>NC_064817.1:86939626-87287572 GCF_023721935.1 Panthera uncia
AAAAAAAAAAAAAAAAAAAGATGTCAAAACGTTTTTTTTTTTAAAGCAAGCAAAAAATGAAAAGCAAAAACAAAACAAAACACAAAAAAACCACAAAAAACAAAAACAAAACAAACAAAAAAAATTACCCCAGAGCAAATACTGTGTGACCATGTGGAAGTCCATGCCCTAATAGAGTTGCGATTTTGCATTCTTCTTCGATAGTGGTGGCTTGGTTTGCGTACCTGTTTTTCTGCATTTGTACTGGGAAAGGTTTCTTTGAAGGCATGTTTCCAAAAGCAGAGAGGAGTATGTGTGTTCAGGAAGGGCTTTTAAAAACTGCATCTCTAAATATAAAGCGCAAACGGTGAAATCCTGTCACATTTTCACGATGATGCTTAAGAGAGGTAGTTGATGTATCATTTGTAGAAACCAGCTTGCTCATCTTCACGATAACCTGAGAAAGGACACCCCAAGCCTTGTGAACTCTCCTGTTGGGTGACTCCAGGTCCTCAACCTAGGAAATCCTGGCAGGAGAAGTCATACTTAGACAAAGATGGGACTTTCTCTGAGAGCCAAAAGGAAAGCAAAATGCGTGTACAATACTTAGATCTTTGTTGGACAGAAGGAAACAAAACTAAAGGTACCTAATTTAATCCCCCCTTGTGCTTGTGGAACATAGGCCATCGGAAAATAGGTGCATTAGGAGGAAACAGACCCATTAGCCAACATTTGTTCAACATTTATGATCAAAATCACGTGAAAATTTATAACGTTTTTAAAATTCCTCACAGGATCTGGAGAACAGAGATATTTTAGGTATTCGACCCTGTCAGAAGTGGGAGGTCCGCGAAAACTACACCCCAATCAATATTTGGCTCTAAGTACTTGTTCCCATTTTCCCTCTGTCTCGCCAGTTTCTGTTTCAGGATATAGTATGTTCATACTTTGTCCTTTGCGCTTTTGAATCTCAAAAACTTGTTCATAAAGATCTGGAAATTCTCAAGTAAAAGTAATTAGAGTTTGCAATCATCTATCCCGAGAAGTATCAGTTCCAACTGGTTTCCTTTTGTGGCTTAAGGAAAAGCACGAAAATTTGACTATTATTTCACCATGTATCTACTTACTAAAAAGTCACCAGTTGGCACTTCCTGAATCTTCTGAGAGCAGAAAAATATCTGGACGGTGTCTGCGTAGAAACAAAATATATACTTCTCTTTCAAATGTACTGTCAGTTTTATAAATTTTGCAAAGTTGTTTCTCCAAACCTTTGAAAAGCTAACAATTTGTGCTACGGAAGGCTTCTTGATTTGTAATATATCAAGACTCTGAAGAGAACCTGTCTACTTCAGCAAGAGGGAGAAAGGGAATGACATGGGCCTCTCTTCCTCTTTGCCAAGGTACATCTATCCATCTAGCCATCCGTCCATTCCTTAAAACGAAAGCACTTTCTTTAGAGAATTTCTGCTAACCATATAGGGTGCGTGTTTATGTTTAGGAAATGGCACCACTGGTGGATTTCCTATTTTCCTACTGTTTTTTTTTTACTATAACATTTGGGAGGGGCTTGACCCCCTGGAAAATAGCCACAGTGAGATAAAACAACAAATGTGAAAAGAAAATCAAATAGCAACATTCATTTGAAGCATGCTGTGTTATACTTTGCAAAAAGGTGGGTGGGCCTGAAATTTTTAATGCCACACTGTTCTAATGAGAGAGAGAGAGAGAGAGAGAGAGAGAGAGAGGCCTTAATTTTTATTTCATTTAAAGTTAAATATTTGTTTTAATGTTTCATTCATAGTGCCAGGGAATTCAATGAAACCATACCTGGGGTGTGAATCGAATTCAGTATGTTAACTATGCCCTGCCAGTGGAGACAACCACACACCTGGTTGGGAAGCCCTAGTTGTTGATTAGTGTCCCTTAGATGTCATTAAGGCCTTTGGGTGGGGAGAGGCCTGGAGCAGTGATCCTTCAGATCACTGTAGACAGAGAAATGGCTGTTCTTTTATGCTTTCAATCCTGCATATTCACAACGAGCCGCCAGATTTCTTCACCACATCCCATCAGACCAAGATTTTATGGTAATATATCGCAGTAGGCTTTACTCTTACCAATTTATATCTATGTAGATTTTAAACGAGAACAGCTTCCAGAGACCCTCCCCCATGTTGGAGAATTACGTATATTTCTAATAAGTATTAGTGAGAAGCCGTTTCTCCTGCCAAAAAAGATGCTGAAGGATTCACGTTGGGTGCACTTGAACAACTTGGACTCCAGGTGGTTAATCGTTTATCCCCTTTCTCTGGACTTGTTTTTTTTTTTTTTTTTTAGCTCATCTTGACACAGATGAGTCTGTCCAGATCTTTAAAGTTGCTAGTGTGCCCTGAGAAAATGGGGGCACGTTGTCGAATGTTGATTCCAAAATGTCCCGAGATAGGGATAGGGCAGTGGGAAAGTCAGGGAAGGGTGAGAAGCACAGTAGAGATTATTTATTTAAGAAAAGAAAAGAAGTTAATGTTGTAGCAAGGATCCGGTGCGTTGTCATAATCCCATGAAGATTCTCGGATGACACAATCCCCCCCAAATCAGTCACCATGCTGGGTAATGACTTCGTTCTTGCTGATCTCGTCTATGTGTCATTGTAAATATTTGTGTGTCCATGTTCCGTTTTGGCTACTGGATGGCCAAGTCACATAAGAAGATTTAACTCAAGTATTTATTCTTTAATTGTGTTACTCAGATTTCTTCAGGCTTGTGGACTGCACCCCGATGTTGAGTTTAACCACCTGATCCCCACATCAATCCCTCCCCTGTGAAGCACATTCCATTGCTAAAAAAACAAATATGAAATTGCTTCCTGTCGTCTGTATAACTGTTTTGATAGTTTGAGATGTTTGTCTATAAAGGATATTTCTCAGCTCAAAGATCGTGTAAATAACTATATTCCTTTGCGCAGTGGGTTGTTTATTTCTAATGAGGCTGCCAGTTCTCAGAGAGAAATCTATAAAATCACTTTTAAATAGCGTAAACAGGGATTACAACTATGTAAAAAGTAAGTTGTGCATAATGGGCAAAGACTGGGAACACAGACCATTGAATCAGTTGTGTTAGGGTGGTGGGATTATGCAAAACATTTTTTTCTTTCAAAATTTTCTTTGATATTGTTCTAATATTGCTTTATAATAAACATCAGAAAGGGAAATATAGAGACATAGAAAAGATGCCAGGAGCAGATGCCTTCTGGCCAGAGCCCAGAGCATGCAGGGCACACATATTTGCTAGTTACAGTTATTCCATAGGCTTTATATTTGCCTGGGTGCTGAGGTTGGCACACGCTCGGGTATGGCACGTGCTTTCTTAGGAGGCTATTATCTGTAAGTTGAAGCTAGGGAGATGTCACTCTTAGAACTCCAAACACACCCATCCTTCTGCTTTGAAAGTGGCTGCCCTCCACTTGGATATGGCATGGAGGCTTCTGTTGTGGTTACTTGAAATTGGAGGGGTGACATGTGATTAGCCCCCTTGAAAGCATCTGGGTCAGGGGTCACCTTTCTGGATCGACTTTTAGCAGATTTTCAAGCTGAATGTGGAAGAAAAGAAGGATCAATCCCCCAGCTCCCACCCCGTCCTTGTCTGACTGGATGTTATATCACTTGGGTAGGGATTCTTCTTTTTGTGACCAGTGAACCAGTCCCTTTGATTTCAATGGAAGTTATGACTTGTGCCTAAAAGCCGACAAGGAAAACATTAAGACAAATGTTTAGAACTGCCGTTGCCTGTTGGCCTTCAGTTCCAGTCCTGTTAGCTTTAGCTTGAGATGGCTTCCATGTGCTTTCTGTCCTGCCTGTTTATAGGCTGTATGCAGTAACTACTGTCGTTTTTCAGGAGCGAAAGGGAGACCCTCTACCCAAAGAGAGGAATTTTCCTCCAAACTCACCGAAGAAATCTTAGGTGAGGAGTTTTATAATGGGGTAGTGGTCTCAGATGTTATTCAGTTTCACCAAGAGCAGACCTTATACCTAGAGAACCCACTTTCCATTGGCCATTCTCAACATAAAAAGTACTTACGGGCGTCCTAACCCTGCCATCCCCAGTTGAATCTCGCGGTCCTTTTCTGAGCTAGTATTGCAGTTAGTATTCAGTTAAACACAGGCATGGCCAGGGATGCAAGCTTCTCCCAGTCTCTGAGCAAGAGGACTGAAATTCAGCATTTGTAAATTGAGAGCCAATAGGCCTGGGATTTTGAGTGAACACACAGTTCTGAACATATTTTTGCATGTGGCTTGGGAAGGGAAGAAATGGTACCTTGGAAATAAAGGAGGTATTTTTTTCCTAAGAAAAAATTCTTCCTAAGAGAAAATTGTTTCTGATACAATCTTTCTGTTGGTTAGCTGTAATTTTTCCACTCTTTTTCTGATCCCACACTCCTTCAGTGACCAAATGAATATCCCCCAACTCCTCATGCATCGGGAATGTCTGCTTAATAGTAGACAATATCTAACTGAATCTGCAAATGCGGGACCTGAGATATCACCTCCGTGTGCACACTTCTGTGTGCAAGTATACTATAATTACATGTAGCATTTACTGCCACGTCATACAGTCAGACTTGCGAGATAAACTTCTAGAAGCTGGTTGGTGCCATCAGAGTCTCCTTTGGAAGCTGCTATCAGGTGAATGCCACCCCATAACACCTACCAGCAGTAAGGGGGGTACCACGTTCGCCTGATTTCACACCTAAGAGGAAATCAACAGCAATTACACAGAATCAAGCAGATGTAGTATTAGCCTAAGAGTAAAGAAGCCTGGATTCTAATGTAGGCTGTGTTACTCTTATTGTGTGGCCTTGGGCAAGTCACTTAACCTTTTCATGGCTATTCCCTCATCTGTAAAATAAGGGTATCGGACTAGATGACCCCAAGGTCTTTCCAAAAGTCCTATCTTTCTATGGCACCTTAAGTTGCCTTGCAAATTCAGCCTGCTCAAATGATGGCAAATATCGCATGCTTAAGCCTGGGTTTCTTAGGTGGCAGTTAAACAGTAGAACTATGTCAAATGATAGGGAAAATGAAAGCCTCAAATAAATGCAAATAATACTAGGGAACGTTGATAAAACTTGCGGCAGCCTTCCAAATCCTCACAGTTGTTTTGTTTTGTTTTTGTTTTTGATGTCCTTTTTCTGTGGTGTGTTCCCAGTTTTCGTTTTCCATATATTCTATATGTAAACTCTGATTTTCATTAAGCTGTGGCCAGTATTTGCTACTAGAACAGAAATGCACTGTCACACTTGCTAGAACACAGCTACATTTGGGCCTCTCCTTTCCTAGGAAGCAATGCTGGTCTTTATAGAGTTTACTTTGTAAAGGGCACAAGATGGCAGAACCCATGCATTTTAATGGCTGGGACTATTCAGAATGGACATAAGCACTTGCAGGTTGCAGAGAAAGAAATGAAAAAGTGAGCACACGCTATTAGCATTAAGGAGTGTTGACAAATCAACTTGTTGGGAACCAAAGAGAGCATTTCTGATGACAACTCCCACAGCGATCGGCCAGGTGTATGAGTATACTGCTGGAAAGAGGGAAAACCGGAAGTTCGTTAGTCCCAATGCCCTGCCTATAGCAGAGTGCCAACCAGCCCTGAGTGTGAAACTCAAGTTCAGTATGTGTGCTTGTGTGTGGTGTGCTTTATGGACCCGCATATACTATATTCATTAGTGATGATAAGACCTTTCACAGAATCCTGTAACCATTAGTGGGTTGAGTTTTAAATCTCAGTACATCAGCCGGGAGGAGTCAGATCACAGGGTACTGATGTCTGCTGGGATTATACTCATCATATCCAGACAAAACAAGTTGAGGAGGATCTATATTTTCATTCTTTATCAGAATTGTATCTCATTTGGTTGTGCATTACTTTTGTTAAAATGTGTTATTTGTAAACCCATGTGTAGTGCAACTCTTCTGTAACTTTGGATTAAAGGTATTTATGGTCTTTTTGTTTGTTTGATTTTTAAGTAAGTTATTTCTTTCGTAGACCTGCTGATGGTATGGTTCCATCCTTCTGACCTCAGCTTCTGATTTTTTAATGACTTTTTGTTTCCAATATTGTTATTTTAAATTGTGGTTGAAGCAATAGAAAATTGAAATATGGATTGTGCATGACTGTGTCTTGAGTGTAAAAATATTGCAGTTTGAAACTTGGACCTAAAGTATTGCAAATAAAAATGACAAACATCAACGAGCTGGTGCTTCTGTCTTCTGTCACCCTTCCTGCCTACCCCTCTGGCATTGGCCGTTGTACCTAGTTCACCGGTTAGAGGCAGGGAAACGCCCGGCCTTGTGAGCAATGCAGGAAATGTCCTGAAGATTCTGCCGCCAAGTAACTCAGACCCCGGATGTCCATCTGGTTTCACATGGAACAGCTCAGAGTTATGGTTTTTCACATGGAATCACGCCTGTAAGTTTTCCATGTTCTCCCTAGCAGCCCACATTGGAGTGAAAAGGAAATTGGCAGTTTGGCTCCATTATACATGTACTTTAATGTTTTAACCAGAGTACTCTGGTCCTATTTCCTAGGCATATATATTCCCATAAAGTAAGAAGCAACAGATTCTGTTACCATTTGGGGGGGTGGGGACTGTGTAAAAGGTGCACGGGATCTCTCCGTATTAGTTCTTGTAACTGCATGTGGATCTCCAGTTATCTTGATAAAATTTCCAATAAGAAAAGCAACAGACTACATGATACCTCCATCGTGACATCTCAGAGGTCATGGCAGGGAGATAGGATGCGAGCTGGATGGCATACCCTAACCCGGTACCAATGCCAACCACCAATCATCTTGGTATCAGGAAGTTCTGCGCTAATTTAATTCCCCTTTAGGTAGTAGGACTCCCCGCTCTCTCTTCAAGCACTTCTGAGGCCTCACAGGGGAAGCAGAGAACTCAAATATCGTTGCTTATGAGTCCTTCGCCACGGGCATCGATCAGTTTGGCTCATCAGCCTATGGTGTCACGTGAGAATAAAATTCCTAACAAGAAGCAACTTTTAATTGTAGAGCCGGGGGCACCTGGGTGGCTCAGTTGGTTAAGCGTCTGACTTGGCTCAGGTTAGGATCTCGCGGTTCATGGGTCCGAGCCCCGCATCCGGCTCTGTGCTGACAGCTCAAGGCCTGGAGCCTGCTTCGGATTCTGTGTCTCCCTCTCCCTCTCTGCCCTTTCCCCGCTCGCACTCTGTCTCTCAAAAATTAAAAAAAAATATTTTAAGTTATAAAATACGGGAGGGGAATGTCATGTTCTTACAGTGCTGTACTACAGCACTTGACATTATGTCCTGAACTCCTGCAATAGGGCACAAATGAGACCCACCGCGTTTTCCACATTTTCTTTCTAAACTTTTGAAGCAGGCATTAGCAAATGGTAGTTAAATCCTGTTCATATTTAAGAGGTTGTGGGACATAATTCAAAAACACTTTTTAATCACTTAAATGATACAGTTACTCCCCTAGCTTTCAAGTAGAGAACAGGGATTACGAAACCATTCCCCCTCAAGAAGATTTTTATCCCTGGTATTTATTGGTCCATTACTGCCTTTAGCAATGATTATTTTCTGATTTGGGGTGTGTTGTGTTTGGTGAACTGTTTTTTACCTGAAGCAGAAGTGCATGTGTCATAATCTGCTATCAGGGTATTTCTTTCATAGGACTTGACCGTGGAAAAGACAATCTTGTCCAATCTTGTTATTCATCTGTAATTTAGAGTCTTCTCTCTTTTGGCTACTCTCTGGATTCCATACGTTACCATCAATCTCAACAACACCAGCATATCTAACATCAAAATGATATAAATACTGCCTAGCGTGCAGGCCCATATTACCAAATCCCGAATAAAGGTTTTATCCCCCACATTGGGAGACAATCTCAAGAGGTTGGTGCAAGAGGCTACATTCATGAATTTTTCAATTGCATGCAAGCTGCCTCGCCCGTGGCAGAGTTCTATGGATTCCACTCAGACTGATGTGTTTACCAATGGCACAGGCATATATAATTTCAAAATTAGCCCATGGTACCAGGTTAAATATCTGTAATGCAGAACATTTCCCTTTTATTAGTGTTCATAAGAGTGGCAAAGGCATCAATTCTAGAATCAAAGCAGCCCTTTTTATTTGGCTCCATGCTACATTCCTGTGATCTTTGCTAACTCATCTGTATAATTTTGAAGGTTATTATATGTACCTTAGGCCCTCCTTCAAATGGTATAGCAATGATAGCACTTGATAGGTTATGAAAGAAGCCAAAGCCTTGATGTCATCTGCACTAATATCTATACTATGCAAGGCACAATGTGGGTTGTGCTGAGCCTATCCTCTCTCTATGACCTTCCAGGCGGCACTGTTCCGCTGACGGTAGAGGTGAGGCCCAGCACTTGGTCATAGGCTTAATGATTTATAAGATGCCATGTACCCATTTCAGTTTTTTTCATTTTCTCAGATCCTCAGATTTCTTCTTTTTGTTGTTTGGAGAGAGAGAGAAAGGGAGGGGCAAAGGGAGAGAGAGAGAGAATCCCAAGCAGCCTTCACATCCAGCATGGAGTCTGACACGGGGCTGGATCTCAGGACTGTGAGATCATGACCTGAGCCCAAATCAGGAGATGGATGGTTAACCAACTGAGCCACTCAGGCGCCCCCAGGTCATCAGGTTTAGCGCTAACTTTTCGTTCACCATCTTGGCATCACAATTGAAGGAGACTTCTACCCCCCAACCCTACCTTGTAATTAACAATTTTTAATGATGTTCATCATTGTCATGGTGCTTGGGTACAGCTGAGGTGGCACCTGCAGCTGCCAGAGTCAGGCCAAGTACAAGTGTGGCTCCTCAGCCTCTAAATGTCTAGGGAGTAAATGAGCCTTACCTGGAGGGGTATTTACTTTGTCCACCAACATATGGTCCAGTGGCTTTCCATTAATTACCTATTGGCTGGAATATACACTGTGGCCCATTGTGATAGGTTCACCCTATTTTTCTCCCTGCCTATACATAGGGCAATCATTTTGGGTTCACCAGGGTGGCCCCTGTTCCTCAACACCCCTTCATGTAGCTCCTGTCATCATACTCTAATGTTGCATCGGTACTGGTTCCATTCAAGCTGCAAAATGCCTTGGGCAGGCCAACCTGTGTGTTTCTAGTAGTTTCCATCTCAATCTAGCTATATATTATGGCAGATTCCTCAATCTTCATACCTCCCGCTTCCTCTCCCACAGAAGTCTCTGGACAGTGGGTTTTCCCACCAAAAATAAAATAATGAGAGTAAAATCATCATTCCTAGAATAGTAACCCTATACCCCAAATGCTCCATCCTGGCTCCCACCACCTCTTTTGCTCTTGCCTCAACTAGATTCAACCATGTGCTGTCAGTTCACTTGAATCTCTTAAATGATGGATTCCCCTTAGGCCGTTATGGGATTAAGAGTTTAGGTCTCAGAGCTAGAACTTCATTTCACTTCTCTCTAAGCATTAAGTTCAGTTATAAAAAGAGGACAAAAATACATCACAAGGTTGTGAAGAATCAAAAAGTTAACTTATCAAAATGTTCATTTGGTCATACTTCAGATATCCAGTAAATGGCAGCTATTATTAGCCTTTTCAGGAAATGGTAGCTATTATTATCAACCTTTAAAAAACATCCTGGCCCACCGTAACACCTTCAGCGGTAGCTACTACACTGAGCGAATTTTGGTTGGCAGTCCAAAGGCAGAAAAATGTTTCTTCTATAATACTGTAGCCATTGTTGGAGACCTGGTCCTGTATAGGACAGGCTTGGGCAGGTTCTAGTTGGTGAAGTGTGCAGTGTGACTATGCACCCCAATTTTTCTCCCATCTATATCCAAAAGCAAGAAATCTTTGCCCACTAACTCCAGTGGTTTGCACCTGGGTGGAGCATCCAGTGATGGTTTCTGTATCGAAGTCTTGTGGTGTGTAAATGCAGGCCCATGCCTGACATTTGTATTTCAAGTCCTCGTCCGTCTTTGGTTGAAATAACCAGCTTTTTTAAATAGTTACAAAGTCCCTTCTTATATTGCCAAAGCCATTGTGTAATACTCTTAAAACCCTTGCATGCCTACCTCTGGTCTTGGCATGGCATTCAACATAAACCAAATCTCTCTAATGGCTCCACATTTCTCTTAAAGACGAGATCCTTCTAATGACTTACAAGGCCCTCTACTGTGTGTGCCATCCCCTTATCTTCTCATCTTATCCCATTTTATTCCCTCCTTCACTCATTCTGCCCCACATGAAGTGGTTTCTTGCTAATCCACAAACATTTCAAGCATGTCTTTGCCTCAGAGCCTCTTTGATGGCTGTTCTCTCTAAATGGAAAACTTCCCTCAGATATCCACACATCTTTCTGTCTTACTTCCTTTAAGTCTTTGCTCAAATACTTCTTTTTCAATGAGACCTACCCTGATTACCCCATTTCAACGGCACTTCTCTGACCAGAACTCCTGTTACTCTTTCCTTAGTCCTTTTTGCCATAATATCTATCAATTCTTTCATACTCTACCATTTGTTTATTTACTTTGTCTATTGTCTAACTTCTCCTAGTCGACTGTAAACTCCACCAGGGCAAGTATCTTCTTTTTAATCCCCTGAGGCATCCCAAGGCACATAGTAGTCACTCAATAAACCTTAGTTGACTCAGTGAATGTTGGATGTTCCTTTCTTCTCGAAACCCTGTCTTCTCTTGATTCTGTGACCACTCTTTCCTTATCATTCTCTCACCTCTCTGCCATTTCTCCAGTTCCCTTTTCATAATCTTGCTTCTACCCACCCTTTACATGTAGTTGACCCCCAGGATTCTTTCATGGTCTTTTTTTCTTACAGCCATTGGCTCCAGCTCTCACTTATACCATAACTCCCAAATGATTATCTCCAGTCAATATGTCTCCTCTAAACTTCATACCTTAATTATATATCTACCTACTTGATACTCAAATTGCCCCAACTGAATGCATATCTTCTATCTACCACATCAGATCCCCTTCTTATTTTTTTATCATTACCCCTTACATCAAAAATCTAGGTGTCATCATAAAAAAAAAAAAAGAAATATAGGGTCATTAATTTTCTCTTCATCATATTTACCCCTACTATTTTCTCAATTCCCAAGTTCCCTTGATTCCTTCTGTTAAGTATCTCTTAAGTTATCTCCTTAGTTTTTACCCTCACTACTACTGTGGAATATTTTAGAAATCCGTAAAAAAAATAATGAAGGCCTTATGAACTGGTCTTTCAGCTTCTACTCTTGGCATTCTGATTCGCATTGCTGCTAGACTGTTTTTTCTAGAAAGTATATCTGACTAGGTCACATCGCTTTTTAAATCCTTTCCATGGACTCTCTGGCACCATCAGGATGGACCTTTTGCTCTCCAGTGTGTCCCCTTCATGTGGATCCTCACATAAAGTTCAAGAACTTATCTAATACTCCCTGAACAGAAACCATAACCCCTGATTGTAGATCCATGGAGAGATATGGGAACCACCTATGAAAGTCACACCGAGAAGTCAAAATTGATCCTTAAGCCACTAGGAAGTAAAAAAAAAAAAAAAAATGGTGAAGAACATTGGCTACAGCATGTGACTGTAAACTCTCCCTGTCTCCCGGTATGATAACCATAGGAAAAGCATATAAGCCCAGTGATGTAATTAGTTCTGAAGCTGAGAACTCACAAACTGGGTAAAGGAGGACACATTTCAGAACAAGCATACAGCGTTCCCCATTCCATGGTGTTTGGATTTGTCCTTCTTGTTGCTGGTTAACCTCACTCCCGAAAAGTAAGCTAACTCCTCTCTTATTTTGGTGCTCCAGAAGTCATGGTCCTTGACCAATAACTTGGATGGATTTGATATATTCAGAATTTTGGGGACTAGCCCTATACTGGTCTAGGGCCATACACACAGAAATCTTCCACTATGGAGTAAAATGTTTTTATACACCTTAAAATGTTTTTACACAGTTACTACTGAGAGCTTCATCCCAGTTTACCAGGTGAGAAGTTCTGTCCTGAAATTCAAAAGTATGAGTGCTGTTGGTTTGGCTATAAGTTCAGCCCTGGGATAAAAGGCAATGACCTTCTCTGGGCAGAGCACCCTCAGAGAGATGGACTATGCCAGGGGCCAGGTCAGCTTGGATAAGGACCCTGGCACAGACTATGAACTTTTCTTGTGACTTTCAACATCTCTAAAGAGCATCTGGGAACAACTCAGCCTAAGAGAGTCCAGAGAAAGGAGAAGAGACCCTCTTCTATGTCTGGGAAGAAGGATTAGAAAGGTGCTTTCATACTCTCAGTAGTCTCCAGGCATGGGGCAGTGGGTGTATCAAAAGCTCTAGAGTTAGAACAACTTTGATTCAAATCCCACCTCTACCACTTAGTCCTGTGAGTTCGATCCAATTCTGTAAACTCCCCAGGATTTCACTTCCTCATCTGTAAGACTGGAATAGTTATACCCATGTAAAATGTAAAGATTGAGACCATGTTGTGAGGAAATTCAGGGCCCAAGATTTGGCTAACAGTTTCCTCTTGATCAATGATAGTTTTCCTCTTGCCCATCCTGAGACTGTATGAAGAGTATGCAAAACCAAGAATCCTCAGAATCAGAGCTACCCTTTTTTGATATGGCCCAGTTCTAATAGCAAGGTCTTTGTTTCTGTCTCTAGAGGACGAACTAGAAACAATACAAGATGGATATGGGGTGATTGTTGAGAAGGGGGCCCTGAAAGGAGGATAGTGTACCATTTTGTAAATAAATACTATTAGTTTTACTTTTATCTAAAAACTAATACATGTCCCATGTTCACCCTGATGTTGCGTTAAATGCTATTTAATAATAAGATGGCAATATTCCCTAAATTGATATAAAAAATTCAATGCAATCCTTATCAAAAGCCCAACAGGCTTCTTTGCAGAAATTGCAAGATTATCCTCAAATTCATATAGAAATTCAAGAGGCCCAGAATAGCCAAACCAATTTTGAAAGAAAAGAACAAAATTGGAAATCTCACAGTTCCTGATTTCAAAACTCACTACAAAGTACATTAGTCAAGATAGTGTGATACTGGCAGAAGGATAGACTTACATATCAGTGGGACAGAATTAAGATCGCAGAAATGAATCCGTACATTCGTGGTCAGTTGGTTTTTAACAAGAGTGTCAAGGCTATTCACTTGCTCAAAGAATAGTCTTTTCAACAACGGGTGCTAGGACAACTGGATATCCACACGCAAAAGGACTAAGTTGGATCCTCATCTTACACCATATATAAAAATTAACTCAAATGGATCAAAGACCTACATAAAAGAACTAAAACTTCAAGACTTTTAGAACTTTTAGACATAAATCTTGTGGCCTTGGATTGGACAATTGTTTCTTAGATATTACACCAATATCGTAAGCAACAAAAGAAAAAAAGAGATAAACTGGACACCATCAAAATTTAAAACTTTTGTGGTCCAAAAGACACCATCAAGAAATAGAAAAGACAACCCACAGAATGGGAGAGAAACCTTGAAAATATGTTAAATGACTTAGATCCAGAATATATAAAGAAAACTTACAACTCACTAATAAAAGGACAAATAATCCAATGAAAAATCAGCCAAAGGATCTGAACAGACATTTTTTTCAAAGATGTACAAAGTCCAATAGACACATAGAAAGATGTTCAGCGTTATTATCCATCCGACAAATGCGAATCGAAACTACAACGAGATATCACTTCACACACTAGGATGCAAATTATCAAGAAGACAAATCTCATAGAAAAATAGATCAGATTTGTGGTTACCAGAGGCAATGGGGAGGGGAGGGGGAATTGGATAAAGGTGGTCAAAAGGTACAGACTTCCAGCTCTAAGATAAAAAGTAGTAGGGATATGATATACAACATGGTGACTATAGCTAACACTGCTGTATAATATAGGGAAGTTGTTAAAAGAGTAGTTCCTAAGAGTTCTCATCACAAGAAATCTTTTTCTTTTTCCTGTATCTATATGAGACTATAGATGTTAACCAAACCTTTTGTGGTAATCATTTCACAATGTGTGTAAATCAAATCCTCATGCTGTATACCTTAAACTTATGTCAGATCATCATGACGTACACCTTAAATGTATACAGCGATGTACGTCATTTCTCAATAAAACTGGGGAAAAGGGAAGACAGCAAGTATTGGCAGGGACGCAGAGCAGCTGTTCTGGAAAATCATCTGTCAGTTACTCGGTTAAGCACAGAGTTACCATGTGATCCAAGGATTCCACTCTTAGCTGTATATACCCAAGAAAATTAAAAATGTATGTCCGCACAAAAAAACATGTACATGAATGTTCACAGCAGCATTATTCATGATTGGCCAAAAGTGGAAACAACCCAAGTTTCTATCAGCTGATGAGTGAATAAAATGTGGTATCGCCATACAATGGAATATTACCTGGCAATAAAAAGAAATGAAGTTTTGATTCATACTACAATATGGATGAAACTTAAAAACATTGTGCTGGAAGAACCCAGACAAAAAAGGTCGCGTATTGTATCATCCCATTTGTATGAAGTGTCTGAATAGTCAAGTCCATGGGCAGAAAGTAGATGAGTGGTTTCCTAGGGTGGAAGGGAAAAGAGCTGGGAGGAAGTCAGGAGTGATTGCTAAAGCATACATACAGGGTTTCTTTTTGGAAGGGATAAACTTTTCTTAAAATTAATTGCTGTGATGGTTGCTCAACTCTGTAAATACACTAAAAGCCATTGGATTGCACACTTTAAATTGGTGAATTGTATGGTATGAGAATGACATTTCACTAACGCTGTTATAAGAGAGTGATACATGTTCATTATGGAAACATGAGAAAACTCAGAAAAGTAAAAAGAAGAAAGAAACTCCATTCACATTTTAAAAAAAACTGTGGGTGCCTGGGTGGCTCAGTCAGTTAAGCAACCAACTTCAGCTCAGGTCATGGTCTCATGGTTCCTGAGTTCAAGCCCCTCATGGGGCTCTGGGCTGACAGCATGGAGCCTGCTTGGGATCCTCTTTCTCCTCTCTCTCTCCTCTCTGTGCTTCTCCCCCCAACTCGTGCTCTCTCTCTCTCTCTCTCTCTGTCAAAATAAATAAACATCTTTTTTAAGTGCTTATCTTGATGGGGCACTTGGGTGGCTCAGTGGTTAGGCTACCGACTTTTGATTTTGGCCCAGGCCACGATCTCACAATTGTGAGATTTAGCCCCATGTTGGGTTCCGTGCCCACAGTCGGAGCCTGCTTGGGATTCTCTCTCTTTCTCAAAACAAATAAACATTGTTTTAAAAAGTACTTATCCTGAAATATAAGATCTTGCATGATTCATTCCATATGTTTCACCTGCAGCAAGCTAATTGTTTTTCTCCAAACATTTCATGCTCCCTTGCAAGTCATGTACACACATCATTCTCACTCCTTATAACTGTTGGTCCCTCTCTTCTTCATTTGATTAATTGTATTCATCCATTAAGATGGGCTTAGATATCACTTCTACCAGTGTTTCCTGACTCGGGGGGTTCGGTGTGTCAAATCATTTACACTATGTGCATTTTTAAAATGAAGAGTTTTAATTCAAGACATATATGTCAACTAAAAAATGAAAATAAATATTAAACAGAACTTCCAAGATTTCTGGGACAATATCAGAAGATCTAACATTCATGTCATTAAAGGCCCAGAGGGGGCAGAAAGGAGATTCGTGCGGAAAGTAATTTTAGAAATATTCATTGCTGCAAATCTCCCCCAATTTAATCAAAGACATAAATTTACAGACGCAAGAACTCTGTGAACTCCAAACTGTATAAACTTAAAGAAAATCACTCCTAGACAGATAATAAAACTGCTCAACATGAATAAAGAAAAATCTTGAAAGCCGCTGGGAAAAAATGGCACATAATATATATGATAACAATAATTTGAAACAGAGTGGATTTCTCATCAGAAACCATGGAGGGTAGAAGACAAAGAAATGTCTTTAAATTGCTGAAAAAGTGGGGTGTCTGGCTGGCTCAGTCAGTAGAGCATGTGACTTGATCTCGGGGTCGTGAGTTTGAGCCCCCATTGGGGGTAGTTTACTTGAAAAAAAAATAATAAATTGTTGAAAGAAAGGGATGCCTAACTAGAATTCTATATCCAATGAAAATATCCTTCAAGAATGAAAGCAAAATAAATTCACTCCTAGATGAAGAAAAACAAAGAGAATTTGAAAACAGGTCTCAAAGAAATACTGAAGGAAGTTCTTCAGGCTGAACATAAATGATACTGGGGAGAATCTTGGAACTTTAGGAATAAAGAGAAATAGAAATGTCAAACATAAAATACTATTTTCCTCCTCTTAAGTTTTTAAAAATGTGCATGACCATTGGAAGCCAAAAAAAAATTATAACTTTGTCAGGAGGAGTTTCTAATGTATTTAGATATGGTACTTATGAAACTTTAAAGGATCGGTCATGGGGTGAAGTGATTGTAAGGCTTTACTTCTTAAAAATGTATTTACAGCAAAAGTCAGTTGAGTTTTTGAAAAATGCACATAGTCGAAGAACCAACATGATGGTCAAGATACAGAGTAATTTGAAAATAATAAATATGGGCATTATTCCCCAAAGTTCCCTCAGGCCACTTTATATTCCTTTTCCTTCTTCCCATCCCATTTCCCTAGGCAACAAATGATCAGTTTTACGTTGCTAGAGAGCAGTTTGCATTTTCAAGATTTTTTTTAAATGTTTATTTTTCTTGAGGTGGGGAGGAGGGGCAGAGAAAGAGAGAGAGAGAGAGAGAGAGAGAGAATCCCAAGCAGGTTCCATGCTCAGCACGGAGCCCGATACAGCGCTCCATCCCACGACCCTAGGATTATGACCGGAGCCAACATCAAGAGTCAGATGCTTAACCACCTGAGCCATCCAGGTGCCCCTTGCATTTTCAAGATTTTATATGAATGGAATCAGGCAGGTTGCATCCTCTTGTTCTGGCTTCTTTTACTTGGCGTAATTATTTTGAGATGCACTTGTGTTATCGTTATCCCACACATATCAGTGTGTATTATTGCATTAGATTCCTTTTGGGAAAACCAAGTCTACTGACAAACTCTATGTGTGCATATGTAAGTACATATGTGCACACGGAAATGAGAGAGGTAAAGATTCCAAGAGAGAAACATTTTGTATGCTAGCTGGACACTTATTGGTACAGTCTTGTGGATATACTGCTGGTATTATAAGTGTAGGGAAGATATTTCCACTTTCTGTGGGACAGCATATCTTCCCAGAAAGGGTCAAGGTCTACGAGTCAATAGATGTGATTGCCTAAGAATCATGACATGATTACTGACCAAACAACCTTGAGTAAGGCAGTGAACCTCTCAGTGGCTTCGATTCCTTATTTTTGAAAACAAACAAACAAAACGGGAATAACAACAGCACTTCAGTATAGTTGTCATGGGCATTAAAATGAGATGTGAAGAATACAGAGCACTGGGCATGGAGCCTGACACATCGCAAAAAATCAAAAAGTGTTGGTTCCTTTTCTGTTCTACATTTTAGTTAGGGGAAAAACATGCTCATTCTGAAAAAAAAAAATGTAATAGCTTCTTTGAGCTTAATTGCAATATCATAGTGCCATCTGTTGACCATAGAGAACTATTACATTACTCGTACAGTACAGCTCATTTCTGACAAAGCTCTACCGCATCTGAATACCCGTATTTAAAAGTTCGTCTCTACTGTGTTCTGGGCTAGTGCTGTAGCGACGGGTTAAGGACTGTTCTGCTGAGCTTGCAGACCCCTCCCCTGCTTAGGTGTCCTTGCCTGTCAAGAGGCAAAGATAAAGAAAAAAGGGGAGCTTCCGTGTACCACCCCCCTCCAGATGGGCAGATGAGATATTGAGGGTGGAAGCAAGTGAGTGATGTCTTCACATCCATTTGGCTCTAAAGGAGATGAGGGGAGGAAGGCTTTGCTATTTTGTCCTGTGGGGAGGTCTGTCCTTGAAAGATATGGCCACTGTGGCTTTGGCCTTGGGTTCGATCTTGTAGGGGCTTCAAAATCGTGTAACCCCCCAATACCACTCAAATATCCCTGAATGTGGACTAGAAGAGGGCCCCTCTCCATTCTCTTCTCCCAACCTCCCGGTCCCCCACCTGGATAAAGGACTGTACCATCAGAACATGGCTAAGGCCTCTGCACAAACTCCCCTCTCCCCACTCCCAATTCTAGCGGCTCCAAAACAAGTCTCAAGAGATGGTCACTCTTGCCATCTTTCCCATCCCATCAAATCAAGCCAAGACTGGTCGGTTTATTGAATGTGAACTTTATTGTGGTTTGGATTATGTAAGGCAGTGTGGTGAAGGCACTGCAGAAGTTACACAGACTGAAAAACATGGTAGGAAATCAGTGAACAAAAAAAAAAAAAAAAAAAAAAAAAAAAAAAAAAAAACCTACAAAATATATTTTTAAATGAATGCGTGCTGGACTAGACTAAGTACTACAGCTATGTTTTTTCTTCATCATTGCGGAAGCGTTGAAATATTGTCAGAGGTGGGGGTTGGGAGGAGTTAGGGAAGGTTTCGTGGAGGAGGTGGCATTTATGCTGGACCTTGAAGGAGGGGTAGAACGTTGATAGATGAGATGGGGGGGAAGAACAGTTCAGAATGACCCTAGAAAGAATTCTGTAGAAACACTGAAAAACAAGAGGGCAAACAAATGCCCCCGGGGAGGGAAGCTTCCCAAATGAAAGAAACGCCTGAGGGGCCTGGGATGGGACCCAGAATCTCAAGCCCCCAGATGGGGTCTTCAGTACCAATGATATTAGGAGGCACAGGACAACAGGCTTGTTTGTAAACCTAGCAGCAGCAGGAGATTTCACATTGCAGTCAGGGGCCCCAAACTGGCTATCTTATGCCCGGGTGGGTTTTCTCATCCTTTCGGGAGCGTGTGGTACTGCTTTGTCCTTCCTCGTGCCCACTGACTGCCTGAACGGTAGTTCGTGCGCGCCTACGTGCGCGTGTGTGAGTGTAGGTGTGTGTGGATGGGTGGGGGACCGAGGCTTCGTCTCCCACTGCAGCTTCTTCCACTTTTCCCTCTGGTGGCACACAGCTGGCTTCCACTGAGCTGGAGCTCAGGCCCTGCCCGCTATCTAGGCCTCACTCAACTCCAGCTCGTCATTAAGCACCTAGGAAGCTTCCTCAACATGAAGGTCAAACCTACTGCGGGGGGGGGTGACTCGGGTGAGGGCAGGACTACACTTTCCGGAGGTGGTGACGGAGGTGGCAATGGTGCTCATGGTGATAAAGGCTGGGGACTTAAAAGCGGGTGCTGGCCACTGGGTCGGATGCTGCTGGGAGGTCTGTAGTGTTCAGTCAGGAGCTGGGATGTCAGGCTAGACCGGCTTGGCCTTGACCACCCCTCCTTCCTTCCTCAACACGCCCTACAGGGAAGATAACGCTGGGCACCGGAAAGCAGCGAAGACATCTGTAGGGTATCCAGGCTCTTGTTGTCCTGCTTGAATTTCACCCCCGGAAGCCCCGGAGATCTTTTGTTGGAAAACATCTGTATGACCTCCACATAGAACTGTCACCTCCCCCTGTCCAGCTGCTGGAGGTATATAGGTTATGTAGCTACTGATGCTACTTGGATTGGGAGGTATGGGGAACTTATCAGAAGAAAGGAAAAGTTAGTTACTGTGAGTTTCTTTCTTTCAAAGGATTATGAATTAGGTAAGACCTGGCATCTGACAGAAAAGAAAAGGATGGACAGCTCTGTCAGGATTCGCTAGAGCTGAAGATTTAGAGCTCAGTGAGATCATCGCTGGAAATAACCTTGAAGCTGATGTGGCCCTGCTTGACTTTGGCAGTCGGACCGCCTTTCTTGCGCAGGTACAGAGACTTCAGATCACGGCAGTCACTGGGGTCAGCATCTAGAGTAACCTGCCCCAGGAACTGATCACAGAATTTTCGGCTGTTCCACACCTGGAGAGACGATTTGAAAGAGTGAATATGAGCCACCCTCTGCGAGACTGGACTTTGCCCCGTGGCACCTAGAACCCAGTGCGGAACTTGAAAAGGCCTGTTTTAAAACCAAGAGACTATCTTTCCCAATATGTCTCTGGCTGACAGGAAGATACCGCACAGAGTAGAGATGAAAAGCCAGCCAGCAGGGCTCAAGGGACACCTCGAGCTAGGAGACGGCTATGTAAAGGCGGACGGGCAGAAGCATCAAGTCAGAAAAACAGCCAAACCGTAGCGGTCCATCCTGACCTATCCCTGATCAGGATAAGGGTCATCTGAACTGGCATATGGTGCTCGTGGGATTTTAAAGTGCCTGTCGACATGTGTACCTGTGAGCATGTGGACTTCTGCCCACAAGGAAGTGAGGATAACCCTTGCTCTGTATCCTAGATAGTTGAGGCACTGGGGATAATCTAGAATCCTGTACGGAATGTGAGCCATCCTGGGGGGGGGGGGGGGAGGCAGGGCCCGTTCACATTCTTACCTGCACTATAATAGGAATGTCAGTGGTCCTTCTGTAGAAAATGGCCTGGGTGTCAAAAATGGCATGAACAGTATTCTTTTGGACAGGAGAACGGACTTCCTCCTTTCCACACTTGATGATCAAATATGGATTTACAGCTGGAAAAAGTGGCAGTTGCTTTTTAACAGAGTCGTTAAAGTTTTCTTTCTAGGTAGTCAAGAAAGTATTTCACTAGGACTTGTAGCATAGCATCTGGGTATCAGAATGACCTAGAACTTTTGCTCCTGATTCCCTTTTCTTTTCCATACTTTATGAAAGGGAGCATTGTGTAGACCTTGCCCAAAGAAGTTTACATCCCTTTCTCTGTCAAGGTTGACAGCCCTCCGGACTTCTCTAGACTGAATACCGCTGGAGAGAATCATTTGTGACCATCTTTTCTAGCCATGCATGCAATAAATGAAACCGAAGTTTGCTTCCCCAGACACCTCTGCCGTTCTTACTTTCATTGGCATACTTCTTCTCCAGGCCCTCAGCGCTGTGAACAGTGATCTGGGTAACCACCTTCGGGTAGCCACGAGCCAGGTTCCAGCAAGACATCTTGGGCATGTCCAGAGTCAGTTCCCTGGAACATCAAAAAGAAGATACATCACTGATGATGAAGGCCCTCAGATGAGGAGACAGGCCTGCCAAAGCAGACATTGTTGCTGAAAGGCATGGAATGCTGAGTGACCTAGCCCATTCCTCCTCAGGCATAGCTTATATTTTATGAGTCTGTTTTGCTTTCCCCTCGCTTTAAGGACCAGCAGATAAAGATCAGAGTAGGCATGGCTGGGGTGAAAAGGTAGCTTTGGTGACCCAGCACTCGGAACACAGCACAGGAGCAGTGAGGAGTGCCAGCTGTTCAAGAGAAAATAGAGTCAGCCGGAGAACGGAAGATAAGATATAAGTGGAAAAGCTTAGGTTAGAGGCCCGTTCCCCTTAAATGGTAGCTCAGAGCTCTGAAGCTCAGACCTCTCCTAAGGAATTTTTCATGGTTATGAAAATAATCATTTTGAGAAATATTTCTACCGCCATCATTTCAGTGAAGTCTGACATGAACAACTTGTCCTTTTGTGTGTCTGTACAGGAGGAGCAGGGTCAAGGAGGTTAGGATTGGAGGTAAAGCAGAAAATAGGAGTTTGCAGGGCTGGCCAAGGAAGCTGAACCTGAGCTGGACGGGCACTTCAGAGAAGATTCTCAGGAGAAACTCGCTGGTGCGGCCATGTTGGAACATGGTGGGGACAAGCACATAGTTGCCTTTCTTCAGGTACTTGCTCAGAAACACAGTGCGAGTGTCGATATAGGTGGAAGTCCCAGCACGCTCCTGGATGTACAGATGGTGGAGGCGGAATTTGCGGTTCATTTCCACCTGGAAATGAAACGGGATGAAAGGCTCCATTCTGCTCAGATCACAGTGTTTGTGTTAGGAGATCCTAGGTCCTCTGCTTTCCTTATCCTTGGACCTACCTTCAGTCCCCTAACTACAGGCCATCCTAATTTCGACTCTGGTTGCCATTATTCACTCTGCTCCTAATGCCCATTCTTACCTTGAAGAGCTCAAAGCCAATGATGTAGTTGTCAGGTCTTCCCATGCGGCGGTAAGTACGCAGGTCCTTCTGCTGCAGTGACATGATGACCTTGTGCCCATCCTCGGGCACAGTAAAGATGTACTAAAGGAAAGAGGCCACCAAGGAGCTTAGTTAGCACTTTCATTTCAGATGAGCCGGCTCAGATTTCAGGGAAGAAAACTACACCAAGAAGTTGAGACTTGCATGATTTTCTGGACTTTGCCATTGACCAGACAATGAGGCCTTGGATAATCCATAGATGTGCTAAGTGTAGGTCATATCTTTGGTCCTCCCTATGACATTCAGCATGAGAGACAACTTCATGCCTAGATCTTTGATGCTAAAGAAGGTATGCTTTGTTTTGATAAGTTCTCGGTAAGATCTTAGGTTTTTTTGTTTTGTTTTGTTTTGTTTTGCCCTTTGCTTTTAAAAACTGCACACAGGAAAGTTCCAGAATCTATAAAGGCAAAAAGCACTTTTGTGTGACTTAACCTGACACTATAGCCACTCCCTTCAGCTAGCCTCCTATAGCTAGCCCAGATGTGTGGCTTGTGGAGGGGCTGGATCCACTCCCTTAGAGAGGTGATGCTTTGCAACCACCTCTCCAGGGAAGGCTGCAGACCTGTGCTAGAGACTTTGAAACCTCATCTGACGGACCCATGGTGCCATTGGGAAGTAAAATTAAAAGGCATTTGGATGTTCACTCTGTCGCTGTCTTGGTGTTTCTTTCTGCCTCTGTCTATCTCCCACTCAGATCTTGTTGCTCCCTCCCTTTCACAAGAAACAGAAAATAAATTCAGAGCCATAGGCTCACAAGGACCCTAAAGATCAATCCTGTGCACTGTGCAGACAGTTAAGAGTGAAGCCGAAAGCCCATTTCTCCAGCTTGCTATATGTGCCCGATATTTGAAACATCTCCGGGGTTGTACATGGAGATGAGGTAGAGGGTAATGGGAGCTTTCTTTTCTTTAAGGACAATCAAGATGAAAGGAATGGGGAAAATATATGAGTTAAGTAAATCAGTCTATTAACCTTGTGTTCTTCAAATTGCGTGGCCAATGAGGCCCATGGAAAGAAAAGACACACCCATGGAAGGTGGCAATACAGTCAGAATTCTTGTCTCCTGTGGGTTACCTCTTCAGCACATTATGGGGTAGAACCATCAAGATTACTATAGATTCAGGCTTTGGATGTTAGGATTTTTTGCTTTGGGGCGTGCCTGGGCTTGACTCCTAACGTATCCTCTGGAAGAGCATTGTAACTGAAGATTGATGGGATGGCCTCACTGACAGGGTAGTGATTCAAATCCTGGGAAAAAATGACCAGGTTCTGGCTGAGAAAAGGGAAATATAACGATGGCATTCAGAAGAATCACTGCATGAGAAAGAAGACATGTATAGTAAATCCACCCCCAAGAGAACAGTTGCGCAATAAGGAAATGAAAAAGAATTGAGAAAGCGTCCGGGAGCAGATCCTTTGTGTCCAATGAGGGACAATCACAAAAATCCATACTAAGCAGTACGGCCAGGAGAGCGGCAGCCAGAGAAGACTGCTCAGATTGAATAATGTTGCTGCAAATTGAAGAATTCATGTCAAAGAAATACTCCGAGGTGAGACCTGAGTTCCTATTGCCTTGCTAAGTTGGAGGCAAAGGAAAAAAAAATGGATTCACACCTGGGGATTCTGCAGGAAGGTATCACGGTTGTTATAGCAGCCTCCTGACCGGTTCATCAGGGGATCATCATCCACAGTCCAGCATCCCACCACCGATTCCAGCGCCTTGCGGCCAAAAATAGGGTTGTTCACATTGCGGCAGACATTCAGCTCATGAAAGTTGCGGCAGAAGTCCTCCAGGCTCATCCTGAATGGAAGGAAGGCAGGAAAGAAAAGAAGATGGTACTTAATACCTCCCCTTGTAGTTCCATGTGGAGACCCAATTCCCTTAGCACAGAAAACCCCTCCTCACCAAAACTCTCCATCATCAGACATAACAAGCCCCAGGTTCTTGCGATCGGCCACAGTCAGTTGCTGCCACTCTTCAGAGCTAGAGGCAAATGAGCAAAGGGATAAGCCATCATTTTTGCCATTGACTTCGTACAGTAAACAGGATGCTAATGGACCAGAATGCATGAGGATCGGACCTGCTTTATTTCACCTCCGGCTGGGTCACAGACCCCACAAATGTCACTAAGCATTGACAGCACACTAGCAGTATGGAGGGATGGGGCGCGAGGACAAACTATAGGGCTTTGGAGATGTGGCAGTCCAAGGGAAATGTCACTCACATTTCACTCCAGGGGCCGCTCCATTCCTGCCGTCCCAAGGGGTTCCTCAGGCGAACCATATACAGTTTCTCAGTACTGAAGACTTCCACCAGTCTCTCCCCAAGACGGATCTTACGAATGTCAGTCATGGTGTAGGTATGGCCCTTCAGTAGGCCCCAGTCAGTTTCAACTTCTTGTTCCTCCTGATTGGGAGACTGAGAGCCAAGAAAGACACATAAGGCCACAAGAATTGGGAGACCCAAGGCCTGGCTCCTCCTCTTCCTTGATTGGTTTACCCCAGCGGGGTTAAAGCTAGTTCTCCCTATGTGGATAGAAATTTTATCCAGATATCTTGACTTGGCACAAAGCAAGTGAAAGAAAGGAAACACAGAATTTAATATAACAACTCAGTTAAACAATTCAGATTGAAAGTACCCACAGTGGTACATTGACATGAGCAGCTTTAAATTTTGGTGGGGCTGGTTTATTCCATGAGCAAACAGCTATAACCTCACATGCAGGGGCAGAGGCAGAAGGAAGAATTTAGCAGAGGCTATTTACACCAGCGCAGAAGCTGCATTGGCCCCCAGTGGGATGGTTGGTGCAAAAGCATAAAAGGTTAAAGCTGTACGGTCTCTGCTCCAGGACTCAAAGTGTACTGTTAATTTTCTGAGTTCTGCAATGTCTTTTCCTGAGTCTCTGGGGTAAGGGTGACATTCCCTACTCAGTTTTGTAGAGTGAGCAAAGAATGGTTGTTTTGGGGTGACAACAAACCTCAATGGAGCAACAGATCAGTCCTCCTTTGGTAAATGTTTTGTAAAGTTCCCCAAACAGCTTATACTTCTCCTCAACAAGCTCAGTGTATCTTCCCTTCTGCATGTCAACAGTTTCGGCCAACGTGCCAGTAAAGTCCACAATGATATCAGTGGTGGTCAGACCATCGAGGGCTTCATAACAACCAAGCAGCCTGGGGGCAAATACGCAAGGTTATCTTTGTAAATTTACTTTTCCACGTGAAGGGTATCTTGTTCCCAAGAATTAGAACAGTCCCTGCCCAGCCAGCCTTTACCAGCTGGCTTTTCTCTAGGTATGAAAATGAGAGGTATTTTGAGATTATAGGCAGCAATTTCTAGGCTTAGGCTGGGTTGAACAAGGACAGTCCATGAAGAAACTTCTTTCTCCAGGTAAATATTAGAGAAAGAGAGAATTTGAGGCTACAATGCCATCTGATCTACAGATTAGCCGCAAGAAGGGGCACCTAGGAGCAGGGAGGGTTTTTAATGGAAACCAGCACAGCTCATTTGTCTATCATCCAGGATTTCTGAGAACCAGTCCCATGCCCAAAGCAATGCCCTGGATCTGACTGATGTCCTGCCCAGTGTAAACTCAGGGGCCGGGCTGGCAGAGCATGAGCTCCCAAGGACAAATGTGGCGTTCCTCTCCTCGTGTGCCCTGAGTGGTCAACCCCCTCCTTACTTTGCATAAGCCTTTTCCAGTAGAGCATTCCAAAACTCATTCATGGAAGTGGAGAAGGAGAAAACCAGATCCCCATTGATGGTGGGCAACAGGTCATCAATCACCACCTCAGTCCATTCTCCGAAATGCCAGAAACGAAAGCGAAATATTCCAGCATATTTATCTAGTTTCCGAGGGTCCCATTCCTGCTCCTTATGGTTGGGAATTGTCTGGAAACATAAAAACATTCATACAGCTCTTATTCACCACACGATATCCAACAACTGAGATTGCAGTTGACTTCTGGCAAATGTATATGGCAACAGGAAGCACACCAAATACATTGGGTTTGGGTCTAGGTTGGGAGGTCCAAGGTTGGGCATTTTTTCCCACAGCTTTTGCTTCCCTGGTTCAGTTTTGCCGAGGATAGCGTTACCATGCCTGAATGCACACAGGATAACTGGGGGGAGCCAGGTAGGGGTTGAATTGTTTCCCATAGATAATCTCAAACTCGATCATGAGATACTGTCTGCACAAACATATTCACGGTGGCATGTTTAACCACCTAAAAGACAAAATCAATGAAACTACAAGGCCCAGTGTTTAAAGGCCCATCCTAGAGACTTCATGCAGATTCTGTCGAATACAGATTTCATTCACACCTTGAATAAAATTATCTTTAGGAAATTCTCCTTTTTATATGCAATTACAAATTACTCTTCTAAAATTATTTTTTTGAAGAAAAATCAAGTCAACACTCCACTGTCTTCAACTCTACCTAAATGCCAAAGGAATTTTTGTATTCGATAATTTATTAGAACTGTTTCAAGGAACTATTTTCATCTTTCTTGTCTTTTCTGTTACTCATATCTGTGATCTCCTGGCCCCTGCTGGTACTCTATAACTCCATTTGGTACAGAGAAGACAAGTGTGCAGAGCTACTAAGTCAAAGTACTGCCAGTGACAAAAGATCAACTCTTGTGTGACAAAACCAATAGAGCAATTTTAATGGTAAGAATCTAGGTGAGTATAGAGGCAGTCACTGCAAAATTTGTTCAATTTTCTGTATTTATAAAAAACCCTAGTAATAAATGGAGAGAAGTCATGTAGTTAATATCTTCGACTTCAGGAATTGAACAATCTAAAAAACTTATGACCTGATGTTTCCCCAAATTACTAAAAAAGACAAGAAGGTGGAAACTGAGTGAAGTCTCACAAGAGGGGGGATACCTTTGTCCAGTGAGACTCCTGAACAGCCAAACAGGAAAACGCAGAGACCATCGGCTTGTGCCCCAGTCTCCCTTGGATTAGCTGGTGGTTGCTGATGTTGCCCACAATCAGACGGGGGTCATCACAGATGTCCTGTGAATACAATCATTGGTTCTGAGAATGTGGAAAGGGTTTCCCGAGGGTCAATGTGAGCTGAGGGAGGCAGGACAGACTTCAAAGAAGAGCTTGGGTTAAAGATAGTGACTAGAATTTCCATAAGTGGGATAAAGGGAAGGTCGGCACGGGACTAGGCGTGGTGAGGAAAAGTCCAAAGCAGATCATCTAGCCACAGGAAAAGGGTTATGTGGGGAATAACAGGAGAAATGGGAGGAGGGGACACGTGGAGACAGGTTGAGATGTGCTGGCCGGGACCCTCAGAGCTAGCATTGAAATTTGGAAGAGTTTTCACTCTAGCAGGGAGCTTCTGAATGGAACTAGAGATTAGCACATTGCATTCTGCTCCCATTTGTCAGGATGAAATTTCCTGAAGCACTTGTTCTCCCTCTCTGGGAAAATGAATTAGGAGACCTTACACAGAAAGCCCTCTCCCAACGTAAAGCGAAGGCGACAGCAGTCTCCATGGCAACTAGATTTTTCCACGTCTGTGGGAAAAGAGCGTCTGCTGGAGTGTTCCTGTGAGGATGTTCTGAGGGAAGCTAGACAGAGTGGGGGAAACATTTGTTTGGGGTGTATGTGTGTCTCTTTCCCCAACATGTCAACAGCTGTGCCTTTCCCACTGTGAGTGGAAAAATGAGACCCAAACACGACAACTACAACACAACGTCTGAGGGCACATCGGAATTATCTGCAAAGTATAATCAGTGTCTAAAGGAAAGATCCCCAATGCTTCCCTGGTGGTAAACAGAATAGATTGAATAGCAGTGGTAACATTCGAGATGAAGCTTTGGGGATGCCTAGCGTTAGGTAGTTGGACAAGGGAGAGGTATGGAGGCATAACGAATAGAGAGACCAGCAGAGACAAAGGCATAGCCGCATACATAACATCGTATAATTGAAGACATGATTGTGTGACTCAGAGAATCAGCACTTGCAGAGTTCAAAGGCAGGAAATACCAATGAAGTCTTGAGTAGCTGGAGAAAGCTTCGTGGAGGAGGCCGTTGGCCGGTACCTTGACATTCTGCTTACCCAGCAGAAATAAATCCTCGTCTCAAATGGAAAGAAAATCTAGACATACATCCTTTTAAAATTTATTAAATAGAGACAGCTATATTTTTCTGCTTCTCAAACCTCTTTTTTAAATGGACATAATTCTCCTTGATGAAGGGTCTGGTCTACAGAATGAAACATTCCATATATTCTTTAAAAGCCAAAATAACTCTGGAAAGGAATAAGCATTCTAGGCAGGGACAAATCCAAACTGAAGATTAATTGGGCATCCCTCTGCCAAAAGGAGAGGGTTAGGTGGGTTTTCAGTTTTGGATTTTCTGGTCACTTTTTTTTTTAGATGCATACCTAGTGTCTCATCATTACTTTTTTGTCTTAGAAGACTTCTATCTTAATATTTTTTTATGGGGTGGAGGTTGCCTGTTTTTTCACTTATTGAGAATAAAGCAGGTGTGTTGGGTGAATTAGGCCCTGATACTCTTTCTCTCCTAATTGTCTCGTTGCCCTTTCTAAGATGAAACTAAACACAGTTTTGTTTTGTGGGTCAAGTGTTACCATTTGATTTGGAGCAAGACGTCAAGTTATCCAATGATTTCTTGAGTTTAGATGACACATAGAATTGTTGCTTAGCATGGAAAAACAATCAAGTGAACACTGACATAAGGAAAAGTGTCCTTTTAGATTATTAAGGCAAATGATTTGCTGGTTTTATGTAAAGTTATTAGTGGTTGGAGTTACATTACAGTGTCTTGGGTTTCCATAAGGCTCTCATTTCACAGCAGGGATCCAGGCTCAGCCAACACTTTTGGAAT
This sequence comes from Panthera uncia, assembly GCF_023721935.1. Classification (NCBI taxonomy): domain Eukaryota; kingdom Metazoa; phylum Chordata; class Mammalia; order Carnivora; family Felidae; genus Panthera; species Panthera uncia. Next base: position 86,968,663 of record NC_064817.1, read on the forward strand.
GCCAACTTTCATTCAAGATCTAAAGGGTCACGTAGATGAACAAATACATGTAAACAGAACTCAAATTGAGGAACTGGGTAATTATTCTCCTATAGATCTAAGCTGAGTGTGGTCATTGTGTGTGTGTGTATGTGTGTGTGTGTGTGTGTGTGTGTGTGTGTGTGTGTAGCTGTATGTAATCACAAAAGAATATACATTTGGGCCCAAGATTCTGTATCTTCTATTTCCTCTTATAAACTGGCCCATGTTTTACTTCCCCACTGTTCATACATGATGGATAGCCATTTAACAATGGGTTTTAAAACCTGATAAATTAACAGGCCATAGACTGTCAGAGCTGGAAGAAATTTTAGGGACTATTTATTCAATTTGCTTATTTTACAAAGGAGAAAACAGGCTCAGAGAAAGGCAGCAACTTGCCCCCCACCGGGTGTGCAGCTAGTTTAGTAGGAGACCTAGGATTAAAGTTTTAGGTTCTTCGAAAGCACGTATAATTTGAGAAGGAAACTCAAGACCTCAGCTGGCCTATCCATTTGCCTTTAGGTTAATGGATGTCCACCACAAAAAAGGTAATGTTGTGCAGCTCTTCAGGGACAGAGCTGCAACCACCTGTATCAGTCATCCATCCCAGTGTTTCATGCCTCTTTCCTTAACGCTCACCTAAAAGCTCTTCGTTGTTCTGGAAGACTTGCTTAAGTTATATCTTAGCTTTTGGTTCCAGGCTAAATATCACCAACGGGCTTTAAACTCCTCAATTTAATCAACTAAATGTGAACCAATCTCTTATGTGTGTCAGCACCGTGATATGAAACATGGGTGAAAATCTTTATTATGCCACATCCTCTACCTTTTTAAGGAAGCCAGAGACTAGAAAGGGGCTAAAGAGGTAAAAAGGGTAAAGGGTAACAAGCCACTGCAAGTCAAAGAGCCAAACGGACTTTTTGGCGACACACTTGAAAATAATGAAGTGGCTGCTGATTGACTTTTCCCATAGTTTTGGACAACAGGGTGTCTTCCTGTTGGGAGTAGGGAAGTAAGGCTGGAAAAAAATTTCTGTAGCTCAGAGCACAGATATAGAGTACAGATGGGACATTTCAGCCTGAGCTCTGCTAGAGTGGTAAGGAATGGAGTTGGGGAGAGGTCACGGCTCACATATTCACATATTTGGGTGGCTTGAGAGGGAGGGGAGATGCTGGGCCCCTAATGGCTCCCAGCTGTGTTGGCACAGTTGCTGTGATCCTTGAACTGGGCTGTTTGTCAAGGCAAAATAATTTCTTAGGGGAAACACACACAACTAGGAAGTTGGACACCAAGAGTAAAGCCAGGAATGGTCTCTGCCTATCCCCATCCCTGCGCCAAAGCCTTCCATAAGCAAAACAGCTTCTCCAGGAAATATGTTCTCTTAGCTGAGCCCTGAGAGAACTTCCCATTGCTCTCAGCTCATGTCCCTTCACATAGACCTCTGGAAGATTGGGGGAAGGGAGGCATACAATTACAAGCCTTGGAGCCCTACACACATCATTCTATGTGACTCCCTTTGCACCCACAGCATCCACATCTTTTGCAATTTTTTTACACAGGTGAAAATTGATGTCCCAGGCAAACCTCAAGAACCACAGCAAAATGAAAGGATGCCTAGAAAACCAGCAGCCAGAAAAGTGGAGGCGTTTTCCAGAGTACTCCATGAAGTCTTGGAGTACTGATGGGATGGGGGCATGGACACCTACAAGTGAGGCTGGCCCTGCAGTCGATACATTATGACTAAAGTCCAGCACTCTAAGTGGTTCTAGAAGGCTCAGGGCTGCCGTAGAAAACTGAAGAACCATCTCCAAGCGGGGCATTTGTAGGTAGACCTGGACTTGGGGACCAATGTTGGACGAGGCTCTCAAGGAGTCCACTTTACCTGCTGGAGAATTTTACTTTTGTGTGAAGATTTTGTCGTCAGTAAAATATTCACTTCCTTCCTAACCCCTCTGAGGGAAATTCAATATGAAGTCTGAGAATTAAGATCTTCAGCCTACCTTTCACTTCCAACCTACGCAACCAAGTCACTGCCTAGTTATCTTCTTACTTGAACCTTCATAGTTCTGGTAGAAGACTCCAGATATAAATCTCAAACTGCTTTATTGGGAAGAATTCACATATCCGTGCAATGGAATTCTGTGCAGCCACAGAAGGGACAAATTGATTACCTGCTGCCACATGAATGACCCTTGAAAATGTTATGCAAAGCGAGAGAAACCAGCTACTTTTATGATTCTGTCTTAAGTCAAATGTCTAGAATTGGGTGAATCTAGATAGAAACTAAAAGGAGATTATTGACTACCTTTAATGGAGGGGGGGAAGTTGGCTCATTGCAAATGTGTACGAAGGGTCTTATTGGGATGATGTGTCTGTGCTAAAACTGGATTGTGGTGATGTCTTCACAACTTTGTGAGTTTACTAAAAGTCATTGCATCGTACAATTAGAGCAGGTAAATTTTATAGTATATAAATTGTACTTTGATAAAGCTGTTAAAACGGGGAATTTAAAATAAACAGGAAAGTAAAGTAAACAGTAAAGAGAATGGGCCGATTCAACTCTCTTCAACTGTGTCAACAGTGGAAAACATTAGGACTAATCAGGTTGGGGGACATGATCTCTGGGAAGAACAATAAATTTTTGAACAGCCTAGGCCGAAACTACTGTATAGAGGTGTCACATTCAGTGGGAAGCTGGAAACTTCTATTAGCACCGAGGAAAGTATTTCCTCTTTACTGTTTCCTCACAGGCAATCCATCACCAAGGCCTGTGTATTCTTCTAATATCTTCCCTTCATCAAACTTTCCCTTCCATTCCTACCACTTTGGCTTTTATCCAGAACCTCGTCACCCTCCTCCCATCCAGTGTAGTGAAATGGCCCTTGGGGAGGGTATTCCTAGTGGAAGGACCTGGGCAATGGTAATGGTAGTAGAGACCAAACTCAAAACTCTACCAGAGCTGACAGGAGATCTTGTGCAGGTGCCCTCACTTCCCCCACAGCTGGCTGTGCAAACCCCCATGAGGGCTTGTTCCACTTTAGTCAGGGATTAGATGTGTCTGACTCTAAGACACTATTGTAGCTGGGTATGAGTCAGTCAGGAAAAAAGCCAGAGGCGGATAGGAGGGGAGAGTGGCTGGAGAGAGCTGGAGAAGAGATTTTTTATGGGAATTTGGCAGCCAGATTTCAGCCTCAAAATTTTACCTGAAGCCTTGTGATCGGTATAAGCCTCTAAGTCAGTATAAATCAGTAAAACTTAGAATTTACTAAGACTATATATGTTGACACGCCAGAAGGGCAGGAAAGTTCAGGAGTACTTGTCTCAAGCAATATACCGTTGTACCCCAGGAAGCTAGGACAATAGCTGCAGCCATTGGGCCAATGAAGGAGTTAAGGAGAAGGATTTTTCTATGGAGGGTACAGGCAGATGAGCTGGCCCTGAATAACTGCAAAACATTCCCATAAGCCCTGTCTATCTAAAGTGGCTCCTTAGGACACGGCAAGGAAGTGGCAAGTGGGAAGAAGGGGAACTCAATCCTACCCTGGGATACTGGGAACTTGGCTGAAGTCATTTTGGTTCAACTAGCAGTGGAGTTTGCAGGCATGAAGGCTGATAAAGGCAGAAGCTTTTCAGCATGGGAAAGGAAAGCAACAGAAAACTATCAGGTTAATCACGCTTCTTCCATTTTAAAGACTTCAGAAAATAAAGCCTGGTTGAGGATGAGGCTGTGTGGCATGCCAAGGGACAAGATGTCTGAAAGCTTCCCTGCAAACCAGGATCTCAACCTTGCCAATGAAGCGGGTGAGGCCAACGACCCATCTGGTCTTCCTGAGCCAACTCGGAGAGGCCCAGGGCTGTCTCTCAGCTTTCCTGATGGGAGGCCAGAGAACTTTGACGTGGTTCTTGACCACAGGCTTGGCCTCCACTCTGGCTGGAAAGGAATCCACAGCTTTTTGAGGAGACTCAGACGGTGGTCCAGAACCTTGTTTTTCCCTTACTTCCCACAAGAGGCCCCTTCCCCAACCATTCCAATCTATGCGGATCTTCCCCTTCTTCAAAACCCTATAGGATTTACTGTCTGTATGCCTGAAAATAGCATGTCTTATATCAGGCATTAATTTATTATTTAACTCTTTGATAGCTCAATATCCATCTCTCCAGCTGGAATGGGAGTGCCTCACCCCAGGCTGTGTCCGTAAATTGCCCAGAGGCTGAACAGAGTAGGTCAATAAATGTTTCTCAAGACTCTCCCTTTGGGCTCAAGACTAAACACACAGTGTGCTCTCAAAAGGGAGAGTATGGATCAGTTAATTGATCATATTAGTCAATTAATTGGCATCAACCCAATGAGGAGGAATGTGATAATTGACTGGTTGGAAGCTACCTATTTTAGCAAGAGAGGAGACACAAACAAGCCTGTCTCCCTGAAATAGCAGCATGGTAGTGTGAAAACCAGCTTTGCAGTCAAACCTGGATTAAAATCCCAGGGTATCAGGGGTCTGACCCCAGGCAAATTATTACCATCTCTCTGAAACCCAGTTTCCCCATCAATAAAATGGGCATCATATTTACCTTTATTTTTCAAGCCAGAAAAAAACAGAATTACATTAAAGAAATATGTGAGATACCCAACCTTGCCCAGCCATGACAAATAAAGATGAGGTGAAAAAAAAATGTACAGAAAACTCCAAACACAGTCTCTAGGCCCATAGTAGGCATGACATAGATGCTGATTCCTTTTTCTTTCCCATCCCAATTCACCCTCTCTCTCTGCTATCCCCCCACCCTGGAAGGAGTGGGGAGAGGCAAGATGGACTATTGCCATGGTTATTAAGTTCTTTTCTTCCTTGCTAATCCATCTAGGGTTCAATCCACAGAATTTGGAAGAAGAAAGCACAGGACAAAAGACTGAGCCAAGACAGAGGAGGAAACCTGTGCCTAAAGACCGGCCAGTACAGGAAGCACTGTCAGCTTGGTTCACGTCTGGGAAATGGCTTCACGTTGGCCTGTGATTTTGCCGCCCATTGGGTCTCCTCCTATCTCCTCCAGGACCTGTCCCTCATCAATCATTCCTTTTCGCTTCTGTGTCTTCAACCTCTTCTTTACTGTTTCCTCCTTGGCCAAGAAATACGTTCAAGTCTGTCCTATTTTAAAAAGACCTCCCCCCCCCCGGAAAACCTCCTTCAATTTTCTGCCTCCCTTTGTGCTACTTCCGCCCCGTCAATCTCCTTCCTTTCATATCCAAGCATCAAAACCGAGAGGTGCGCCTCATTATCATCATTTGTTCATAAGAGTGGCTTTCAGCAACACAGCTCTATTTTCTCCATGCATTTCTGGAAAACGAAACAAAACAAAACTTACCTCTCTGCATACCGAATTAGTGGCTAGTGAGTTCTGCTCATGTTTCCCAGATTTTTATTGCAGGTCAGTGATCTGCAGGGGTGTGTCAACCACTGGAGGCACAGAAAGTCAAGAGGAGCGTAGTCTTCCTTCCGATGGAGAGAACTTCTCCAAGTCTCACTCTCAATGGCTATCATACTTGGTGGGCAAAAACTGAGACATGTCCTTTGAGTCATATAGAAAAAACAAGAGCCTTGAAGTGACCAATGTATCTTGGCACCACCTGGTGGCAACCTACATAAACTGAAGCAGCTCTTGTGAGAAGTCCATTTAGGAATTGAAGCTGTGAAAATGGCAACTAAAAAGTTGCGGATAAAAGGCTTGCTCACTGAAGAAAGCAAACCTCGAGTGCACAAAAAGATACGTCAATGCATGGAATCAGAGCGTTGTTGGGGATATTGTGAAGGCCCAAGAATCTGCATTTCATAACAGCCCTCTGGGGCCTATATCTCCGGGGTCACCCACTTTGGGAAGGGGCTCAGGTGTAATATCTTTCTTCCAGTGATAATGCCCTTTAGATTGAGGGCAAGGTTGCCATTCATTCTCCAGATTCCATCATCCTATGGTTTCATACATTGAGATCCCACTCATGCAGGGCTTGCGACGAGGTCCTGAGACTTACTTTAGAGACACAATATACAGCTGTTCCACAGAGAACCATAGTAACTATTAAGAGATGGTAAAAGACCTACACTCCTACTTAGATCCCACTTCGCTAATTGTGAGGGAATCTAGATGATGGTATGCAAAGAGCAGCAAAGAAGTCTCCTTCCCCCAGTGCAAATTCCATCTTGTCCTCGTTAGAGTTCATTTCATTTATGCTCCTCGCATAAGGAGTTTTCGTCCTCACAGGTCTGAGATTATCTTGAGGTTGCTATGATAGGTAACTTGGTAAAGAGACAAGAGTATAATTGCTTTTTGAGTTACGACATTTACTAAAGTGAAGTTCTGAAAGCAAGCAAGCGTGGCATTTGTTGTTGTTTGCTTTTTTATTTCCTTTAAAATAACTAAATCTGACCAAATTTGACTGAAATTCAACATTCCTCAAGCTGGAGCCAGAAACACAGATCCATAAAACTTAGCATTTTAAAGCTGTCTCCTAAATTGCTTTCCGTATAGTAGGCTGTGTAAGAGAAATAGTGGACCAGGCAGAGTTATGATGAAAGAGATCAAGAAGGAGATAGAAAGTAAAACAACAACAACAACAACAACAACAAACAAAAAACAAAAAACAAAAAACAAAACAACAACAACAAACAGCAACAACAAAAACCACCAAGTTACCTGGGGACGTTTCCACACCACTTTCCCGGGAAGCAGTCGGTTGTAGAAAAGTGAATCGTTCTCAGGCAGAAAGGTTGGGTCACAGAAGAGTCTTCCATCTTTGATACATTCCTGCTTCAGTTCCTGGTACTTCTGGTTTTTGAAGAGCTTCAGAGGAGGACCCATAGTGCTGAGCTATGTCTACAAAGAGAAAAAAGTGTAGTCATCGGAGAAAGAAATTCTTACGTCTGTTAAAGATCACCTGAGATTAGACCAACAGTAGTCATCCCAGGGACTTATTCCTGGAGCTAGGCACTTGGAGCCTGGCTTTAAGAAAAGTGAACATTTTTATAGAAAGTAGGGTCCAGACTCTGCAACCAATTAGCTTAGCATGGGGCTTTGGCTTGGGCGCCTAAAACATTTTGGAGCCTCAGTATCTTCATTTGCCAAATGGGACAATATAAGCCGTAACAATATTATCCAAGAAATAGATAATAAATGTTAAGATTGCTAGTTAAAAGTAAGTCATTATAATTTAAAGGGCAACTTTCCGTTTTAGTTGGCAGAGAGGAGTTTAAAGTAAAGGACAATTCTAAATTTGAAAATAAAAGGAGAAAGTTGTTTTACTATATTCAGAATAATTTGGCGCCCTGAAGGGCCACACACTTTGTGCTTGTGGGGAGAAGCAGCCTCTTTCACTTCTAAAGAGCTCCTTTACACAATTCCTTCCCTTTTATCATTTAAAGAGCTTTGCATTTTTTATTACTGGCCAGGAAGGCTCATGCAAGCAACAGAGCTCAGCAGATGGCCTCCAAAGACAAGGAAAGATAGAAAGATTGTGTGTGTGTCTTTCTTCTTCAAAGTGTAACGTGCAATCATTTGCCCGCCTTAAAAAGCGGACTCTGAAATTCAATTACACTGATTTGATGGACTATAGATTCTTATCCCATGGCAATACACTGTTGCTTTCTTTTCTTTAAAAAAAAAAAAATCTCACATGGCTAAATAAAGAATTAATATAGGGGCTCTTCAAGCAATGTCTGAGTGCCCCACGCTCAAATGTCCCTAACAACTGGTTTTTATGAGGATAATTTGAAAGGCAACTTTGATTTAAATAGCTTTGGGGTGATAATAGGGTTCTCAATGCCTTTGCTTGATCCACAAAGACAGATTTGTAATGATTTTAATGATTCTCTCTTGACATTCAATGGTTAATAAGAGGAGGGTTGTGAAATTTACATGATGCCAATCATTTCAAAAATATATTTTAAGGACAAAATAGATTTTATCTATATTTCATGATTACATGAGGGTGGAAAGAAGAAAATCTGATTAAGGTCAGAGGATCTGCTGAAAAGTGGACAAAGTTTGAAAAAAAAACCTACTTAGCACTTTAAAGAGTGTCTGTGTAGGTACCACAGCTCCAAATCCAGCTAATAAAGAGGAAGCCACAATTTTATAAAAGGTGAAATATTAATCAGACTTCTCTATTACCTCATTTCATGTCCTTTCAGTATTACATTGAGATGCCTTACCGGTAAAGCTGTTTTCCTATTTGAAAACCATAAAAAAATTGAATTCGATGTTATTCGCAAACGACAATACATATAGACAAACTTACTTTTTCTCTCGGTCCAAACAATAAGAAGCTGAAAATAACTATAGTTTTTTTTTTTTTTATAGCCTTATTTATTGACAATTGCTTTTCGCATTGAAGGCTACGGGACCCGGCAAAATACCAAAACGCCTTTAGTCATCAGATTTAAGTGTGCTCACATATTTTAAATATTGAAGTGTATCTCATTGTATTTAAAATCATGAGTAGTATCAGTAATAGTTTTCCATTAAGCAGCATCAGAGCCAATCTGAACGTATGCCCAGTCTCCTTTCTGGAGTCTGTTACAAATGGACCCTAATTTTCACGTGCGCTCGAACTTACAACAAACACTACTGTGCCTCTTGCTTTCCCTGGAAGGTTTGGTGGACCGCCAGAGGCTGGGGATTGTAAATGGAGGATAGTCTGGGGCAATTAGGGTATTTAGTTTGCCAGAAACTCCGAGGCCTTGAACATTTGGGATAAATGGTTATTTCCTGTTCTTGGGAAGGCCCTCTGCCCCCAACAGTCTCCCTTGCTACTCAGCCAAATGACGAGGCAGGCAGGACCCTGCAAAAGAAATCCCTGTTATATAAGGAGAGCCCCGTCTCCAGACAGAAGCAGCATCAACTGAAAGGAAAATCAGGTTTGATTTGAAAAGCCAGTATGATCCCCGTAGACTCTTTCAGAGGCAGCATATACAGTTGATGTGGATAGGTCAAGCCTTCTGGGTGAGGGCACCTGCATTTTGGGGGTGCAGGGTAAATAAGGAATAGCAGGCTATCAGCTTGCAATTTGACAGGCTTTCATTAGAATAAAATTATAGTCCCAAGTCCCGTTGGACTTGTAGAGTAGAGTTGATCCCCATTTCTGACTAGGTAACAGGAGAAATGTGTTCCATTGCTGTGACCTTGGTTTCTTTGTGCCTCAATATTCTCATCAGGGGAGTGGGGTTATCTATCCTGCCCTCCTTATACTGTGGCTGTACCTAATGAGATGGTTAATGTAAAAGTATTTTGAATAAGTAGAAGGGGCTCCATAAATGCAGGACACACATTGTAAGTGCTCTCATTGGCTGGCACAGAACTGGGCACACAACCATTGTCCAGGAAATATCTGTTGAACGGATGGATGTCTTACGTAGGCAATGAACGTTTGCATGGCAATTTATCATTTGAAATGTGCATTTCAGCTCATGGTCTCTTCATGGCAGCCATGTTTAGTAGATATTATCTGTGCCCCTCATGTTGTATCTGCAGAAATGGCAGCTCAGAGAAGGGGCAGCTAGAAACCGGCAAAGCTGACTCAAACCCGGGTTTGTGTAATGCCTGATTTAGCGTACAGATTTCCATCACACCACACTGCTCCTTTTGGTCACTGCCTCCTTAAAGACGGGATTTTTTTTTTTTAAGCTCAAATGAGGAAAACCCTCCAAAGAAAACATGATACCTAACTTTGAGGCATTCTGCCTAGAATTTATTGCCATGGTAGATATTGAAAAGGGTCTTTATTTCCACGGTTTGATGATCATGGGAGAATCTGAACCCTTCCCATCTGAGGGTTCATTAGTGAAGTCTGGGGGGAAAAAAAACTTTTGGAAACCCAGAAATTTGTAAGTTGGGTTTGTCACAAACATAAACTCGCCCCGTCAGAGCTTAGGAGAATGGGGAAGGGAATGCTCCTTCTTGGTTATCTTGCTGCACCCAACTGTGAAGACGAGAGGGCCTTTAGGTTAAAGACCGAATATTAAGAAAGTCAGTAAACAGAATCAAAGCTAGGGCTTTAGGCATCAACCAAAGGGAGCTTCTAGCTAACAAAGGGAATGTGCACGTCATCTAAGATGAGGGACCCTGGGTGTCCCGGGGTGGGGGTAGTATCATGGGTGGTTGGGTGAAGCAGAGTGTGGGGTTTTGCATAGAGATAATGGTCTTAGGCAGTACTATTTCAATTAGGACCCACTGCCTAGAGATGGAGTACGAAGAAGGCTGTATGGACACAGGCAAGTGGGAGGGGTGGATCCAGAGGATGGAAAGTTGGGAATCGCGAAGGGAAGTCGAGGGAGCCTGCCACGTAGAACACAAGACTGCAGCTAGGAGCTTTTGCTACTCACTGGCCTGGAAATCGTGGGGAGCTGGGCAACCTCTTAAGAAGAAAATCACTTGTTCTCCACCTGTGGGTCAGCCTTCACATGGAAACCAGATTTGGCTCTAAAGCTTGAAATCTGCCTCAGTCTCTTAAAGAGAACCGTTCTCTGATAGAGGAAATCCCGTCTGCAGTTTACAAACTGCTTTAGATTGGGGTGAGTGGGAGAGAAAGGGCGGGCATTTAAGGGGGTGAGAGGGAGAGAGCATGGCTCTGGAGGTGTTATCCCTGGCTGTTTTTTTCCCCTGCTGTCCCCCCCCCCCGCCGCCCCCGTCCCCACCGGACCCAGTGTCCCCCCTTGTGCTGTACTTGAAGTGAAATGGGAGATCATAGCGATTAGGAATTTGCAGAGCAAACTGAATGTGGAAGACCTAGCTAGTGACCAAGCTAGATGTATGGACACGCATCTACCAGGGAACATACGGCTGACCAAATGCATATTGGCGGCCAGACATCCCGGGGCCTGAACGGGACCATACAAGTCCTCTGATCCACCTTTATTTAGGACACATGTACTCAATCCAGAGAGAGAAGACGGTTCAAAGAAACTCAAAGAAAAAAGAGCGCACAATTTCCTTTCATTCCATCGAGGAAACACTTTATCAAAACATACAAAACAATTCAGAATCATAAAAGGCAAACAAGTAGTCAGCAGATCCAGGATCAAGTCCCACACGCCACCATTTAGTGTCGGCAACATCTCTGTCCCTCAGTTTCCCCATGAGCACAACGGAAATACGATGGCTGCCCCGGGCGCCTCAGAGTGTTATTGGGGGAATCTAATGAAATTAAGCACTGTTTCAACAGTGAAAACAGCTCACATGCTTAATTTCATTAGATTCCCCCAATAGCACTCTGAGGCGCCCGGGGCAGCCATCGTATTTCCGTTGTGCTCATGGGGAAACTGAGGGACAGAGATGTTGCCGACACTAAATGGCAGTAGTATTAGAAAACATTCATTGTTAGCAAATTACATCTCTTTTCTGTCTTTAGTGGAAAATGAGATTTGATCACCTGCCTCAACTAAGACACTCATTGACATTTAAAAGACCAGTATAAAATGGCCCCTCTGTCATTCAGTACGCACTCTCTCTTCCACCCCTCCTTTTTGGCTGGCTTGCCCCGCTACCCACTTTTCCCCCCTCGTGGATGAAAAAGCGCATCCTATAAGTCTAATTTTACAGCCTTGCGAGAATCGAATTCCAATTTTTGTAGAATGTTACACTGGAAGGACTCTTAGAAATCACTTTGCCCAACTTGCTTTTACAGGAAGGTGAAAACTCGGGCCCAAGGTTACACAGTTTACACACCTCCTGCTTTTTAGAATCCTGTCTTCTTACAAGAATGCACTTAGGAGTTTTGTGCACAAATTGTCAGAAGGTGAGATGATTTCGAATCAAGGCTAATCAAAGAAATACTCTTTGGGGGTCACAAAGAGACTTTTTCTGCTTTTAATTTAGGAACTGAAACACCCAAGGATGTGGAAAGACTTTTTTAAACCTATTCCTGACAACACAAGTGTTTAGACTTTTCCCTAGCCTGCTAGGGACTCTATAAGGATAACTAAAGAATACTATTCCAATTCCAAGTATTCATGCGCGCGCGCGCACACGTACACGCTCGTGCACACAAACAGCCAGAGGAAAGAAAGAGTTAATTAGCAGTCCGCCCTCCACCCACCCAAAGAATCTTTTTTTTTAATTCCCCCAGACCATAAAACGTCCTCACTTTCACAACAAAGATTAGCAAATGAGACATTAGCCACCCTTCAATAAAACATTAATACAAATCACAATGCGTCATCTTGAAGCCAGAGGTGACTGTCTGGATGTTAGAATTTGTTTAATTTCCCCATGTGTTTCTAACCAAACTTCAAGCTCCAAAGCCTCGGAACCAATCGCAATTGCAATACTCTGAACCTTTTCGTTTTTCTGCCCTGCCCTCTCAGCCCACTCTGGTCAAGGAGCCCAGTTAAGCCCCTAGCTGCAAATCAAAGTTTAAACTAAAGCCAAAGTCAGAGAAGAATAAAACCAGGCCGGCCACGGGCTGATAATGAAATAGCCAAGATCAACCTGTCACCAGGGCAGGAGGACCCCCGGCTGTGCAGACAGGATAGCCACTCCCTCTGCTGCAAAAGCACACAGCCTGTGCACCCCACTTCCAAGGGCTTTTAAAGACCTTTTGTGCATAGTGTAGACCCAAGCTCATGCCTGCAGTTCAATAATTTGCCCACAGCTGGGGGTCAGCAGAAGCTAGAGGGAAGCACGGTCAGCCTGGTTTCTCCCTCTCACACCTCTCTCCCAGGTTTATTCTTCCTTATCAGGAAAACCACGCCACACCACGCACGCGTGCGCGCGCACACACGCACACGCCCCCCCCCCCACGCAACTGACCAGATATCACCAGAAAAATCTCATCGCCAGGCAACCACAATCACCCCCACACACCTACTCGATTCCGACAAATCCGAAAATGGTAGCTGCAGAGTTCGATGAACTCTAAAGTTCAAGTTTCTTCACCTCTTTTAAAAGACTCCAAGTCATCCAGCAGATAAAACTGCAGGGCGAGTTTGCAAATGCCCTCGCTGCTCACCTGAGTTATCCCAGGAGCCCTGCTGCTGCTGCTGCTGCTGCTGCTGCTGCCGCCGCTGCTCTTGGCCAGGTAACCCCTACCAAGTCTGTTCAGTCAGTGCGGCTGAACAAAGATTCTGGCTTTCTTAACCTGAAAACTATTTGGGCTGTACCAAGCTCTGCTCACAGGGGGAGGTGCCTTGCAGAAACTTCAGGAGACTTTGCCCCGCCTAGCAGTCAGAAACTGATCCTGAGTCATGAGGAAAATCTGGAAAGCGCCCCTGCCAGATGTGCAGACGGGATGCCCACTCCAGATCCACCCGCCAGCAAATTGGAAAACTCAGGAAGCCACGTTTGAAAGCCCTCTCTGTTCCAAGGAGACATAGGACTTTCAGGGAGGGGTCTGATAGATTTCTGACTTTTCTGTTCCCGGGGTTAATAGTGCAGATGTGGACATTACTCAAGAGAGGACAGGGAGAGAAAAATCTTGAAGGGTCGACAAAGTTCTTGAGGGCTAGGCTGCAGATGTCTCACAGCGATGGGGGCCCCGGGGAGTGAGTGGGAGAGAAAGTGGAGCTAATGGGGCACGGGAAAAGAACAGATTGCTTTGGGAAGCAACAGGTTACATTTGGCCAAGGGCAGAGAGAAGGGAGCATTAAAAGGAAAGTGAGTGGAGATTGATTCCACGGCGGTTGCAAGAAGCCTAGTTTCGAGCGCCGAAGCGGGCGGTGGCAATCCTGCCTGGCCGTGTTAGGTGAAAAGCAGGGCAAAGGTGTCTGCTCAGAAAAGCCAACCAAGAGGCTTCGGGGGGGGGGGGGATACCTGTAAAATGCTCTGCTGCATCCCAGTCAGGGTCCTGTTCCCTGAGACATTGACTGGGACACGATCCCGGGGATACAGTTCTCAAGTTGTTTTGTTTCCATTTTCACAACCTACATCTCATCATCTCATTCCCCAGCGCGCCTCACCAACGTGGCATCAACCTTTTGACCTGGAATTATATCACTCTCTGCCCCTACCCTTGCACCAACTCTCTTTCTGGCTACTTGAAGGGGAGAAGACAGGGGAAGAAGGAGGGAGAGAGGAAGGGAGAGACAGAGAGAGAGAAAGAGGGAGGGAGGGAGAGAGGGAGGGAGAACAAGTGAGCAAGGACCCCAAAAAGGAAAGAAAGTGTGCTTTCTCTACTCACTGGCCCCATACCAATATTTTCATGAAACAGATCTGAGCAATTCTATAACTCTGGTCTCTGAGATCTCCCTCTTGGCATTTCCCTATAACTCCCTCGGTGCCTTCTCCTCCTCTGTGCCAAAGTGGAAACTGAGCTAGAAGTAGGGGGCAATACAAAACACCGAAGCCCAGGAGAATTCGGGCTTTAAATACTGGCACCCAAATTAATCCTTGAGTGACAGATTTCTCTAGCAAGTATCCCCCATGTTGTGGGACTTGGGCTTTGAAACCAAGGAGGGGCGGTGTTTTGTCTGGGGTCACCTTCTTTGGCCATCTTCTCCACCTCCATAATTTTCAAGTGAGCAGCGAATCATAGACTCGGGGAATTGGAAGGAAACTTAGAGGCCATATCTACCCATCCACTCAGCGTAGAAATATCCTCCCGATAATCTGGAAAGCTCATCTCTCTGGAAAGCAGCTTGTTTCACGTTTGAGCATCCCCAAACTGTTAAACACTTATTACTTAGGTTGAGCAAAAATTAGCTTCCTGTAAACTATTTTGAATTCCTCTTTCCCATGACAGACTTGTGTACAATATTGGTCATGTCACCCCACGTCTTCTGTCCTCCAGGCTAAATATCTTTAGTTCACTTAAACTATGCTTCATGGGACACAGTGTTTAGATCTTTTGCCATTCTGGTTGTTGTTCAAGCATAGATTTGCTCAGTGCACAGCTTGCAGCTCAGTTAAATCCCTCTTCTGTTTCTTGTATGAACTACTATTATTTGCCTGATTCTATGCTTATACAATTGACTTTTTATTAATTTATTTATTTTGAGGGAAGGGATTTTGAGAAAGAGAGGGAAGGAGAGAGAGAGAGAGAGCGAGAGAGAGAGAGAGAGAGAGAGAGGGGCAGAGGGAGAGCAGGCTCCACGCTCAGCACGGAGCCCATCTCTGGGCTCAATCCCACGACCTTGGCATCATGACCTGAGCTGAAATCAAGAGTTGGACGCTCAACCGACTGAGCCACCCAGGCGCCCCTACAGTTGACTTTTATTTTAACCTAGATGCTGTGCTTTACATGCGTTCTCATAAACCATCACCTTGTTTATTTTTTATTTCAATGTACCCCTTGTAACTTTTTTAGATCTTGAGTCTTTCATGTAAAACACATTCTCTATATCATTGTTTCTCAACCTTTTTTGCATTATCACACCTCTAAAGAGCCTTTTAAGACATTATTTTCCTAATATTTTCCCATGAGACTTTACTAACACAGATATGCCATATATATGTTTATGTACAGTAATCCTATCCGGGCTCTGTATATAAAAGATTTCTTTTCACTCCTCAAGAAGGAATTTTTGCCCTCTTGGGGGCGATATCGCCCCCATTGACAGTGCACACTCTATATCACCAAGTTTCTTTTATCAGCATATTTGATCAACCAGACTAACAAAATTATCGAATGAGATAGGGTCCAGGATAAAACACTACCGCATAACCTTGGCATCCTACCCATATTAACAAGCACATTTCATAAGGTTGTCCAAACTGGAAGCAATCCGTACAACTTCTGCTGCCACCCAGCTCCTATTCTCCCATCTTCTGCATGAGGATATCATAAGACTTTCTCAAATGTTTCACTGAAATCCAGGTACATTACGCTACAGTATTCCCTTCAGCTACTCTTTTAGATACCCATTCAAAAAAGGAAATGGGTTTAGTTAGGCATGACTTACTTTTAGTGAGCTCATGCTTACCCCTACTGATTTCCGCTCCCTTTCTAAAGCCTTAGAAATCATCTGCTTAATAGTGCATTCTATACTTTTTCCAAAGACCAATGCCATGCTCACTGGTCTGTAGTTTCCAGGATCTACATTTTGCACCCTGAAACACCACCCCGCCCCTTCAGCTAAAAAAACTGGAACATTTGCCTGCCTCTTTGCATCTCTCACCTCTTGCCTTTGCCATAATTTCTCAAAGGTTACTAAGACTGGCTCTGTGATCACATCTGCACATTCTCTCAGTAGCCTCGGATGTAATTTGTCTGGGCCTGGAAACTTGAACTCATTGAAGGCAGCTAAGTACTCCCTTATTATCTCCTCATCTATCTTGGGCTTTAATTCTCTTTCCAGTTCAAAGATCATGCTCCTTGATGGAGAGGTTAAGTAACTTGCCCACAGTTGCACACCTAGTAAATTGGCGGAGCTGGAATTGAAATCCTGCTCTGTCTGATTTTAAGATCTCCCTCTTAACCAGCATGCTGTGTAGCTTTCGAGTACCAAATGAGTGGTATGGCCCACGGGTGCTATATGAGTTCCAAAGTGGGAGAGGGTCTTCTAGCAAGAGTAGCCAGCACAGGCTCAGTAAAAGAGGTGACACTGCAGCTGGATCTTTAAGAATGAGGAGGATTCTGATAGGAAGAGGGGAGCAACATGTGCATATGTGGTAGGATGATAGAGGAAATTGACCATACCATCCCAGGCAAGGGAAATAATGAAGAAGAAGTTACCTTGGGTCTTGCCTCACGGTGCACTTCGTTGATCGTTGTGAACACTAAGAGACCACAAAAGGTCAAGGGATAGCCGGGTGTCCCTGCTTTCCCTTAGTATGTAGCCAGTCATTCAAGCTTTGTGCTTAGGAGGAGTTGTACTGGGCCAGTCACAATCCCCCTGAGCCTTGCTTTCCTGCTCTCTAAAATAGGAAAAATGGTGGGAATAACGGGAGGCCTTCTTCCGAGGGTCAGTCAACTTAGAACACTGCCTGGCATACAGTTGGGACTCAACGAATCCTTAATACTGTCATTATTACTATTACGATTATTATTACTATTACTGAGATTCATTTATTCATTCAGCAAACATTTGCTGAACTCCTCCTGTGTGCCAGATACTATGTCGGGTCCTGGGGACATAATGGTGAAACATGATCTCAGCTCTCGATGAGTTAAAGGTCAGCCATCTGTTTACTTTGTGAAAGTTTTCCGTCTGTACTTTTTTTTTATTCTTGGTTTCACATTCTGAGTAAAGTGGTTCGTTTTACTTCTTCAAAAGTTTTGACCTCCTTCAAAAGTTTGTGAGGATAGTGGTAAGGAGCCTTTGATCCAGTAGCCCAGGATTTGTGGAACGAGTTGTTGGCCGCTCTTTCCAAGACACTATAGATTCTGACTGATTCCATCTCAGCGTTCACCCAAGTCTTGGGTTCTGCCGTTTTGCATCCTCCAACCACATTCCCAGCCCAATCATTTCTCTCATCTTGGGCCTGTTCCAACGATAGATTGTAAAATCGAGTTCCCCTGTGGGGAAAAGTCAGCTGCACCCAGTGTGTATGTGGGGGTGGGGGGGGTGGGTTGCTGCACATCAGGGCAGTGTGCTGCGGCAGTGTGGGGCAGCACCATTTGGTTTTGGCCGGCTAACTGCAGTCCCTGCCTATTTTGACATTACAATCCCCCAAGGCCAGTGAGAGTGTGAACAGAAGCCACGGAAGAGGATGGACCGTCAGCTTCCAAACCAAATAGCCTTGGGCCAGTGTGGGGTGGAGTTCAACCAAGACTTTGGGAGGGGGTAAATTGGACGTCTTCCCTGTTGGCCTGGTTAACACAAAAATATGTTTCATTGGGCTGTCGGCAGAACTTCCTTTAATTAAGGGAAGCAACTCATTTGCCTTGTCAACTAAAGGGCTCTAGTTTCTCAATATTAGTCAAAGAAAACCTCTGTCCCTAAATAAATGGTTACAGTGGTTCCTAATCTCTGACTATATCAAATCTGTGCTCCTCTGTTCGGTCACCAAGGCCCTTGCTCCACTAAGGGATGTCATTTTAGCCATTTTCCATGACTGGTTTCACCACTACTCCTTGGCACTGGTCTAGTTTGCCTTTGTGTTCCATTTCTTGGGGCTGCACAAGATATTCAGGAACACAACCACCACCGACTAGTGCTGGGGTAGGAAACTCGGGGCTGGAGAAGTGTGGCTAGGGATGATGCATCGGTTACAGATATCATCCAAGACTGAAACCCTAGAGAATTGAGCATTAGGGACCAAGTGAGTGTGGGGCAAAGCGAGGAGTCAGGAATTGAGGTGATCCACAATCCATGGACCGGGAAGCATTGTGCAAGGTGAATGGAACCAAACAGTACAAGGCAAAGGCTGAGAGTAAAGCCGGAGATCAGGTACTCACTCTAACGAGGTGTTGGATCCATGGCATGATTCAATCCTGCGCCTGCGTTTTTACTCAAAATGTCCCTCAGCTAGGACTGTCTTGGCCAACCCCTCTGTCTATCCAAGTCTTGCTTATCCTTTGATTCTCCACCCTTACTTTCTCTGCAATGCCTCCTTCCTCCCTCACTGATCGGCAACCTCTGAAGGATCATCTCATTTTGAGTCAACATCATGTCACACAGGGTTCTAGTTAATCATCGTCCAACTGTTTCATATGTATACTTGGGTTTTCTCAAACTCCTTCAGGTCAGCAGCTCTGGGTTTCGCTCTCTTCCGGGCACGAAACACAGGGAGAGACACCGAGTAGGTGTGCAGGAAACACTTGTCAGCAGGTTCCAGAGATGTTCAGAATGGAAGTCGGTCGCAACTTAGCAAGAGACCCTGAGATGGGTCCGTCACACACTCACGAAAAGTGCTTAGAAAACCAAGTCTAACCGTCCTCTGGGATTTCAAAACTTGAGAAACAGGGGAGGTCTGAAGGAAATGATAGTATCTCTTTGTCAGAGCTACACATCCATAAACAGCCCTTTAAGTGCTGGGAAAGCTTATAGAATTCGAACAAAAAGGGCGGAGACAGCCTTGAGCTGTCACTGAGCCTGAGAGTGAAGTAAAGATTGAGAGGGGTTGGAAACAAACAGAACTATGAAGCACTTCCAACATGGGGCGGGGGTGGGGGGGTGGGTGGGTGGGGAAGGAATCTTTTTCAATCCCAGTAAAATGTCATTCATCTGGCCTCCGCTAATTTAGGATTTTTGAAAAAAAAAAAATTGAACTAAGGGAGGCTGTAGCTTGTTATAGCCAGATCTTGAAAGAAAAGAGCTGCTAAACTAATTAAGCCTCCTCGGTGTTGGAAGAGGGAGTGGGGGATGGGACGAGGTCTTGTTTGACTTAGTTAAAAGGAGTTTTCCCAGTTCCCTCCTAGAGCTCTTTAGAAGTCTCATTAAGCTAATTATAAGTCCCAGTTGTATAGTCTTTCTTGTCCTGTTTTTCCCCTGTTGTAAATACTTGGGAGTATTAAAACTGCATTTAGAAAAACTCCAAATTCGACTTTTCACTATTTTAGAGCCATTCCCCCTCCTCAGTTGGTGCCAAGAAAGAAGGTATGGAAAGCCCCAAAGTACTGGGAGCTTTCATGCGCCATCTCATTTAATCTTCACAAAAACAACTCCACCGGAGGGATTGTTCTTCCCCGTTAGCGGAGGTAGGGGAGATGCTGGGCGCAGGGTGGGGAGATGCTGGGCGCAGGGTGGGGTGATGGCGGTGGAGTGTTAAGTATCCAGCCTCGGGCCACACAGGAAGGAAATAAGGGAGCCCTGTTGTGTTGTTTTGTTTTGTTTTGTTTTTTTGAAACAGCAATTCTTCCAACGCCAAAGTCCTCCAGCTTTCTCTTGGATGGCGTTGCCTCTGGAATTGAAAATAACCATTGACTGATGGGGGGGGGATTTGAACACTTTTCTTGCCATATCTTGCTTTATTGACCCATGTAAGTGGCCACGAATTCATGAGAAGAACACATGGTCAAAAACAGAGGCGATGTGTGTGGTAACACAGCCTGCAACCCGCCCAAGCGCCCTAATGTCAGAGATGGAGGACAGACTAGTGTTTGCCACAGGTGAGGAAGGGGGTCGCAGGAAGGAGGTGGGCGCAGTGACGAAAGGATCACACCACAAAGGCTCCTTGAGGTGTCTGCACTGTCCACAATCTTGACTGTGGTGGTGGATGCACGAGCCCACGTGTGGGAACATTGTATAGACTTCACATCTGTGCTCAGATGAGTATCGGTAAAACAGGAAGTCCGGATAACATTGGTGGATTGTACCAATATCGATACCCCCGTTGCCATATACTAGAGTTTTGCAAAATGTTCCCTTTGGGGAAAACTGGGGAAAGGACCCACAGGATCTCTCTGTGCTATTTCTCACAACTGCATGAGAATCCACACTCATCTCAAAAACAGTGCAATGCAAAAAGAGAGTATATGTAGGGGGAAGGTTGGCAGGTACGTCAAATATATTGTACCTAATCAGACAGACCTGGTAGACCGGGGCAGGATAGCCAAGATCTGGAGGTGGTGGGACCCTCTCAAGCTCAGAGAAAGGTCACACGGGTCGCTGAGCCTGACTGAGGGCGAAAGAATGGGAGTGTGGTGTAAAATTCGAAGGAACAGATTTCACGCTCGGAGGCCTTTCATTCAAGGCCGTAACTTTGCAGGTTCCTCTGCTCTTTTCTGGGAGACTGAACCCTGCTCCCAGAGACCTGACTACGATGGGCCCTAGCTAGAAAAAGCTACATAATTTGTGAGGCCCAGTGCTAAATGAAAATGAGGGGCCTCTTGTTCAAAACATAGAAGGAATTTCAAGACGGTGACTGCAAAGCATGAAACCAGGCACGGGGCCTCTCTAAGGGGGAGGGGGGTCTGTGTGACTGCACAAGTTCTGGCCCCAGGGAACATTTCTGCTAAATCCTCACAGTTTCAACCTCTAGAGAATTCAGACTAGCACCCCCTTCTGACCCCTCCCTGCTTGCTTGGATTGACTGAGGTGACTGAGGCCCAAGTGGCCTTTTGGGACTTAATCATTGTAAAGTCACCGTACTGGGCACTTGGAAAATCCCCGCTGACTGGTCGGCTGCACTGCTGTGGCTTAGACCACATAGAGCAAGAGAGGTGGGTAGGACAGAGTCGAGAGACAGAAGGCAGGCAGAAAAACCCTGGGTGCCTAATTGCAAAGTGAGGATTGAAGATGAAGAGCAGACCAGGGTGGTGGCCATTCCAACGTGTGTGGTGAAGGGGACACTAAACTATAGCCTGGGGGAACCTGGGTGTCTCAGTCGGTTAAGCGTCGGACTCTGGCTCAGGTCGTGATCTCATGGTTCGTGGGTTCGAGCCCCACGTCGGGCTCTGTGCTGACAGCTCAGAGCCTAGAGCCTGCTTCGGATTCTATGTCTCCCTCTCTCTCTGCACCACCCCCCCCCTCCCGCCAACTCCCGCTCTATCTGCCTCTCTCTCAAAAATAAAATAAACATTAAAAAAAAACTATGGCCTGGAGGCCTGGGTTCAAATGCCAGCCTGGTACTCTTGGAGCAATTAATGAATCTCTGGGTGTGTCAGTTTCCTCATCTGTAAAATGGAGCTAATAACAATAGTACTTATTGAATTGTGAGGACCAGATGAAATCATGGATATGAAAGCACTGTGAAAGCTCTCAGAATATATAGAAATGTAAGACATGATTATGACATACACATCCCAAAGCCTCTCCTCGCAGGTGGCGACTACTTGATCTAACACCTGAAATAAGAAATAAGGTTAAAATTAGGGCACCTGGGTAGCTCAGTCGGTTGAGCGTCCGACTTCCACTCAGGTCATGATCTCATGGTTTGGGAGTTCGAGCCTCACATTGGGCTCTCTGCTGTCAGCACAGAGCCAGCTTTGGATCCTCTGGCCCTCCCCCACTTGTTCTCTCTCTCTCTCTCTCTCTCTCTCTCTCTCTCTCCCTCTCTCTCCCTGAGAAATAAACATTTATTTATTTATATCTAAAGAAAGAAATAAGGTTAAAATTCATGCCCCCTGACTTCTGATTCTGGCCCAGATAGAGAAGTGCCATTCTTCCCTCCAAGGGCCTCCGTCCTACAACTAAAACACACTAGACATGACACAATAATCATAGAAAGACTTAAAGGTGGGAAAAAGGCAGACAACCTAAGGACCTCAGGGCTTGAGGAATGATACAGTCTTGTGTTCTCTGGGTTTTCTTATCGCCTCCCATATATCCCAAACAAGACGCTGCAGAAACCCCCAACCCAGAATTTTTGCCAGGAACAGACAAAAAAAGTTGCAAAAAATCCTGTCCCGCTTAGCCAAAGGACTAAGAAAATGGGGACCTAACAAAAGAGCATGATTTGGGGGGGGACTACTCGCCCTATTCTGCCTAAACACCAATGGAACCACGACTGTACAGCACTCCCCTGGGGTTTCAGAGGGGCTGAGTGGGAAGCTGATCTTCTGTGCTCTGCCTGGTGGAGACAGTCAGTGCCCCAATGCCCTCATCAGAGCAGTGCAGTGGTATCTAAGTCTCCACTCCCATCCTGCCACAAGGCGACTGAATGAGACAAAGTGACGCAGGGCTCATAGGCTTTAACAAGCAATTAAGTTCTCTTGAAACCAAAAAGAAGAAGAAGAAGAAGAAGAAGAAGAAGAAGAAGAAGAAGAAAAAGGAAAATCTCAGCAAAGGAACAGAAAATGTAAAGAAAAGCCAATAGGAAATTTCAGAACTGAAAAGTAATAACTGAAAAAAATACTCACTGGACAGGCTCAACAGTAGAGCGGAGATAGGACAGACTTGGTAAATGCCGAGATAGATCAATAGAATTTACCCAGATCAATAGAGAGATAAGATAGACGGAAAAAAGTAAGTGATCAGGGCCTTGCAGATCTGTGGGACACAGTTCATATGTGTATCATTGGAGTCCCAAAAGGAAGCAGTAATGAGCATGGGAGTGAACAAATATTCGAGGAAATCATGGCTAACCATCTTCCCAAATTTGGTAGAAGACATAAATCTACAAATTCAAGAGGCTGCGTGTGCCCCAAACTGAATAAACCTAAAGAAATTCATGTGTAGATGACTCAGTCAGTTAAGCGTCCGACTTCAGCTCAGGTCATGATCTCGTGGTTCATGGGGTTCGAGCCCCCCATCAGGCTCCGTGCTGACAGCTCAGAGCCTGGAGCCTGCTTCACATTCTGTGTCTCCCTTTCTGTCTGCAGCTCCCCCACTCACTCTCTCTCTCTCTCTCTCAAAAATAAATAAAAAATTTTGTATATATGAAAAAAAAAAAGCAATCCATGCCAAGACACCCAAAAACTGGAAGTCATAACCCAAAAAAGAGAGTAGGTTTTGAATAATTCCGTATAAGAAGATCTTCAGGGCTGTCAGACTCCCCTTCCTGCCTGTTACCAGGGAAGAGGGAGGAATCCCCACTACCTCAAACCCTGGCTTCCCCTGGTCTCTCTATTCCCAGCCCCACCCCTCAAGCCTACGATTCACTGATTCAACAAACGTTTCCGAGGACCTCATATGTGCCAGTCATTCACCTAGCTGCTGGGGGGACAACAGAGAGCAAGCCAGAGTCCCTGCTCTCATGGAGGTACCTTGTAATAGATGGAGACAGACACACACAGAATGTGTTGGGAAAGACAGTAATTAAATAGACTAGTATCTATTTAGATGCATACCTTTCCCAGAAAAGGCTCTTACATCAGCCATGCATTCATTCATTCAATATTTATTAAGCACTCAAGCTCTTACCATGTCTGAGAACCTGCTGGGCTCCAAGAGACACAGACAATAGCCATTCCTGTAGGACGGGATTTCTCATCCTTGGCACCATTGGCATTCGGGGCTGGACAACCCCTCGCTGTGGAAGGCCTGGTCTGTACATGGTGCCGTGTTTAGCAGCATGCCTCGCCTCGATGACTAGATGCCGGTAGCCTCCTCCGACTCACAATCACCCAAAATATCCACAGACATGGCCAAAAATCTCCTGGGAGGCAAAAGCAAGCCTGGTGGATAACCGCTGCTGTGGGATACACGGACAAGTGGACGGAGAGTTGATAGAAATTGTGTTCACTGCCAACAGAGTCTCCCCTTCCTGCCCCTTACCAGGGAAGAGGGAAGAATCCTAACTACCTCAAACCCCGCTTCCCCTGGGCTCTATTCCCCAGCCCCACCCGTCAAGTCTTCCGTCCTTTGGCTGTCATTACTTACAGCATGTGATTAAGCCTCTTTACAAAACGCCAGGCCTTCCAGAGATGGCTTCACTCGCCACCTCCAGCTGTATATGCTACTGTGGAGCCGAAGCTCCTGCTACACAGCATTCGAATTGTTGCCGGAACCAGGCATGTCATTTCCTTTCCTGAGACCTTTCCACGTGCTCTTTTCTTTTTGATAAACCTTTTATAATGTTTATTTATTATTTTTGAGAGAGAGAGAGCACATGAGAATCGGGGGCGGGCAGAGAGGGGGTGGACAGAGGATCCGAGACAGGCTCTGCGCCGACAGCATGGAGCCTGACATGGGGCTCGAACTCACCAACTGTGTGACCATGACCCAAGCCGAAGTCGGACGCTTAGCCGACTGAGCCACCCAGGTGCCGCCCACATGCTCTTTTCTTTGCCTTGACCACCGTCCCCTGGCCAGCTACTTCAAATGGCAGAGCGCCCTTCTCAAATCCTTCTTTGAGGTGTTTACCCTGCTTTGAGGACGTGGACTGTGCCCAGTGCATCCCTGCAGTCCCAGCCTCTAGCATATATGCAAGAAGAGAAAAAAAAAAAGACAGAAGCGGGGACTAGCCCTGGCTCTCAGATTTTGTCCTCCATTCTGCCTGGGGAGCGGTGGGGAGGAGGTTAAGTCAGTATGTTAAGTGAATATGCAGAGGATGCGTTAATGAAAGAGCACGGAAGGAGGAGTTTGAATTGAGCCTTGAAGGATGAGCCTGGCTTTAACATGATAGGGAGGGATGAGTGGCTAAGCGACGGGGGTGGAAAAAGATAGTGGAGCACAGCACACGCATCAGACAGTGAGAAAACCAAAGCGCGAAGAACACGGGCCTGAGACCTGCCTCGTGCCGCACAGGAGGTCCGCTCCCACCCTGACGTCTCGCTAAGTCTTGGCTCCTTTAAGCAGGTAGCAAAGGACTTTCCTTTGAGGGAGGAGAGCCCCGGACGACTGGAAAGAATCGGTAGTAACAGGTTTCGAGAATGAACGCAGGCCCACTAGTCCACTAATGAGTTGATGTCCCAAGCATGGAGGGCACCTTCTTCCTTAGCACCTCTGAGGTGGCTAACTTTGATTGAGCACCTGTTGCATGCGAAGGGCTTCCGGTATGTGGTCACGTTTAGCTTTCCCAACAGGAAGATGGGCCTTTCAGTGGCAGCGCTGAGATTGAAATCCAAGGTTTCTGACAGCAAGGCCTGGCCGTGTCCGTTGTGTCTTACTGCCGCGGTTAGCTGGGCCCACGTTTGGGGTCTGGAGGCATTCTGGAGCATCCGCAAACACTTCCAAGATCGGTGAGGCAATTTTACCCAGACTCAAGGACTCCTCTGCACGGTTGCCAGGGAACCGGCTGCAACTGGCTGCTGCTCACCCCTTAGGGGCCAAGTGAAATGCAGTTGTGAGGGGTGGGACAAAGGTCTATGCCAGGCGGGTCTCCTTGCTGCCTTGGTGCTGCTCGGTGGCTGTGCCCACGAACAGGGACCATGAGAGAGGTCAATTAGTACGGTTCAAGGATGGGTGATGGTGCTTCCTCTGACTAAAACATTCTCAGCAAAGGTGTTGCTATTTAACCCTACTTGGAGAATGAAACTTCCAGAAGCTAGAAAACCGTGAAAAGACGTTCGTTCGCCCAGGAACAAGAGCACTTGAGAAGCCAAATACTTACAGTGAGCATACCAGTTTTTGAAGGTATCTAAGTAGCTTGCGACAAGCCTTGGCAAAGCTTTCTGTGGCCCTGGACTTAAACTGCTCTTCTGAACGCTGACTTCGAATACGATTGAGGGGCGCCTGGGTGGCTCAGTCGGTTGAGCGTCCAACTTCGGCTCAGGTCACGATCTCGCGGTTCATGAGTTCCAGCCCCGCGTCGGGCTCGCTGCCGTCAGCACAGAACCCGCTTCAGGTTCCCTGCCCCTTTCTGTCTCTGCCCCTCTCCTGCTCCTGCCCCCTCTCTCAAAAACGAATAAACACTAAAAATAAATGAATTAATATGATCGAACACCTCTGTTCCTGGGAAGATGTGGCAAGGGAGGTGGGAGTGAAAGGGGGCACCGGGGGCTTCATAATGAAAGAGTCTGAGAGAAAATATAATCTGGGGACTCTTCTCATGAGGGCCCACAATGAGTTTCTTGCTTTCCTCGTTGTGAGTGACAGTACTTGTCCCTCGGTAGGAAATACCCTAACGGCTGCTGTCGATTGTGCCTTACAGAATGAGTATGGAGGAGGTGGAGTATATTTCCCTCCATCTCTCTCTCTCTCTCTCTCTCTCTCTCTCTCTCTCTCTCTGTCTTCCTCCCCTTTCTAGAAGCTGAGAAGTTATTGCTACTTACCAACTAGTACTTCGTCCAGCTTGGTCTTCAACCAATATAGAGCTTCCACTGTTCCTTTTCTTTCTTTCTTTTTTAATGTTTTGCTTATTTTTGAGAGAAAGAGAGAGAGAGAGAGAGCACAAGCAGGGCAGGGGCACAGAGAGGGGGGAACAGAGGATCCAAAGCAGGCTCCTTGCTGACAGTAGAGAGCCTGATGCGGAGCAAACCGTGACTTGGGCCAAAGTCCTACGCTTAATCCGCTGAGCTACCCAGGCGCCCCTAGTGTTCCTTTCCAAACGCCCCTGTGGTCTCACCTCCACCAGGAAGTCAGTCCTGTTCCTTTCCTCAAATTCCTGTAGACATTCTCTCTTCTTCACCCCAGAGGCACTTTGCTTAGGCTGTGTATTTTTGTTTCTCTGTTAAAGCTTTTCCCAACAGAACCTTCAGCCCAAAGAAACAGGGACAAACCCTCCATAGGCCCTTGCTGCCTCTTGGATCATGTCTAAGGCCCTGAAGCAGAAGGGAATAGAACCGTGCCAGGTGCTTTACATGCATCATTCCATTGAATTTTTCCACTAGCCCAGTGAGGTAAGTACTGCTAATTACCCCAGAGATGAGGATCCAGGTTCAAATCAGTTGAACGATTTAGCCATAGTTATGCAGCTAGTAAGTAGCAGGACCAGAATTTGAGCCCAGGCCCTCCATTGATGACACCTTTATGTTAATTGTCTATTTTATTGTTCGTATCCTCCATTAGATTTTGCGTTTGTCATTTCTGTTTGCCTTTTGTAGACTTTAGAGCCGTCAAGAACGTCTCCGTGCCACGGATGACCTGAACTAGGCCTGGAAGGGTAATGGTGCTCTGAGAGAAAGTAGGCATTTGGGGGTAGGGTGTAGAGCGATCTGTAGAGATCAAGGTCTTGAGTCGGTCAAGTGGAAATGTGGTGTGTGCTGGGAATGTGCTTCAGGGAAGAACAGTGAAGGGGACTAGTGGGGCTGGGTTTCAGAGTTGATGTTGGCAAACAGTGGGGGATCAGACCGGGTAGAGCCTAAATCTGGAGGAGCTAGGCATTTACGTGAGTTCCGCAAGCTGGTATGTGTAGACCCAGGAGCCTGCCTGGCCAAATATAGCTGTAGAGACAGTCATGGATTAGTTGACTGGGGCAGCTGGGAAGGCTGCCACTGGGGATGGGTAATATCATCGAAACTTCTTTCATATCAAGCTCCTCTGGAATGGAGATGGGGAGCCAGGGCCCACGGAGGATGGAATTGTGTGCCTCGGGTCTCTTCACCTGCAGTTTTCACCCTCCCTTCTTGGACTTCAATAACTCTGCCCTGCCTTCTGTGCACAGAACTCTCACCTTCTTCCATTGCTGGCAAAGTCTCCCCCAGTACCACCTTCCCTAGGAGTAATCTCTTCCTCTTGCTGCTGTTCCCTTTTCCTTCCTCCACCCCAACCACATCACGTTTTCTCGAGGCTCTAACATGTCACTAGTACAAATCCAATAGGCAAATTCACAGTCGATGTGAATGGTTGCTAATGTCTTCATAATGTTTAAATTTGAATGGGAGCCTACAAGCCTTTGCTAGAAGCAAAGGGGTTGCCCAGGGACTTCAGGCTTACAGAAAAGGGGGACGGGGATGGGGTGAAGATGGGGACAGAGGTGGGCATTTGAGGAGTGGGCATTTTTTGGTGACCTTGGCATAATGATAAGTCCTGGTTATTTCTTAAACATTGGAGGGACACCTGGGTGGGTCAGTCAGTTGAGCATCGGACTCCAGCTGAGGTCATGATCTGGTCTGTGAGTTCGAGCCCCGTATCGGGCTCACTGCTGTCAGCACAGACCCAGCTCCCCATCCTCTCTACCCCCATCTCTCTGTCCCTCCCCCACTCATGTTCTCTCTCTCAAAACCGAATAAACATGAAAAGAAACAGCATTTGAAAAGAGGCTTCCCCTCCATTCCCTCACTGCCCCCTCCATGTTCTGTGCACCTTATTTCTGCATTCCAGGACCCTGCCGGGAATCACTGTATCAATTAAACAGCCCTTAGATGCAGAGAAAATGCCCGATTTGGTTTGGGGATAGGAACCCTTCCTGAGTTGTCAAGGACCTCACAGAACTGAAGCTGCTGCTATTAGAGCTCATGTTCACGGCTCCCTTGGACACTAAATTTAACAGATGGGACACTTCAATCCAGGGCACAGTTGTCAAAAACCACAGTTTAAATCAGTCACAGACAACTGTTTCATTCCCCACACTTGCCTGGGTGTAACAACTGCAGGAACGCCTCTGCTTAAATTACACCCAGTGACACCACAGGGAGAGACATGTCTAGGCTGCATTCATGCTCCGTCCTTTCTGAGCTCCTTTCATAGCAGGCGTCAGCGCCCTTTCCAAAATGGGGTGCCGGGGTTCGGAGCCGTGTTCTCTTATCGGGCTGGTGCGCGGGGATTCGTGCACGCCATCAGTGGCAAAGTGGGAGGGTGAAAAGGTGGGAGGGAGAGGAGGGAGCAGGAGAAGGGACACTGAGTCTCACAGAAGGCAGTGGGGTGGCCAAGGATCAGCCAGAGAGAAGTGGCAGCACAGGGCGAAGACTTACAGAAATAAGTGATGACAAAGGGCTTCCACCTGTGGCCCCTGAGCTGTGAGCCTGTAATAACTGGTTTATGGGTCATTGCCGGGTGTCCAGGCACAGTGCACCAGTTTGCCCCTTATGTAATCCATCCATTTGTTCTTTCACTCACGTATTTATTGAGCCATTCGCCGTGCCAGGCACTGGGGACACAGATGTAAATAAGTGCAGTGCGTGCCCTTGAGGAGCTCATGGTCTCTTTTCCATTCTCAGTAGTCCCAACTGCTCATAGCCGAGAACTCACTGTCATGCCTTCTGCTGGCACTTGACCATTGCCAGGCACCACACCACTGATTGGTGGAGATACAGAGATACACAGAAAAGTAGGACAAGGCCCATGACCTTGAGAGCATTCCAGTATAGTAGCGTGGACAGACACATAGACATTGTCCATTGGTATTCAGTGTGTTGAGAGACTATTGGATCAGATGAGCCTCTAAGACGCCCTGTGACCAAAGATCTTTGATGCCGAAGGCGTATGCCTGGTATTGGGAGGCAGAGAGCCCTGGGGGGAGGCAGACTTTTGTGTCTGACACTTGTCCTGTCACAACGCCAGGCACCTAGGTAGGGGCTTGGTGAACATTTGTTATTTTTGCGTGGAGGCCTCACGGTGAACAGATTCTATTCTGTTTGTGGTTACTGGGCTTCAAAGCTTCTTAAGCTGATAGTCCTCCTCAGTGCCCCCACTACCTTGGATGGGAAGTTCTCAATCCAGAGGTCTCTAAAAAGGTAGTAACTGGGGCCCTTAAGATGTTTCTTCATATTGAAAAAGTCTAATAGAAACTGTATGCTCAGCCAAGACAAAGCCACAAAGAGCTAAGTACAATATCATGTTTCTTTGCTTTTGACTGAAATTATATTAGCTTGGTGTGGTTCTCTCACGTGGATCAGAGGCTCTGAGTGAGTGAAAAATTGGGAAAATGAATTATTCCATAATAAAATAGCTTTGCTAGATAAAAATCTTTCCAAACATGGGGCCCACGGGGGAAAAAGGAATAAAAGGGATCCTTGGTGGTGAAAAGGTTGGAAATCACTGGCCTCCACGTCTGGATGCCAAAGTTTGGCTGCAGATTCAAAGCCTATGACCACAGAATCCTGGGATTATTGGCATCTGACACCCCTGATGTGGTTCCTGTTGGAAAAGCAAACATGCTCCCTGCCCAGCTTTCTAAAGTGTTATACATTAACCGGCTTACAAAGCACCATTCACGGGGGGGACAGGTTTTTTTTGGATCGTGGTTTACTGTGTTGTTGTACCTGCAGTGAAAGAACATCTCAGAGGAAGCATAGGCTTGCCTGAAATCTACAGAGCCCTGCTCTTGCTGGACAAGCGCAGGGCTCCTTGTAACCTACAGGGCTGCAACGAGCTGTCCACACCTCTCTCCTTCTCATCAGCAGCCTTCACCCAGTACCTCTGAGAATACACATTCCATGAACACACCGGAAACAGGCTAAGAGCATCCATTGGGTATAAGCAAAGGAGGAGGGACTCTGCAGGCTGGGGAAGCAGGGAGGAAGTTTGAAAGTGGCCTGGTCAGAGAATCATTCCCACTCTTCCCAGTGTCTGGAACAGTTTTCGGGAGGAGGTCTAAGAGGGAGAACTCAGCAAAACTTAGGACAGAGGGGAGCTGAGGTTTCTAGACAGAGAGGGAACTCCCAGAGATACTGATCCCAGCCCACATTAAAAAATTTTTTTTTTAATTATGATTGTGATCAAATACACCTGATATTTACCATCCCAACCATTTTTAGGGATACCGTTCAATAATGCTCAGTATAGTCGCACTGTTGTTGTGAAACGGGTCTCCAGAACTTTTTCATCTTGGATAGCTGAACCTCTACACCCATTAAGCAACTCCGTCAGCCCCTTCTAACCACCGTCCTACTTTCTGCTCCTATGAATTCGTTGGCTTTCGACTCCTCCTGTAAATGGAATCACACCGTACGTGCCTTTTTACGACCGGCTCCTTTCACCTAGAATAATGTCCTACCAGTATATCCATACTGTAGCACGCACCGGAATGTTCTTCTTTTTCAAGGCTGAATAATATTCCAGTCTATGTACGTACCATGTTTTGTTTCTCCATTTGTCTACTGGCGGGCGCTTGGGCTGTTCCACCTTTTGGCGCTTGTAAATAGTACTGCTGTGAACAGTGGTGTGCGAATATCTCATCGAGACTCTGTTTTCAGTCCTCTGGGGCACATACCCATAAATGGTATTGCTGAGTTGTGTGGCGATTCTATTTTTTAATGTTTTGAGGAAGTGCCATAGTGCGTTCCTTAGTAGCCACACCATTTTACCTCCTCAGCAATGCGCAAATGTTCCAATTTCTCCACATCCTTGTCCACACTTGTTACTTGTTGGATTTTTTTTTTTTTAATAGTTGCCATCCTAACCGGTGTGAGGTGGTATCTCATTGTGTTTGGGATTTGCATTTCCCCGATTACTGACGTTGGGCGCTTTTTCATGTGCTCTTTGGCCATTTGTGGATCGTCTTTGGAGAAACGTCTATTGGACTCCCTTCCCCGTTTTTAAAAGATCATTTGGTTCAGAGCCATGATTTGCGAAGACTTTCCCCCAGGCTGTAGGTTGTCTTTTCACTCTGCTGCTTGGGCCATTCAGTGCTCCAGCCCACGTTTTTAAAGGCAAGGAAAATACGCTAAAATGGAGAAAGAACCCAGAAGAAGGAGGCCAACAGGTTGGGGGCTACCTTCGATGATTCCTCCAAGTGCTTTGAGCGCTGTATTCTTGAGTTCCAATCCTCCTGGTGATGCTCCTGAGCACCCAAGCTTTGTATACACTGTACCACCTTCACCCTATTAGTTCTAGTCTGCTTCTAGAGAGAACATGCTCTATTCTGAGTACCATCCACCTCTAACTCCCCACAACTTTCTTGTTTTCCTCATGCCTGGGAGGCCTGCCTTTTCAGCTTGCGGCACCCCCAGCACCCTCAGGGTCGCAGGACGCCAGCCTCAGATCCACTTGCGACCTTTTTGCCAATCCCAGGCAGAGGCAGATTTCAACCCGACTTCCGTGGTAGCCATCGTGGCGGGACTGGGGGTAGAGTCCATCTGATGTGTCAACATTTCTCTGAGAAGCAACTTGGTCTAATGGAAAGACCACCAGACCGTCCCTTCCTGGCTGTGTGACTGTTGGCAAGTCTCTTCACCTCTCGGAGGCAGTTTCCCATCTGTGAGCATGGGGTTTGGTGACGCCTTGTTTAAAATAAAGCATGTGCATTTCTGAGCTCAGCGCCTGATACACCCTGGGAGAGGTCGGCAATTGGCAGTTCCGCCCTCTGGGCCCAGACTCTTTGGCCAGGAGGAAGCGTGCCCAGCAGGGACCCATTCCACTCAGAGGCCACACAGCACTGAGGGGCCTCGAGAACAAAAGTCCCTCACTGGCGCCTGACCTCTGGTAGACCTGTGCCCAAAGAAGCTTAGATTCTAGGAGTCTGCCACTGCCTGACAGGAGGTCCCCAAATGTCCCTCCCTTGGTGACACCTTTCAGAGACCCTCAGCTCTTCCTGAGCCCATAGTTCTTCCTATCCTCCTACCCGTCTCCCCCCAGCCAGAAACCTTTCTCCCTCACCTTTCCCCAGACTTACTCCTTCACCAAGCCTGCAACTCCAGACTCTTGAGAGTCTCTCCAATTTTACCTCCTTCTAGTCTACACTGTCACCTGCCCTTGTCCGTGGTGCCATCAGCTCTCGCCTGGCTCAGGACATCACTGCCTGCCACTCCCACCCCCACCCCCATGTTCTCCTTGTGTCCTACTCTTGAGTCGCTCCAGTCCAGTCTCCTGGAAGCAGCAGGAGTGATCTATCCACAACTTTTATCTGCTCATCTCACTCTCCTGCTTAAAACTCTTTAATGATTCCCTGGGCGCTCTTCAGGAGGAAAGTTCAAACTCCTTACTGTGGCTTACAGGCCCCACGTGGTCTGGCCTCTGTCCGCCCCTCTGGTGTCATCTCTCACCACCTCTCCTCCATCACACTCCACGCTTCAGCCATATTGGCCTTCTTTCAGTGGATCCAACAAACAGCGCTTTTGCTCAGGGCCTTAACATAGTCTCTTCCTCCGACCTGGAACATTCTTCCCCCCTTCTGGCTAACTTTGACTCATCTTTACGTCTCAGTGAAGATGTCACTTCCCCTGGGAAGCTTCTCCTAACCGCCTCCCCCAGTCCCACCCCAAGGTGAATATGGCGATTCCTCTGCCATATTGCTCTTCCCCAGGTCATAGCACTCAACACACTGCTATGACTACTGCCCTTCATAGCTACACTTGGAGCTCTGGGAGGTCAGGGACCACGTCTGTTTACCCACCCGAGCCTAGTACGGTGGCCGGCACGTACCATGTCACGTGTATGTCATACAAACAAGTCCCTCTTTGCCTTCCCATGAACGAAGACCACTCACAGTCCTGCCCTCCACACCCAAGGTCTCTCCACCTCACTGGAGGACTTTCTGATCCCAGACATGGTGGACATGGGTCACACCTCGTCGCCTTTGTTCATACTGGTCTTTCTGGCTGGAATGCCCCGTCCTCCCCTCCTCCCCTCGTCACCTAACAAACTCCAACTTGTTCTTTAAGCCTCAGCTCAGGTTACATCTCCTCAGCGAAGCCTGTGCCTGAAGGGGACCATTAAAATAAAGATTTATTCCAGGCAGGGTAATTCTTAGCTCATTTTTCATCATTACTGCTTTATTATACTAACTCCAATATCTAGCAGCCTTCATCACTCTACCCCAGTGGCCAGACTGCCCCTCCTTTGGGCTCTCCTGACTTCCTTGCAGGGCCTCTATTATAGCCTTTTCCCGAGGCTTTGGATGATGTGTTTTTGTTTGCTTGGTTGGTTCGATGTCGCTTAGTTTAGTACTTTTCCTGAAGGACGTAGGAGGACATTGTGTGACCTTAAACCCTCTGGCTCCTCGTAAGGGCAACTTGGCTCATTTCTTCAATTAAAATGAGACATAAATCCTGGCCCCTCCCCCACCCTTTGTCTTCCCCACACCCTGCCA
The DNA here is from genome assembly GCF_023721935.1 of Panthera uncia. NCBI lineage: Eukaryota > Metazoa > Chordata > Mammalia > Carnivora > Felidae > Panthera > Panthera uncia. The sequence continues at coordinate 87,002,776 of NC_064817.1, forward strand.
GGGTGCCCACTCATTACTGAGACAAGCCAGGGCTGCTCCCCTTTCAGGAAACATCATTTTTCCAATTAGCCTTTGATTGGAAACAGTACCATGGCAGCTGGGCTGCTTTTAGTGCCTGCTGGTGAATGGGCAGCCCGGTCATATGGAGAAAGCACTGGCCCAGGAGTCTGGAGCCCCCAGTGCTAGTCCCTCTCTGCCAAGTGTCTGAATGTGGGCGACTTCCCTTCCTGCCCTGGGCCTCAGTTTCCTCCTCTTCTGAACAATGAACTTCAGGTTTTGCTACTTAGAATACAGTCTGCGGACTAGGGGCACACAGCACTCGTGGGAGACTGGTTGGAAATGCAGGATCTGTGCCCCAGCCCAAGCCTTGCAAATCAGAATCCGCATTTTAATGAGATCTGCAGGTGATCCTATCCACCCTAACGTTTGGGAAGCCCTGCGGACGTCCCAGATGAAAAAAGTCACTGAAGCTCCGTTAAACATAGTTTCCCTGGCCGCTGTCCTGGGATGGGGTCCCAGAACTTGTACTTGTAGCAAGTAGCCCGATTGACTCACATCCCTGGGGAAGTTTGGGAAACATTGGACGAGTGGTTTATGAGGGCCCTTCCGCCTTTGCCTTTCAGCAGTGCTGTATGCAACTGGTTCATTACTGGCGACAGTAAATAGAGATATGTAAGGCAGGCCTCCAGGACTTATCCCTTTCTAAACTGGGTGAAGTATTTTCAGAATCATCCAGGGCCATGCAGGTGGGGGGAAAGGAAGAGGGATTACCATGGCTTAAGCCAAGTGGTCTCGATTGGAGAAAATCAGCAGTCTCCGGGATTCAAAGAGAAATTACCTGCTACTCAAGACTATCTCCTTGATGTAATCAGGCTTGATATAATCACCCGATCTGAAAGACCCTCTTGGAGTATTGAAAAGAGAGGATTAGAGATAGAGGGGCAGTGTCTCTCCTAACACCGGCAAGGCGATCGAGGCAAAGAGGGCCAGACAAGTTGACAAAGAAGCCTGGGGAAAGCGTCTCCTGGAAAGGAATCATATTTTCCAAACCCTCAGTGCGGATGTGTGTCCTGACAAGGGATGTTTTCCAATTTGTGAGTGTATTTATATAAAATTTTTAAGAAAGGACTAAAACCGAAATCACATTTAGTTATATGTTTAACAAATCACCTTTATTTGGAAAAGGAAAAAAAAATTACATAAGATCAGGACTGCCCTGGAAAGTTCAGGATAGAAAAGTTGCCGGTTTTTCCTCCATGTTTGGGTTTGTTTTTCTTATAAATATGCCTTAAGTTCCATTGCTGGTGGGTTTTGGCTCCATTGGAGATTTAGACAGGTGGAGAGAATGTGGAAGGGCATTCAGAGGGTATTTTTCTGGGCAGGGAAAGAAGGGTAGACTCTGTCAGCAAGAGTGAAGTGTGAATGAGCATTGCATAGCCAGGGCCCGAGTCAGGGGGGAGAGGTGGATAAGAGGGAGGCTTCTGAGCTGTCCAGAGCACAGGACCATGTCTAAGAACAGGGGAAGCCGGGAGAGAATTACTCAAGTCAGGTTGGGATTTTCCTTCTCTCACATTTCCTCCACTTATCCAGCCCAGCCACCAAATCCTGACACTTCTATATCAACGGCACCTCGGCCCCATCCCTTCTCTCCACCACCACTGTTCTGGCCTTCATTCTGGGTCTCCTCATGTGTCCATCCGGACTCTTGCAACAGCTGCAAGGACTCATTCGCAGGAGGTCTTTACCTTTGCAAGATTTTCCTCAAGCTTGAAAAGGCAGTTTTTCATCAGAAAACTAAACATATAGAGATCAGAATTAATAACCTCTAGAGTCTCTGTTCTGGGCGAGATGCAAACTCGAATTCAAATGGCCCATGAGATCCTAGATGCTATTTAGGTCCTCACTGAGTCCTGGGGGAAAGGAAGTGAAATTCACAAGAGCAGGGGTTCTCAAAGGAGGGGCGGGCGGGGGGGGGGTGCTCAGAATCCACTGGAGGGCTTGTTAAAACAGGAATCATTGGGCCCCACTCCCAGAGTTTCTGATCCGGTGTATGTGGGGCGGGACCCAAGAATTTGCATTTCTGACATGTTCCTAGCTGGAGCGGATGTACCGCTTTGCAATGTGAGCACCTTGGAGGCAGAAAAGCCTACTTCATCTCTGTATCCACAGGCCCTCAGCACAGAGCCTGGAGTGTAGAAGGTTTTCAGCAGCAGCTGTTGAAGGAAGGGAATCATAAAAACAGAAAAAAGAGAGGGAGGGAGGCAGGGAGGGTGGGGGAAGGCAGAGGGATATCAGGAGAGAAGATTTAGGCTCACAGAAAGAACTTCCTTCAAATACCAAACATCTTTTTTTCTTACAGCTCAGCCCCCACTGGTTTCTCCATTCTTTTAGTCTAAACCATTGGCTGCCAAACTCCTAAAGGTCACAGATAATCAAAATTAGAAAAGAGAAGAAATGAAGGCAGTTAGATTTGACTTGAGCCCCTCCCAGGTTTACTCACTTTTTATTTTGCCTTGTTAGGACCTTAAAAAACAAACATACAACAAACATATAAACAAACAGACACCTATCCTCTACGAGGACCAACATTTCAGAAGAGAAAGAACATTCGTAGTAACAAAAAGGTCAAAAGGATATGACCTCCAAACGAAAAAAAAATTCCTTTAAATGGAGTACGTTTATCTCTATGAACAAATAAAAGCCATTATATTATCCTTAGTTCTCTCTTTTCGCCACAGTCTGGTAAAAACTCTGTTACGGGGCTTGGTCGGTTAAGTGTCTGACTTCAGCTCAGGTCATGTTCTCCCGGCTTGTGAGTTGGAGCCCTGCGCCGGGCTCTGTGCTGACAGCTCAGAGCCTGGAGCCTGCTTCGGATTCTGTCTCCCTCTCTCTCTGCTCCTCCCCTGTTCACGCTCTCTCAAAAATGAATAAACATTAAAAAAAAAAAACCCAAAAACCTCTGTTACAGACTTCCATTGGTTTCTATATCGACATTTGGGTATCCACTGCCCAAACCGTAATTCCAGACCATGCACTTGTATTTTCCTCCCGGAACCCTATATACTGGACCCTATAACCTTGCTGCCTTGGGCAATTTTCAATTCTCAGAGAGCGACTTGCTTTTCCTGCCACTTCTCATGCTATTCCCTCTGCTTGGAACACTCCCTGCCCACCTGGAAAACTCTTAGTCTGTTCTCAAATGCTGCCAGTTCTGTGAAGTTTTCTTGACCTTCACCATCCCAGGACATTAATTATCCCATCATTGGTGTTCCCATAGAACTTGCCCCTTGGCACCCAACTCACTTATTTATGGATCTGTTCTTTGCTGGATGGGAGCTCCTAAACTGAAGGCCCAGCAATTGGCTGGGTACCTGGAACATAGCACTCCAGAGATGTCTTCAGAAAAACCACAAAGAATTGTTGGACTTGATCTGATGGGCAGTAGACACTGTCATAAATTCCCGGTCAGAGGAATGGCAACACCAAAATGATTTTTTAGGAAGATTCTACTTGTAATGGATACCAGGATAGACCAAGCTGGGAGAAAGTGACACCGTGAAAGATCACCAACGAGGAAGGTCTGTTGATAGTGAGGAGGAAGATTGATTGACCTGGTGAGGCTGATTATTGTAGCCAACATTTTTTTTTTTTTTATTAAGGACACTAAGAATTCCCATCTTCATTTACTTTTTTTTTTTCTCAACCAGAGTAATGGCGTGGGGCTAGTTGATAAAATATCATATGGAAGAAAAGAAACATTCCTAACCATCTCAGCCCTTGGGAATACTCAGGATGCTGCCATCTTTCTTCTTTGAACATGGGGCAGGTGCTGCCTTCAGGGTTGACCCCCACTGCGAGGCTGCTCAAACTATTCTCCAAGATCTCAGTCTCCTCTTTCTGCACCCTTTCCTCCCTCCCTTTCAATCAACCTCTTCACAGGCCCAGCGCCTTGTGTTCTCCCTGTTAGTGAAAGTTTATTTGAGAAAAAATATTTAGTCATTTATGCTTAAGGGTGAGTAAGAAATTTAGGTGTTCCCTCTCCCCGAGAGTAGCTGCACCATCAAGGACTGAGAATTTGCAGGTAGGGATTGCAGGTAGAGGTATTTTTAGGGAACCCATGTGGAGTCTTTCTTGGGCCTCCGAAAACACAGGACTAGGAGTGACCACCAATTCTGATGACAAAGGCTGACCTTGGTCAAAGCATCTTATACATAGAAAGAGGCCATTGGATTACTGCTCCAGCCTGGAAGGGAGATCGGGATCTTATATGTTGTAAATATGCACTGCTGTTAATTATGGTGTTTCCATCATACACTGATCGTCGTCAGCTTCTTCATCTATAAAATTAAGGGGTCGGACAGATTAATGTCTAAATTTTCTTCCAGTTTGGACATTTTGTGGTTATACGATCATCAGTTCGATGCATAAAAAAAAAAAAAAAAGAGAGAAAGAGAGAGAGAATGTCAGCCAGAAATATTGAAATCAAATTTTATTTTTGGAAAATGGCATTACACACATCTTGCAAATGTACACAGAAATGAGAATGAAATGAAGAACAGAGCTTGAGAGCCAAAATGATTGCAAGAGCAGCTCTTCGGCCGCCTGGGATTGAATGCTGTGAGTCCGCAGCATTCACAGTTCACAACACGTTACACACATGGGGAACTTCTCTAGACTTTGAAGTCCTCTAACCATAGAAAGCCCTCATGAAATTGTGGAGGGAGGGAGAGGGATATTAACAGGCACAGGAGATGAAAAGGGTCCGCTCCAGCTGGTTTACGTGGGCCTCATCAAACCTACCAGTCCAAGTGGGAACAGCAAACCAAAAAGGAGAATGCCTTCCTTGGAACACAACTTTAGCATCCCAGTCTAAGAGCAAGGCTGGGCATTGCCTGGGAAACTGAGAGCAACACATATCGACCCATGTCCTTGTCTCCTCTGGCTATACCTATTCTAAGGGGGCAGCTAAAAAGTCCCTAATTTATCTGTCGTCTTTCTCTGTTTTTCTTTTTCTTAATAAGTATTGGTCATTGGTCAAGCAGAGAGAGCCTTCTGAGGTCTCCAAATACCTCAAAACTGTGGCAGGGATAAGGACCATCATTGTCCACTGTCTCTCAATTATATGTGATTCCGAGAACTCTTCGACCCTGCAATGTAATCAAATGGCCGAACACATTCTGGGTTTGCCACCAAGTTTTTATGCAAAGGGCAGTTGAGTCTTTGATCATAATGTCATTCCTTGAGAAATGGTCAATAGCTGCCGAGAGGCTGTTAAGGAATGCCTTTCCCCCCTTTTTGGTCTGTTTGTTCTTTGCTGACTTGACTTGGCAAACATTATTGGCCCCCAAATCAGTTATTTACAACTATAAGACACCTGGGAGCAGCGGGAGGGAGAGGGCAGGGGAGGGAAGAGGGACCACAGGGAAGAATATATTCTTTTCAGAGGTTAAAATGAGTTATTTAGGAAATGTGATGTACAATACCATGCATTTACTCTCCAAAGCTAGTCACTAGCAAGCTAACGCCTCTAATACTACAACCACCAATTACAGCTGTTTTGCTACAGTTACTGAGTTCTAACTACAGCTATAGGGCAGAAAGGGTGGGCTGTTTCCATTTTAAACTTTCTCCCTTTGAAAATGGCCATAAAAGTGTTTTCTGTACAAGTTTAATGGCACAAAAAGGTGACCCAAAACTTTTTTTTTTTTAAAGAACTTACCACACATAAGAAATGCAAACTTCAATCAAAACATGCATTAGTTGTGTACAAGTCATAAAGGATCATTGGCTTCAAGCTGCAATATATTACAGGACCATACATTGGAGACGTTTTGGTATAACTTCTTACTTGCTCAAATTCCTTTAGGAGAACTTAGAAAGAAAAGCCATTGGAAAGGGTGTTCCGTTTTGTATTGCCAAGCGGTGACATTCCCAAGGGCTGTGCATCCTATTGAATAAATTAGCACCTACAAGCTGACTTCTTTAGGCCTGCTAATTACTCGTCTATGGACTGCCGCACAGGGATAGAAACAATTGATGTCAGTAGCAAATGTCAGGTGAACTTAGTAACAGAAAGAAAACTACATTTTAATGAAGTGAATGTTTCTTCCTATAGTACAGGTTTGTTAAATACCCTTTCCATTTAAATCAACCCCAATTGCCGACCCGTTTAACTAAAAGAATTCAGTGGTTGGCAAGCCCAAAAAAGAAGGTTATTACAGAGAGCTTAATGTGTCATGATAACACCTGAAACGAGTTGCTTCCCCCACCCAACACCCCCACCCGGCCGTACCAAATGACAGCAGAAATTACCTGTGGTCTCTCCTTATATTATATTGCAGCTTTTTAAACTATGAGTAAATCAAACAAAATCAGTTAGTAGTATTAAGCTGATATGAATCCATGGGCGGATTTTTCTGTTCAGCTGATAATTTCTCTGAGCACACTTCACTGCTCCACAAAATGGCAGACTAAAAAGGAACCACAGAGTATTCTGTACAGTGCTTGGAAGGCAAAGACCCAAAGATACATGAGCTGTAAGGAAACTGCTTGTGAAGATCTGCTTTGGGGAATCACAACCGAAAATGTTGAAGAAGGAGCCAGGATCAGACCGATTCCAACCACCATACTTCTGACTGGGCTGGGGTGGGATCAGGGCTGGTTGAGTCTTGCAATAACTTCTCATCACCAAGGCAAAATCTCGGGGCCAAGAAGAGGCATACACCCGATACCTAGACACGGAGGAAGGAAAGAGCCAAAAGGGAGACAACAAAGGAGAGAGGGAGAAGTGCAGAGGACAAGGGACAGGAGTTTATACTGTAGAAAGAGTGGCGGTTGAGTATAAACATGAGAGCAAACATAGCGAACTGGAGAGAGAAAGAAATGACAAAGAGATACACAGGGGAGGTAGAGAGTGGCAAAAGTCATTGATCCCTCAGGTTATTAACCCAGAGATAAGAAGTTCTCACGCTTCCAAGTTTTTGCCTTACTTTACGAGGTGTTTGCTCTCACTTCTGCTGTGCCTTCTGACCTCTCCCACGTAGCCTGTCCTTCTAATCAGGAGCAGGAAGATGCCTTAATTCCCAAAGGGAATTCTACACTCCCCCACCCCCAGCCCCGGGGCATGTAAGGTAAAACAAGATTGAATCTCATTCCAGAAGATGTGGAAGCCTATTAAACTAATGGATCCAAAGGCGGGCCGTCAGAAGTGGCATCAAGAGTCTTGTCATGGGATAGCTAGTGTCATGCCACCTAGGCCAAAGTGGGAGGTCTGCATGGACCCTTGATGGGAAACAAGCCGGAAGCAACACCAATACCAAGAGTTTGGATGTAAAGGCCACGCTACATCTTTGGGGAAGGAGATAAGCCCCGGGGACGAGGGTGGGGGAGACAGAGGACAAAGCCTCCTTTCCCTGAAGAGACAGGAGGGGCAAAATTCTTTAGGCATACTGAAAGACAGGCTGATGGAGAGTAAGCTTTCTAATCTCTGAAAAGAAAAAGTGGAAGGGGCTAGGAGGAGCTGCTAACAGTCCCAGCCCTTACTAGGTTGACCACTGGAGTCGATACTCTATGGGTTTAGAAATGCATTTTCCTCCCCACCCACGTGTCTTGGCTGCCGTGTGACAAAAACCTCCAGCCTTTTGCCTACTAGGGAAGTCAGGTGTGCTAACGAGAGGAAGAAAAAAATTGGGAATTCCTTTTTAAGAAATGGCCTCGTTGTCTTGGTCCATAATCACAGCCTTTAGGCAATCCAGTGAATACTAACAGCACTTGGCTGGGTCTGCGCCGCCAAGAGTCAGAGATGACTTTCCTGCCAAAAAGTAGGTGTGGGGAATCAACGCAGTATCCTTCTTCCAGGTGGTCACGCCTATAAAGAAGAGGAAACCCTGTGTAGAATCATAGAACAGTGGGCAACGCTAAGTAAGAGGTCCCCTTCTTAGGGCAGAGGCAGAAGTGTGACAGCTCCATTGCTACACAAGAGGTCTCAGATCACTTCTGGCATATCAATGTCTGAGACTTTATTCTCTGTGGATTTCAGGTCCCCAAACATAGGACTCTTAATGCCCACCCCCCGCCCCCATCTCAGATGACCTTCAAAATACTGACGGTTTACTGATAAAACCAGCCTAGGCCTAGGAGCCAAATCCTTCAATGCAGTGAGGGCAATACGTGACTGAGGTCTGGCCTTGGAGATTCAAGTGGCCCTTTGTACAAGTTCCAATGGCCTTCTTCAAAAAATAGAACTCCAGTGCCTTTTATTCCCCATAACAAATTGGGTAGCTAAGGAGGTTGCTCAAACCCCACTGTCCCAACACATCCGTCTGAAGATATCTCTTGGCATAGATGTTTTGGAGGTAGGCTGGTCTTTGAAATCACTCTCATCAGTGTGCTAGAGCTCATTTGGGGCACCTGGGCATACTTATTCCCTTGTCCAAGGGAGATGTGTGTGTGTGTGTGTGTGTGTGTGTGTGTTGTTGTTTTTTTAAAGAAAACCTATTGGGGCACCTGGGTGGCTCAGTCGGTTGAGCGACCGACTTCAGCTCAGGTCATGATCTCACGGTTCATGAGTTTGAGCCCCACGTCAGGCTCTGTGCTGACAGCTCAGATCCTGGAGCCTGCTTCTGATTCTGTGTCTCCCTCTCTCTCTGCCCCGTCCATGCTCACGCTCTGTCTCTCTCTCTCTCTCTCTCTCTTTCTCTCTCTCCCCCAAAAATAAATAAACATTAAAAAAAAGAAAAAAAAAAAGAAAACCTATTTAGAGCCACATCTGAGCAGAACTGAGGGCATATCCTCCCAGAGTTTTGAAGGCAGTAGAGAAGAAGACACACTTTTGTCCAAGGCAGGCACTGGATTGCTGCTCTAAGACTTCGACTGGGCAATTCAAAGAAGGATCTAGGGGCTCAGACCCCTTCTATTTTCCTTCTTCTTAGAACTCTACATCCACTTGAAAGTACCTTGGTTACTTCTGATTGGGCAGGAGAAGCAGGAAGAAGAGAGAATTTCCTGAGAAGTGGGGGTAAACCCAGAAGGAGATCTCTTGGAACTGAACTTATGAATACCCCTTAGTCCCCAGAAAGAGCCTTGCTGCGAGGAAAACCATGCGTTCAGACCTTGTTGCCCTGGCTTCTGCCATTAAAGGCCACGGAAGCAAGCAGTGTACCCAAGAAGATGAGTATGGCGGGTCGAGCACATAGCTTGCTATTTTAGTGCCAACACAAGGAGCCGATGTTTAACATCAGCCAGGGTACATTTTAGTTACAATGCCCCTTGCTTTTACCTGGAAATTGTCCCCATCAAGGCAGGATGGCTGTGGGAACATGGTGGATGACAACCAACCACAGCAAGACCGGGTCGTTTCCTCTAGCTTGCGTCTCCCCCATATGTTAAAAGAAGCCACTGCCAATTAATGGCAGCCACACTCATTCAAAAAAGATTGAAAAGCCATCAGGGAGTCAGGATGAACAAAGCTGTTGTTCTGTTCTTCCTTCCTTCCTTCCTTTCCCTGCTCTAGGAATAAGAAACATTTCCCTCAGCCTACAAAGACCAACCGGTATGAGAGGAGAGGAGGTGAGCTGACCGGGAAAATTGGGCTTCCTCTGATTCCGACTGGACCAGGCAGGAGCTCAGAAGGCTATTCTGAGGGCTCCTCAAGGTGGGGAAGTGATCCTCTGTCTTGGGTGGACAGGGTCTGGGACCTCATTGTTCCTGCTGGTCCTCAATGCCTCCTTCTCTTTGGGGACATCTGCCGCCCATGTGGATGGGAACCATGTGAACACAGGGAGAAAGAGCCGTATTAGGTTGCTGGGTGGGTTTCCCACTGAGCTCAGGGCAGCAGCATATGGCTCCAAGATCCAACATGACCCTGGCAAAGAATCCCCAGGGGCCTAGCGGAAGGCAATACGGTTCAGTGGGAAAAGGCTCTGGAACAAGAGCCAGGAGGTGTGGGTTCTAATCCCAGCCCTGCCCCTAGCCAGCTGTGTGACCTTGGGGAAATTACTTTACCTCTGCATCTCCATTCCTGGCATGAAAATGAGGAATTTGGAGTAGATGATGTGATCCTAAGGTTCCTTCCAGCTAGAAAACTCTATGATTCAATCTAGGCTAATACTAAAGTCCGTAAGGACACAAAGCAGTCATGCTAATGGCTATCCTTTCCAAAACAGTGAAGAGAAAAGGAAGTTTTCTCTCAATTCACCCCTAGTTAACACTACTTATGAAGTTGTTCAGCCCAGCCCCCATATATACATTTTCCCCTTCTTTGTCCCTATTTCTATTTCTGTAAGGGAGAAAAATCAGGAGGTAGGAACAAGCAACAGATGGACTGTGTATGTGTGTGCGTGTGTGTGTGTGTGTGTGTGTGCACGTGTGTGTGTGCACGCGTAAAACAGGGAGGGAGGATGGGGCGGGGTGGGGGGGAGTGGTGGCAGATGCTTGCTGAATGACTTCAGTGGTAAAACCGGATTGGGCAAAATCGGGAATGAATGACAGGGGTGAAGGTGCTCCGTTCCAATGTTTTGGGTTTTTTTTTTCTTTTCTGCCTTGAAAATGGGCCAATTTAAAATGCACTTATTAAAGGCTTGGATTTGGAACTATACCAAGCCCCCTGAAGTGGCGGTACAGAAACATTCTCTTCTAACTGATTACAAGGAAGATGGAAACATCTACTTTTATTACAGAAGACGGTTGGATCAAAGGTCACTCCACAGAAAATATGTCCATTGAGTACATACGCCACGATCAAGGAAATGCTCAGAGAGGTGGCTTCAGGCCTGCACAGGAGGAAATCTGAACTCCTCCTCTGGCTTGCTCTTTTTTCCCAATTAACTACAAATTGTTCTGGGAGGCACTAAGAAAACCTGGAGCTTCCACAAGGAAGTAGGGGGTAGGTAAAATGGGCTTCTTAATGGTTTCTAACAGGCCTACACATAAAGGAGAGGGGCAAAAGGAGGTTCTCACGATTTGGGGTTCTTCAATGACCCATGTAACCAGGAATCAGTACTACCATCATCAGGACTTTTCTCGAACCAAAAGTATTTCTTATAGCTACGGATACCTGAAGCTTGTCCACGGGTATCTGAGATACCCCATCCACCCCTGGGTTCCCTTCTACATAGCACACATCAGCAACGCCACCAAGTTGCCACCGATCCATGTACGACCCACGATCCTAATCATGAAGGAACGGCTGGTGCACGCACATGCGCATACATGTGCACACACACACACGCACACGCACACACACACCAAGCTCATTCCAGCACAAGTGGAGGAACAACACTAGCCAAACAGCGGCTCGGCTTTGAATGCTGCCCCTTGCAAACTATCCGAACAATTACAAAGAAATAAGGAAATCTTCATATCTGCTAAAAGCAAACACAGAATTGGCATGCATGGCTTTCCCTTAAATTTAGTTGTCTTTGCCGTTATGGGCTATGATTACAGACAAAAAGCAGTGTTATGAACCGGTACCTCAAAGACCGAGAACTATTTCAAATGATCAGTCCTTAGCAAAGAGAAATCCGTTCTAGCGGTAAAGACAAGCACAAGGTTTCTGTGTCTTCAGTATGAAATATCAGGATTATCGATAAAAAAGAGTTGCTTAAAATATGCCGTAACATTTCGTTTAAAATATAATTAGAATGTCTGGTCCACATTGAAATTATTAATGTAAGCATAACTGTTAAAAAGTTATCAAAAGACTGATTCTATTGAATTGGCCTCTGCTATTCATTTTGTTTCCTTCTGGAGGTTTCTGTTTGGCAGTGACAGCATGATTTCTAAACTACGTTATTCTTCTGCATTTTTTTTTTTTTGGTAAATTTTCTGCATGTGTTTTTTAGACAAAAGAAAAATCACCAGTTTATAAAAAGGGAGCCTGAAGAGTTTGCTCCTGAAATACAGACACGAGGTTTTATAAAAAGGATATTGGTTTCTTGCTATAAAAAGCGACCGAAAGGTGTCAGACCTGAAAACAAATTCTCACAGTGTTTTCAGTGTTGGCTGTTTACAAGGCATTCAATAGAACAGAGATAGATGGATACCGTACAGTTTTGTGTAATAACTCGCTATGTTAGCGTCCTAGAGGAATCGGGTATATGAAGTCCCTCACCACCAATTTTTAATTGCTTATTGATTCCAAAGTGCCCCACTGGAGAGATCGACAAGAAATTCACTGTGCTTTAGAAACTCTACTGAAATGTCTACAGTGTTTCTCACTCAGTTCTGCCTAGTCTCTTTTTAGCTAGCCCTGCACGGGGATCCTAAACATCTGGTGTCAGAATTACAAGTTGCTGGTGTTTCTCCCCCTTGACAGCCAGAATTGTTGTGGGACAACAAACTGGGGGCTCAATCAGGAGTGAAGAGTGAGCCTGGGGAGCTGCCTTGCCGTCCTCCCGGGAGTCTCCAGCATTCTTGAGATCGGGAGACAAGGGGCACTTGTGTTTGTCACTCTTGGATTTGCCAATGAGTTTCTTTCCCACATACACATTTGAAGTGCTATGTATGTAAACAACCCTCTACAGAAGGAAGACTGTCGCGTGTATGAGCAAAGTGAGGCAGGGGAGAAATAGCACAGGCGCCTACGTGTTCAATAGAAAGGTCATGGACTAGCACGTTTTGCATCCCCGGAAAGTTACCCCAAAGGATGGTTATCAATCTATCTCTTATGGTTGGTTAACTGTGGATCAGTGGCCCAGAGGAGAAATCACAGGAAAATAAACCCAACATATTACAGTGTGTTTTTAAAAATAACAACAACAAAAAAATAAAAACTTGAAAGCACCAGTAGCCATGTTGGACCCTTGAGCAGAAGTACCCTCTTGTAATGGTAAGCTTGGATTTGTACTCTGGACTCTGAACATTCTCTTCTCCTTCACATGGAATCACCGAGTGAGTCTGAGTCATCCAAGGACAGAGGCAGGTACAGATCCTGTTAAGAAGATAAGACATCAAGTTAACTCTCCTTTTCTTGTCATCTTAGGCTCTGCAATGAGCTGCTTTTTTAATTAGTATTTTCTCTAATTTTTTAAAATTCTTATTTATTTTGAGAGAGAGAGAGAGAGAGCATGAGCAGTGAAGGGGCAGAGAGAGAGAGGGAGAGAGAGAATCCCAAGCAGGCTCTGTGCTCTCAGCGTGGAGCCCGATTCAGGACTCGAACTCACAAACCGTGAGATCATGACCTGAGCCGAAATCAAGAGCCGGATGCTTAACCAACTGAGCCCCCCCAGGCGCCCCTCTGATTTTTATCTGGAACTAATTATAGGTTCATAGGAAGCTGAAGTATAGGGAGGTATACTTGTGACAATATATCCTTCACTCAATTTCCCCCAATGGTAATATCTGGCCGTTTTCCACGCAGTCATGTGTGTGTGGAGGGGTGTAGTCTTATGAAATTTTACCACATGTGTATATCAGTGTGACTATCACCACAGCTGAGACACAGACCTGTATCCTTGTCAAAGGGCTCCCTCATGCTACCCCCCACCCCCCTGCTTAGAGTTACATTTTCCCCTCCCCATCTCCCACCTCTAAACCTCCCTGGCAACCAATAATCTGTTTCCCATTTCTACAGTCTTGTCATTCCAAGAACGTTATATAAATGGAATCATACAATATGTAACCTTTTGGGACCAGCCCTTCCCATTCAGCATAATCCCCCGGAGATTCATACAAGCTGGAGCGACAGTTCACTGCTCTATATTGCTTGAGCAGTATTCCACAGTGCGGTTATAGCACAGTTTGGTTAACTCTTCACCCACTGAAGGGCGTAGGGGTTATTACAAACAAAGCTTGCAACAAACTGGGGCACCTGGGTGGCTCAGTCGGTTAAGTGTCTGACTTCAGCTCAGGTCATGATCTCGAGGTTTGTGAGTTCCAGCCCCGTATCGGGCTCTGTGCTGTCAGCTTGGAGCCTGGAGCCCACTTCAGATTCTGTTTCTCTCTCTCTTTCTCTCTCTGCCCCTTCCCTGCTCATTCTCTGTCTTTCTCTCTATCTCAAAAGTAAATAAACAACAAAAAAATTAAAAAAAAAAACTTTCAATAAACACTCCCATACATGTTTGGGACGTTCATGCACGTATGAACGTAAGTTTTCATTTCTCGGGAATAAATGCTCAAGAGCACTGCTGCTGAGTCGCATCGTAATTGCGTGTTTCATTTGTAAAGACTGCAGTGTCGTTTTCCAGAGTGTGTGTACTACTTACGTTCTCCCCAGGAAAGTATTAGTGATCCGGTTTATCTACACCCTCAAAGGTATTTGGTGTTTGCGCCACTTTTTTATTTTAGCGATTCCCGTGGGCTTGTAGCGCTATCTCGTTGTGATTTTGATTTGCATTTTCCTGATGGTTAACGGTGTTAAACATCTTTTCATGTGCTCAGTTGACATCTGTAATTCCTCCTCAGTGAAACGTTTCTTTGGATCTTTTGTTCATTTTCTAATTGGATCTCTTCCTGTTGAGTTTTAACAGTCATTTTTATATTCTACATATGTCTCTGGGTAGATATGTGGCTTGCAAGTTTTGTTTTTTCTCCTACTCTGTAGCTTGTCTCTTCATACCTTTAGCGTGGTCTTTGACAGAGCAAAAGTTTTGAATTTTGATGAGGTCCAATTTATTATTTTTATTATTATTATGGATAGTGCTTTCATTGTCAACAAGATCTTCTACATTTCTTTCTACATGTTGTACACTTACATCTATAGTCTGTTTTTGAGTTGTTTTTTGCAGACCATGTGAGGTTTAGGTTAGGGGTCATTGATTGGGATCGTGCCTTTTGTCAAAAATCAGTGGTGAATAAACCCTATATCATATATATATATATATATATATACACACACATATATATATACCCTATATCATATATATACACATATATATATACCCTATATCATATATATATATATACAAATATATATATATATACACAAATATATATATATATGTGTATATATATATATATATATACACATATATATATGTTCATTTCAGGCTCCCAGAGAACTGCCAGGCCCTGAACAAATGCCTGGCCCAGAAAATGTAACCCGTATTCCCACTTCTAACGTATTTCCTAATGCTCTTCTATTTTGCATCAAGAGTTAGGATCCATGGCTCCAATACTGCCCAGCTTTGTCTGTCTTGAGGAAATGGGGAGATGACATGACATTGGTTTTTCCCATTGTCCCCAGAGCTGTATTTGGAGGTACTTGTGATTCCTCTTGGACTTACTTCACCCATAGTCTAAATCAGTGATTTTCAAAACTCTGTCTCTCCCTCTCTTCGCCTTCTAAATCCTCCATTGAAGTGAAATTTTGTTTGGAAACCCAATACATAAAATAAATAAAAGTGTAGTTGTTGTAGTTGAATCAGACAGGGGTGAGGGGGGCAGAATCTCACCCATCTCCAAATGAAACAGTTTGAAAACCACTGTTATCATTCACATTATCAGCAAGATACTAAAGGGAACTGAAAAATTTAAGGTCAACTGCCTGGATATTTAAGACACCCTCCTTGGTATAGTACAAACAGAGAACTTCAATAGAGAGCTGTCCAAAAAATTGGAGCATACGGCTTCTCCGTGACTTAGAGGAAAAAGGACAAGAATAGGGAAGAGAAGCATTAAGAATACTTCTTACTGTGGGGCGCCTGGCTAGCTCAGTCGGTAGAGTGCGCAACTCTTGATCTTGGGGTTTTAAGTGCGATCCCCATGTTGAGTGTAGAGATTACTTAACAATAAAATCTTAGGGGAAAAAAAAAGAATGCTTTTTGCTGAGAAGGAAGTGGCAAGAAAACTTTTAGGCAGATTCAATGGAAAGAGGAGCGAAGTATATTCAGAAACCTGAGCTTTTAGCCCTGGATAACTACTACTGTGGCATTGAACAAGTCTTTGAATCTTGGTGTCTTCATCAAGAAAATTCAGACTTTGGGATGGACAATATGTAAGGTCTCTTCTACCTCTCAGGCTATTATTTGGGACTCTCCAGGGAACACTTAATTATTTCAAAGCACAAGAAAGGCAACTACAGCAAATAGACTTACTTGTCACCAACCGGCCATCCCTTCACTATAAATCAGGAGCTAGCAAACTTTTTTTGTAAAGGGCTAGATAGTAATTATTTTGGGTTCTCTTGGCTGGTCACATTTGATCTCTGTCATGCAGTCCTGTTTGTTTGGGTTTAGTTTCTTTTATAACTCTTTGAAGATGTAAGAAACATTTTTTTTTTTACATTGGGGCGTGGTGGGGGGCATCCCCAAACCACCAGGCCACAGGCAGGATTTGGCACCCTTGTTCTAAACTACTAAACACAATCTCTTATAAAACTGACAAACAGGTAGGAAGTGCAAGGCCAAGGAAACAGTAGGAGTTCAATAAAAACTTGTAAAATTGAACTGAGGCAAACCGGCATACGATTGAGTCACACCTTTGAAGGGATTTTAGTCCTCTCGTACTTGAGTCAAGTGAAAATTGGACATAGTCTAAAGTATCTTTGAGCTCTAGCTGCCCAGAACAGTGAAGAAAGACTCTGAAAGTGTGCTCCCACATAAAGGCAGTGACACTGGAAAAATTGTCAACATCGACTTTTTCAAAACTCTGGAAATTAACCAAAAGCTTGCAGCAATCCAAGAGGTGTTTATTCAAGAAAAATGGCTGAATGCTAGTAAGAGTACGAAAATGTGTAGTGCTTTAGCTTCTTCTATTTCGCTTCTTTATGTCTGCTCCGGGTAGCTTTGAAAGCCAACAGCCTCGGGGCACCTGGATGGCTCAGTCAGTAAAGCATCTGACTCCTGATTTTGGCTCAGGTCCTGATCTCATGGTCTGTGAGATAGAGCCCCGCACTGGGGTCTGTGCTAGCAGTGCGGGGCCTGCTTGGGATTCTCTTTCCCTCTCTGCCCCTCCCCTATTCGCTTGCTGTCTTTCTCTCTCAAAATAAATAAACATTAAAAAGAAAGGAAGAAAGCCAACAGCCTCACAATTATGGTATCTGAAAACAGAAATGCAGAATGAGTTGGAAGCTCCCCGAAATGCCCCATTCCTAGAGAATTGTCACTATTCAGCCTGTCCGGTAGCTCCTTAGAAATTCCCACTTGTAGGGCTCTCCTTTGTTTGACCTGACGCAGAGCAAACTCACTGCGAACAGCCTTTTCAGGGAGGCTTAATCAGCTGCAATTGTTTAAAATCACAGCTGCCGAAAGTAGAGGAACCCATTGGGGCAAATGAAGCTGCTCAAAACCTTAAAAGGAAAAGCTAGAGAATTAATGTCCATAGGAGACTTTGAAAAGCTCCAACATGTTTCCAGGAATCTCTAAGACATGGCACATGTTTAGGACTGGGTGTATTCTGGGAAGAGCCCTAAGAGGGCCCTAATCTCTCATCTCTGGTTGGCCTTGAGGCCCTGCACAAGCAGCAAATGAAGGCTAAGGCAAAGTTATAAACTGCCTGACAGGGCACTGAAATCACGCCCCAACACACACACACACACACACACACACACAGAGTGTCTTGGCCAAGGCAGGGAGCCTTATTGGATCAATGCGTTGAAGAAAATCTAGCAAAATTATCCTTCAAGAATGAAGGAGAAAATAAGACATCCCCGGATAAACAAAGAGGATCCATTGCCAGCAGACATATCCTCCAAGAAATACTGAAGAGAATCCTTCAGGGAGAGAGGAAAGGACAATAGACAGTAATTCAAATCCACATAAGAAGGAAAGAACACTGGTAAAGGTAAATACATAGGTAAATACAAAAGGCAGAACAAATTGATTTTTGGAACTCTTCTGTTATCCAGTTCGAAAGACAACTGCATGGAAGTATAATTATATAAGTGCGTTGACGGACTTATTATGTATAAAGATGTAATTTGTATGTCAATAAGAGCACAAAAGAAAGGGGGAAGGACAAAGATATACTATAGTAAATGGTTTTTATATTCAGTTGAAATTAAGTTGATACTATTCCAAAGTAGATTGCATTAAGATATTAATTTGTACCCCCCAGGGCAGCCACCAAGAAAATAACTCAAAATAAAATTAGTAAAAATACAACAAGGAGATTAAAATGGTATGTGTTAGGGGAGCCTGGGCGGCTCAGTTGGTTAAATGTCGACTTCGGCTCAGGTCATGATCTCGTGGTTCCTGAGTTCGAGCCCCGCGTCAGGCCCTGTGCTGACAGCTCAGAGCCTGAAGCCTGCTTCAGATTCTGCGTCTCTCTCTCTCTCTCTGCCCCTCCCCCCACTCACACTCTGTCTCTCTCTCTCTCTCAAAAATAAACAAACATTAAAAAAAAATAAAATGGTATTGTTAGATATTAGAAAAATATGTCACACAATAAAGAGCAGAAATTAAGGAATCAAGGAACAAAAAAGACATAAGACATATAGAAAACTACAAAATGGCAGATGTAATTCTTACCTTACCAGTAATTACATTAAACATAAGTAAATTAAGCACTCAAATGAAAAGGCAGATTGATGGAATGGATTTAAGAAAAAACAACATGATCCAGCTCTATGATGCTTGAAAGAGACACAATTTAAAGACACAAATCCATTGAAAGCAAAAGGATGGAAAAAGACTTACCATGCAGTTAGTAAATAAAAGAGAGCTGGAGAGGCTATACTAATAACAGAAAAAACAGACTTCCAGGCAAAAATTGTTACTAGAGACAAATAAGGACATTTTGTAATGATAAAAGAAGTCCAAACATCTGAAAACATAATTATAAACATATATGTGCCTTAACAAAACAGCACCAAACTATGTAAAGCAAAAAGCACTTAAGTGAAGTAATAAACAGCTCAACCATTATAGTTAAAGACTTCAATACTCCACCTTCAATAATGTACAGAATAACTAGGCAGAAGACCAACAAGGAAAGAGAAGACTTCAACAACACTACAAACAATTACACATCTATAGAATACTCCATCCAACAGCAAAATACACATTCTTCTCAAGGGCCCATGGAACATTCTGCAGAATAGATTATATGTTAGGTCATAGAACAAGTCTCAATAAATGTAAAAGGATTGAAACCATACAAAGTATGTTCTTTGACTACAGCAGAATTAAATTAGAAAGGAATAACAGAAAGATATTTGGAGGGGGCAGGGCGCCTGGGTGGCTCAGTCGGTTAAGTTGCACCTCTTGATCTCAGCTCAGATCTTGATCTCAAGGTTTTGAGTGTGAGCCCCACCCAGCGTGGAGCCTGCTTTAAAAAAAAAGAAAGAAAGAAAGATATTTGGGAAATTTACAAATATGTGGAAATTAACAAACTGCTAAATAGCCAATAGGTCAAAGAAGGAATCACAAGGGAATTTAGAAAGGACTTTTGAGATAAAGGAAAATGAAATAACAATACAGGAAAAGTTATGAGATGCAGCCAAAGCAGTGCTCAGAGGGAAGTTTATATGAAATGTTCAGAATATGCTAACTCATCGAAACAGAAGATTAGTGGTTGCCAGGGGTTGGGTAGAGGGAGAAGGGGCTATGACTACTCTCAAGGGTGATGAATATATTCTTGTTCAACTTTGTGATTACTACTAAAGTGCATACTTTAAAAAGGTGAATTTGACAGTATGTGAATTACATCTCAATAAGCTGTTACTAAAAAAAAAAAAAAATAGTACCTTTGAAAATCCCTTACGCTGACAACTGAATACTATGTGATTCTTGACCATGCCACCCTACACAGCAATATGCGCACATCTATGAATAATGTATATAGTAATAGCCAGAATGTAATGATGTGTGCAAACGTAAGAGACAGTTTGTGGTAGTTTTGTTCTAGGAATATATTGTGACTGTTGATGAATTCCATTAGATACAAGATCTTTCAGGGTTCTTTATGGTTCTAAAATTCTATAAAATAGAAGTCAAATCATTGCATGTTGTGTTGTATTAGTCAGACCAAAGGAAGAGAAATGAGACAGATGCTGCCGTGTTCATGAGGTCCCTGGGCATTTGGGGGACAATATAGAAGGGCCTTTTTCACCCTGGAGGCCACTTTGAGTCGCACCACACTGACCCACTGGGACTTTAGCTCTTGATTATTCATGCAACAAACCCTTCCGTGTAGTTGGTTGGCTGGGGGAAATAATTATAGAAGAAGATTATTTCAGACCTATATTTCAGAGGAAGAGGGGACAGGCCTAGGGATAGCATCGTGAGGAGATTGCACTCGGGACGGGTAAGGTGAGGTGCAGACTATGGAGAGAATCCATAGGACTAGGCTTGGGAATGAACTTCTGTGCTTCTGTCCTCCATCCACTTATTTAGTATTCAAAATATATTTTCTTGCGTGGGTAGAACAATGTTCAGGAAAAGAAATTATCTCAACACTGTTTTTGTTGATCGATATGTAGAAATACAGAAACACACATATTGCTTAACAATACAAATAATTTGCACCTGAAATTCATTTTCTTGGTCCCTTGGAGCCCCACAGAACAAAATGTTTGTAACAAATACAGCTGTGCTGGCGATACTATTGCGTTAGAGAAAACAAAAACTTGGTCTCTGGTCCAAGGAGCTTATAGTCCAAAGGAAGTCAGAGAGGAGTTTTTGAGAAACCTGGCTTCTAGTTTGGGTTTGCTTTTTCCCAAACGTGCCCGGCACTTTGCTGATGCTGTGGTTTTGTTCTTGAAAATGTTGCAATGCCCATTCTCTTCACCAGCCATCAAAAGCCTACCCAGGCTTCAAGGCCCCACTTAAATGTCACCTAGTCTGCAAAACGTTCCCCATCATCCACCCTCCCCCAGTCAGATGCCTTTCTCACCACCCCTCTTTGTGCTCCTATAGTCCTTTTGTTCGCTCTTGATTACACTACCAAAATCCATTTAGAGTGGTGTCTGTGATTTAAGGGTCAGGACCCTGCTTTATTCATCAAACTATCTCTCCAAGCACTTATAGGATGACAGAAAAAAGGTCTGGAAACATAGAGGAGAACGTACATTTAAATCTGAGCCGAAGTCAGTCACTCCACGAACTGAGCCACCCACACGCCCCAGTTATATTTTCAAATAATATGTCAAATATATTTCCCTTCGATCTCTAGACAACTTTGCAAGCAAAGTGCTTCCAAATTTAAAGGCATGGGTGCAAATCACTAATGTGGAAAAAAAATTTTTTTTAAATAAACAAAAGAGTTTCACTCTACGTCTAGGCTTTTTGAACATCTTTAATGTGCTACCTTCTCCAACGTGTTGAATCACACTGGGGTTGTCTTTAACCTCGGCACCCGAGTTTTCTCATTTGTAAAGTGGAAACGCCACTTGCCCCATTTCTCCCACAGTGTTATCATCAGGGCAAATGGGAAAATGACTAGCAAAAGGATGAAGCAGTATAGAAGTGCAAAATGTTGTTCTCATTAACTATCCAAGGATTTACTTTGTGTCCATATTGTAGCAGTTGAGTATGCGGACTTTGGCTAACCCCATCACAGCTGCATTAAAGAGGATTCTCCATGAGCTGCTTAAGAGGGGAAGCCAAGAGGCTGATTACAGCTTAGGGCCCTGCCACAGCCATCAAAAGTTACCAAAGGGATGCTGGGACTTCAAGTTTGTTTCCAATTGCGCAGGAGGAAAGTCATGGCCTCAGCCACCTGCTTCCTGTCTCCACCATGACTCACACCTTTCAGGTCCACTTGGATGGATGTTCAGATGAGAACTGCTTAGGCCTACTGCCCAAGGACCTTGACGGTGCTGAGGCTCAGGTAGCTGTGTAAAAGGAGGAGCAAGAAGCTGAGGCCTGAGACCCAGGGGTCTTGAGCCAAGGTCACAAGATACTCTGTAGCTTATTCAGAAACACCAGTTCACCCTCCATCATTGGTGGTGTAAGCATGAGGCTATTGCCTCCTTACAGGATGAACCAATAAGAGACACGCAACATCACTTCCGTGTCAATTCTGCTCCCAATGCGTAATATGGACTTGGTCACAAGGAAACATCGGGCACACCTAAATCAGAGGACATGCTACCAAAGAACTGGCCTGTACTCTCCATTTCTACAACACGCTGTCAAAAAGAAAGACTCGATCACTTTTCAAGATTAAAGAAGACTGAGAAGGGACATACCAACTGAAGGCGATGTGGGATCCCGGATTGGATCTTGGACCAGGAAAAGAATGTCCTTGGGACAACTGATGAAGTTTGAATATGCGCTGCAGGGATATAATAGTGTTTCACCAGTGCCAAGTTCCTGATTTTGATAACTGTACTGTTGTTATGAATGAAAATGTCCTCATTGTTAGGAAATACACACTGAAGTATGTAGGGATAAAAGGGTATGGTGTCTGCAACTTAATATCAAGCGGTTAAAAAAAATGGTAAAGTGTGTGTGTATATGTGTGTGTGTGTGTGTTAAAAAATTAGTACGAGGCTCACCAAAATCCAAATGTTTCTGAAAAGTTCACCAAAATCCAAAAGCTGGCTCTAGAAAATTCTATAATTTATTACTTAATGGTTGTCTGCGTCACTGTCAGAAAAAAAACAAAGAGTACTTTTAAAAATAAGAGGAGGCACTAAAAAATCCCACAGTGAAGAAAACAGCGAGGCTCTGACCGTGCTGCCCTCCTACAGTTTGTTCTAGTCCCTCAGTGGTTAAATTCATTTGGAGAATTGAGTCAAAACAAAACACCCCCACAACCAGCCTGCAGACCCAACCAGGAGAAATTGTTTAACAAGGCCAGCACTCCACCTCAGCACAAATGAACTGAGCACGTCAAATAAATGTGCAAGCGGCCCCTTCCCTTTGGGAAGGTACTGATGAAAGGTGCTGGGACAGGTCACACTTCTTGGAAGGACAGTAAGGGCAGAAACGCATAGGGCAAAGCTACAGTAAGAAGCAGGGTAGCATTGGGGCGCCTGGGTGGCTCAGTCGGTTAAGCGTCCGACTTCAGCTCAGGTCATGATCTCACGGTCCGTGGGTTCGAACCCCGCGTCGGGCTCTGTGCTGACAGCTCAGAGCCTGGAGCCTGTTTCAGATTCTGTGTCTCTCTCTCTGACCCTCCCCCATTCATGCTCTGTCTCTCTCTGTCTCAAAAAATAAATAAACATTAAAAAAATTAAAAAAAAAAAAGAAGCAGGGTAGCATAGGAGCTGCTCACAATTACTGAAAGCTGACGGCAAGAGGAGCTTTTATCCAAGCCACAACCTCCCCGTAACATTAGCTACACGGACAGTTCAGCAGACCCTCTTTTGGGGAAACAAAATAGCTAAGCAGGACAATTAGAAGGTTCTGGTCGGGGTCAATACCAGAGAGTTAAAGGGGTCATTAAAGGAACGGAACAGGAACTAGGAATGACAGGACAGGTAATGGTCAGATTAACCAGGAAATTAAAGCCCTAGTGGAGAGAGAAGAAAATGAAAATGAATGTCAGGCAGCGGTGTGCTGTTAAATGTTTAACAACTGATTTTCGGGGTGGTGGCATGGGGGGGGGGTGGAAACAATGGCCTTGATTGGCAGTGCTTGCTGATTTCCATAGTGCAAATACTTCCACCACCACTGAGTTCTGGTTACCAACAGGATGTCGTTGAGCACAGAGCTGGGGAAGCAATGTTCACCATCGCCTCTCGTGAGCTAGCATGAACTGGCTCCAGCATACTGCTGGTAACCTGGGTGCCAGTCTTACGTGTGACACTACGTAGCTGTGTCACCCTAGTAGCTTAACCCTCCTGGCTCTTAATTTCCTCCCCTGCAAAATGCCAACCTCACAAGCTTATTGGGAGAATCAAAGGAAACTCATGTATCTCCATCTAAAATCTCTTTCAGCTCTGACCATCTATGGTTCCATGATGGAGTTGGCCACATCGGTGGCTTTTCGCCTTTTACCATCTCAACCCAAGTCTTCTGAGCAGGAAGAAGTCAAAAGAATCCTAGAGGAAGCTGCTCCACAGTGGGGTCATCAGAGCAGAAACCATGTTCACATCGCCTCAGAGATGAGGTTCAAGGCAGTGACCTCTTCAGATTTTCTATACAGAAGAGACTTCTGGGTGGGAATCTGCTTGGAAAGTGGGGCTAGAGAGTTTACAAAGTTCTATTCTTTTAGTGGCATATTTACTTTGAGTGACTTAGATGTGTAAATGGTGCCCAGGGTCAATGCGGCATGTATGTGCCCTCTCTTCCTACGCTGTACCAGAATCTGCCTGGGAGTGAAGAATACACAGCAAAACTAGGGTCTGTTCATATTTTGACGTCCAGCAAATCTAAAGGGAGTAACTCAGTGCTAACTTTCTTTGATTCTGTCTTTCACTTCCACGGACTGGTGCCTGGGGACATATGTTGCCCTCAATGCCCTCTTTGCTATGCCTCTGAATTGGAGCGAAAAGAGCCCAGCTCATCCTCTGAGCCATCATTTGGTGATACCATTAAGTACTAATGGATGTTTGGGACCTTTGTTACCTCTTTTGGTTAAGTGTCAATGGGAGTAGATAAACGTGTTTGGCGGGGGGGGGGGGGGGGGAGAGGTGGGTATGTGGGAGGAATAAATAAAAGTGACCAGAAGCTTGGCCCCTGCTGGGATTCCCAGGTCTTCAAGCTCGAGGACCAGATGAAGGGAAATTCTGGCCTTGGTGCACTGTTGAATTTGGATGGCGGAGCAAACCCTCACCCAGCCATTCAAAGAAGTCCGAGTGCAAAGGGGTTTAGTAAGGTATAAGAGACATAATACCTTGTGCTTCCGGAGGCTGCCAGGACTGGTGGGCGTGGAGATGGGTGACTGTTTAGACTTGGGGGTGGAGAGCTGGCTGCTGGAGGTCCCGTTTGCTAGCCCAAGGCAAGAGAAAAGGAAGGGATAAGAATCAACAGCATACAAAAGAACCAGTTATCCTTCCCCTCCGAAGACACGAAGAACATTCAAGCAAGGTACACAGACAACCAAGTGATTTGATGAGCGGAACAAAGGTGAAAAGAAACACATTCCTCAGAAAGGCCAGAACTGCAATCCTCAGTTAATTAGATCCTGGAGCAGTGCAGGGCCATAATCCTCCCACCCTTTCCCCTGAGCGCTTCCAATTACAGGGCTCTGGTTCTTTTCAAACCTTTCTCATATTCATTCCCAAGTTTGACCCTAACACCATCTCTGGGAGGTAGTCTGGGAACATAGGATTTCGTTTCAAGGTTACAAGTGAGAAAAAAAGTGAGGCACAAAGCAGATGATGTGGCAGATAGCCAATCTCTCCCCACTGTCTCTTTTTGTTCTCACCTCCCTGCCACCCCACTCTCTCTTCCCGGCCGCATCCTGGCTGAAAAGAACAGAAAGAAACAAAGACAAAGGGAGCTTACTCAGGAAGAAGAACGGAAAAGAAAGTGGAAGAAGAAAACAGCGTGAGACGTAAAGAAACACTTGGACAGCAAATGGGCAGAGGAGGGAATCAAAAAAAGAAGGAGAAAAAGAGATCAGGAGTGGAGGAGAGGGGACACGGGGAAGACAGAGTCAGATATTAGAAGAAAATAATGAAGACGTTTGAAATCGGGAGAAAGGCACAGAGACAGAGGAAAACAGACAGTGATGGCCAGAGTCAGGGTGCACCCCCATTTCTCTCTAGGCCGACACAATGCTGAAAAATGAGATGGTTTAGTATGTAACATCTTGATGCTCCATCGTGTTGGCAAATGTTGTATATCCCCTTTGCTAATGAGCTTTTTAAATATACCATCATGTAAAAAAAATATGGTGCATGGGATGGAACAATTAAACAGCTTTCGAGTGGACTCATGTTTAGACATCTCATGCTAGAGTTAATTGTTTCTTAAATCTAAGGACCCATATTGTTAATCAGAGATATTCTGAAATGTACTTTAGAAATAAAGGGATATTTAAAAAATATCCCAAAGGTCTGTGGGGGCAGGGAGAGAGAGAAGGAGGAGGAGAGAAACGAGAAGGAAGAGAAGGCGGGAGGGAGGAAGAGAGAGAATTGAACACGTGAAGCAGGAGAATAGCCTGAGGGCGTTGCTGTTCATCCCACACACATCGGAAAGCTTAAACTGTTGTATCACGAATATTTCCTGAGGATATACTTTCGCTTCTTCACTTATGGTCACGTTTCCCTAGGTTCTGGAACCTGAGTATCAACTGTAGAGTTGGAAGAGACATCAGTGGGGTGGTTGCTGAGTTTATCCAAGAGCAAGTAAGCTGAAGAATGGGCGTGTAGGCATCCGCTGTCTGGCTTGACCTGTATCCTAGTGAATGCATCTCTCACCCACTCACTGAGAGGCCTCTGTCCCTGTTAGGGCTTCCTGGAAGTCATTCATTCATTTAGCCAGTAGTTACGAGGTGCTTTCTCTAAACCAGGCCAAGTTTTAGACATGGGGGTTTCAGAGATAAGAAGTCACGTCCCGTGGTGAAGCAGGCAAGAATACGGTGGGCTAAGTCCTATGGCAGAGCCATGCAGGGATAATTCTTAGAGGTGAGGAGAGGCTTTGAAATCAGGGGACTGGGAGGCACACAGGAGGAGGCAACACCTGAGAAAAATCTTGAAGGATGACTCTGGAATAACTGGAGACAAATCTATAGAGACCGAAAGTAGTAGAGCAATGGTTGCCAGAGGCTGACCAAGGTCAAGTGGGTAGCTGGGGGGAAATGAAGAGTGTCCACGAACAGGTGCAGAGTTTATTTTAGAGGGGTAAAGATACTCTGGCAATAAATAGTGGAGACCGTTGCACAATTTTGTGGCTGACCTAAAATGCCTTGAGCTGTACATTCTAAATGAGCAAGTTAGTATGTGAATTGTATCTCAAAGCCCTTACAAAAAGATGAATTGGAGCTAGAGGGCAGAATGAGTATTCTAGACTTTAGGATTGTACCAGGAGGGGCAAGGACATGGAGGTGTACAAGAATACCGTACCTTTGAAGAGGGCAAATAGCTCAAAATGGCTCAAGCACAGGGTGCCAGTGGTGAGCTCCAAGAGATGAGACCAGAGATGGCATAAAGGCCAGACCGTGGGGGCCTTTTGTTTGGGGTTGATTTGTGAAAGAAATCTGAGAGTGATACTATCAAATTTGCATTTTAAAACTATTACTCTAGCTATTGTAGGAAAGCTGGGCTGGGGGGTGGGGGGGGGTTGGGGTGGGCTGGGGTAAGGGTAGAAGCAAAGGAATTGGTTAGAAGACAATGCAATAGTCCAGGTGAGAGGTGACCATGACTTAAGGGCGGGGGGGGGGGGGGGGGGAGAGAAGGGACAACGTGGAAGACAGAGACCTAGAAGACAGTCAAGCCACCTTGTAAGCAACCCCAAGAAGAATGTGACTTGTGCTGGCCAGCACAGACTGTGAGAGCTAGGCTTGGCCAAGGTACTAAGCTTTCTAGTGAATAAGGGAGGCACTGTGGAAAAGGCCAGAGTGTGCGGAGCCACAGTGGGGCCAAGTAATCCATTAGAGGAAAAGGAAGGAGTTACAGCACACTTTCAGTGCCTGAAGGACCTAGCAGGTCCTTCCTAGCAGGCATTTTAAATCGCACCCCATAGTATTCGAGATAGAGAACAATCTGGGAGATCAGTCTGAGCTGATGTAATGCCCGTCTTCCCCAAGATCCCTGCCCTCAGCCACGGAGGCTAACAGATGTAGGCATCCCCAGGTAAGTTCTGGCATTTTGTTCCACATGATTGATGCCTCCCTTGGCAACAACAGATGGTAGTTCCCGGCATGTGTCAGTCATGGGACACAGCGGTGGTTACTACACTCCCAATGTGCAAACTGTCTCTGTCCACCTACACTCTTCTCTAGCTGAGGATGAGCCTACCAGTCTTGCCAAAATGTAGAACATCGTGAACCACAAGCATGTCTGCTTGTGAGGCAGTTTCTACCCATTCATTGGCCACAGACCTGCACATACAGGTTCTTGTGCAACTTCTAGTACTTTTCTCAATATCCTCTGAAACTCTCTCACTTAAGAAGTTTAGGGGTAGTGCATAAATACATATTTTATCAATACCTCTCTCTCTATTCCCTGTGTGTGTCTGTGTTTATTCTCTGCCACTCCCCAGCTAGTCAATCTTAACCTTTATTGTGTCATCCACATTCGACAGGCGTTTTGAAAATCAGTTTCTTAATACTTTAACTGCCACTCACTGCATTGTTGAAAAAATGCACTTTCCCAGACTTCCTGATGGAAAAAAAAAAAAAAAGAAACCAAAGACGGACACAGAGAAATGAAAGAACATAGACACGCACAAGCAAATGTCAATTCCTCACAAGCTGAAGGAGCTCCTGCATTTACAGACTAGATAAAAATACATTCATATGTGCATTTCTTCTATGGGTTCTGGGGGGTGGGGAATCTGGGAGGGTGCCATTTGATATGGATTCTGGTCAGGTAAAAGAAGGAGCAGGGAAAAACGCAAACAGGGCCTGATGAACTGTGCACTGGCTTACTTTGGCGAATCCACACAGAAAGCCATGACAGTTCATTGTGACAGTGAGTGGCTGGAAATAACTTGGTTGACATCCCTCACTGCCCCTTATTTTTCTTTACTAAATGCCTTTAGCTCTTGTCTCTGAGCTTCTAATTCTCAGCTGCAATTTGGGGATGCACTGGGGGAGACTGTGCCCCCTTTTAGTCGTCTCTCTTTCACATGTCCCTCCTCGGAACCACAGCGTTGTCTCACTGTTGTCACCTTTTATTTCCCCATAGTCCGAATTCTTTCATTCCTTTCTTATCATTGTATATATCCGTTTTTTTCCCTCTACAACAAGGTACATCACAACTTTGTAGTCTCCTAGGCCATCTTATCAACAAACACCAAGATAATAATTAGTGCGTTTTAAGTATCCGATAGGCCAGGCACTCTGCGTGCACTCCCAACCCCCCCCCCAAAAACCCACTTTTAGTTGTATTCTCATTTCCAATGGGGAAAGAGAATCTTGCTCCAGTTAGGGATAGCAAAGTCAGGATTTGAACACAGGTCTCTCTGATCCCAAAGCCTATGTGTGTTTCGGTTTGCTTTCAGTGTTTGCTACGTCACTCTTCCTTTTATAAATGAATTGCTTCTGGAACTCCTCCCCATGACAACTTTCTGACTCAGGAAGGAAGGGGGGGGGGGAGAAAAGTTGCTGTAGAGAAAAGAGAGATGAGTAGGACAAGGTAGAAGCAGACACCGGAGCTTAGAAAAAGTCTTCTGGACTTTTATTCCACTTATCTAGTTTAGATTAGAAGGTATTTAGCAAGCACTTCCTTTTATTCGCCAAAGAGACTGGCATGTAACTACCTTCAGGCCACAGAGCTCTCTGGGAAGACGGTATCTGTGTCTATTACTCCCCTCAGCTGGTGTCCCTCGGCTACGCAGCACAATGGCGGAGCTTGGCTCGGCATTCAGTCTTATCTCATTAGCTTCTCTGAATCATCGATGCCTGCCCTGGCCCAGTGCTCATCTTCAAATCCTTGGCTGGGTCAGAATGGAGCAGGACAAATCCAAACAACAGATGGCTGTTCAGGTAACTAGGTTGACTTACCTATTTATAGGTATTTAAACGTATGGGGGGAAAGGGGTTCCCAGGAGTGGGGAATAAGGTGGGTTGAGTCAGTTTCGAAAGAACAAGGAGAGGGTCCAATTTCTGGCATGGGCAGCCAAGGACAGAGTATGGTCACCAGCCAAGCAGAGGTGATGCTGAGCTCCTAGACTATGGATTTCCTTGTCTGGAGGCTGGACTAGTCCTTGGAAACTGGGATGCAGCTGCGTGGAAGGTGGGTGTAAGTAGCCCCAGGTGTGGCAATTATAGAACTGTTTGGGCAGCGAGTTAGACATGTCATTATACTTTATGGGTTCAAGTTTGGATGGCCAGAAAGGCACAGAAAGAAAAGAGCCAGCTTGGCATCTGCTTTTTACCCAAACTTTGACAGGAGACCAAACTGATAATGCTCATTCACTTAGCTCTGGCTTTTCCTCCCATTCGAATCACAATGCTTGAGCTCAACTCAAAAGCAAGCCTATTGGTTTTGGTTGAATGTCTATTTTGAAATATTGCTCACTAAAAAAAACCCAAACAAACCCATCTTAAAAAAGCCATGACAATAATTTGAGATCCACCTTAATAGTTGCAGTTGTAGGGGGGCCTGGGTGGTGTCGGTTAAGCATCCAATTCTTGATTTAGGCTCAGGTCATGATCTCACAGTTCGTGTGTTCGAGCCCCACGTCAGGCTCTGCGCAGAACCTGCTTGGGATTCTGTCTCCCTATCTCTCTGCCCCTCCCCTGCTCTCTCTCTCTCTCTCTCTCTCTCAAAAATAAATAAATAAACATTAAAAAAAACTTTAAAAATGAAAAACTTGCAGTTGTATTTCTACAAATGTTTTCAAAGCATTTTACCATATATGAATTCACATGATTCTCCTGATAACCTCAAGCAATGATGGCCAGGAATTAATGGTCTCCTTTTAATCATAAGAATTTAGAGGTTCAGAGAGAGTAGGACTTGCTTCAAGAGTATAAATTACTTCTCCTCAATGGATATGGCCTCAGGGATTTACTTATAGATTCACTTCAAAATTGCCTTAAGGTGAGCACATCATGTGCCTAATTCCCTAATGCCTTGCAGAGGGAGATCTCAATACACAATTCAGCCACTCCCTCATTTTTTCTTGTATTGAGATGCTCTAAGCGTTCTTGCATTCCAGTTCAAATACACCCCCTGTTTGCTCCCTACATATACAGGGAGTTTTTCTGGTAGGCCATCCAAGTAGAACCAAGGTGGTTTCAGCTTACTTCAGAACAAGACCAAGACATAGAGCCTGTGGTTTTCACACATTCATTCCGAAGAGCCCTTGGGATGGGTGTCTGGATGGTTTGGCTAATTGTTTCTCGTCAGTGGAAAAGCTTGTGTCCCTCTCCCCAGACCCATCCATTAGGGAAGCAGGAGCAGTTCTTCACTGATTTGATCACAGCGCTGGTTCCCACGCCAAATTCAATCCTAGGTTGTGAGATACCGGAACTTCAGGAGTTGGAACTTGAATTTTAAATCTATTTCCTACAGAGTCTTGGGCAGCATGCAGTTTGGAATGTTCTAAATAAAAAGAGAAATAAGAATTTTCCCGGTTGCAAAACAAACATGTGCACCCATGCCTGCAATATTTTGACACGGATCAGTTCCCCTCAAGAAGAAGACATCTTTAAGAAGACGGATGGAAGTGCCAGGATTGTTTTCTCAGACTTGATAATGCTGACAACATTTCCTTGCTGTTGAAGGTGGTTCTGCGGAGAACATATTTCTAGCGGAGCAAGCTTATTGTCAGAGTTCGCTACTGGTTTAATGGGGTAGAAACTAGAAAAACAACAACAACAACAACAACAACTACAGGGCTCTTAAGAGAGCACACAATCAAAGAGCACACACTTTGGAACCAGTCAAGGTTCCAAATCCTGGCTTAGCCGGGATGTGTGACCTGGCATGTAACCTAACCTCTGTAGGTCTTAGTTACCCCATCTGCAACATTGAATGATAATAATGCACATCTCAATTGTTGTTTTGAGGGTTACATGACAGACTATACATAAAACGCTTAGCTAAGTGCTTAGCATGTAGAAAGGGCTTCATAATTACCTCTTCTTCTCTTAATATTACTATTGCCACTACTAGAAATGGAAGGACATGAGTAACTATGCAATATATAGGCACCAAGTTAGGAAATCCCACTTCTGTGAGGGATGACTTATCAATCTCAACGGGCTGAGGACTTTCTTTGGCTAGCAGGTCAGGCGTTAGAGGATTGACGCTTTCCCCGAGTAAAGCCTATTGCTTTTTCGTTTCTTGCTGTACTTCCAAAAACATAGCCCTTGGCTCTCTGCCCCTCTCTCTTTTACCTTCTCAGCCATTACCATGGGGGTGGTCAATGAATGCAACGTGGAACCACTGAAGGTTCTGCGGTAGGGGGTGACACAATGGAAATGTGTTTTAGGATGAGAAATATGGTGGCACCACCCCAGATGCAAAAGGGGACAGAGATTTGAAAGAGGGATGCTACTTAGGAGTCTGTTGAGTAATTCTGGCATCACATGACGACGAAAAGGAAGGGACTTCTGTGTGAGTAATGTGAAGATGTTTCAAAGGTTCAACAACAGCAGCGTATGGCCGACTTGAAGGATTCAAGAGTAGAAGAATCAAAGATAAAACCAAGGCATTGGACCCAGGGAACAGAATAGAAGATATTCTATTGCCAGACAGGGAGTTGGGGGTGGGAATGTTTTTGGTCGTTAGGCACATCATATTTGGTACATTTAAGTAGGATCGCCTGGTAGGCATTCATGGGATTAACATCCAGAAGGAAAGTTGGGGCCGGAGATGTAGATTTAACAGCTGCTTCCCTGGACCCTCATATGCTATATTCATCACCATCCGTACTCGTTTGTTCACGCTTCCCCCCTCTGTCAGAAATAATCCATTTCTGGGGCACTTGGGTGGCTTTTTCAGTGGAGCATCTGACTCTTGATTTCAGCTGAAGTTCATGATCCCAGGGTCATGGGATTAAGCCCCGTGTCTCTGGAGAGTCTGTCTCTCTCCCCCTGCCCCTCTCCCCCACTTGTGCTCTCTATATCTTTCTCTCTTTACAATAAAAAAAGAGAAATAATCCATGTCCTTATCAATTGAAATATAACCCTCCTTCAAGCCCCAGTTTTTCCCAGAAGGCTTCCCTTAGCACTTACTGCCTGTATCTCCCATTCACTTGGCATTGAAACAAACCATTACTGTTAACTCATAGTTAACACCACGGAGCCATGGTTAAATTGTGGACTGCGAAGCCAGACTTCCTGGATTCAAACCTCAGTTCTAACACCTAGGAGCTGTGTGGTCTTGGGCAGGTCACTTAGCTTTCATATGCTCTAGCTTTCATCGGGGGCAACAGTGCCTACCTCATGAGGTTATTATAAAGATTAAATTGGTTAATATGTGCAGAGTGGTTAGCACAGTTGCTTGGTACATAAGAACTATATAAGTATTTGCAAATAAATGTTTTGTTAAACACGTATGTATACTGGGTCCCCCAATAAATCATAAGCTTCTTAATGATTGGGAGTTCATCTTCTTCCTTTTCCGCACAGTACCCAGCTCTATTAGGTACTCCATCCAAACTCTGGAGAGTCAATTGCATTTAAACGCAAGTCCTAGACTGCAGCAGGTGTGTGTAAGACTCCTATTACAGGGAGGTGGGTCAACACCACCACATCCCAAGCCCTGCCGAGTGCTCAGTGGTCCCCAGTTTATGGCCCGTGCCAACAATTTCTCAGGTGGTTCTCCAACGCCAATGCAAATGTTACCTTAGATATGGGGCAGTTCCTCCAGTGAAACTCAACACAAGCTGTGGTTTTAGAAAGAATCAGAACGGGGGAGGGCCAAGGGGTGTTTTTCTTTTCCCAGAGCACCCCTTCCCCTTGGAGTGACAGCAGGGGAGCTAATGGAATGTCTAGGACCGGGCCCTGGAAACAGAGGTGCCCAATTCCTCATAGCTGTGCTCTAGGTAGCACAAAGAGAATGACACACATGTCACTCCATTCCCCTGCCTCCAGGTGAGGGAAGATGGAAGGAAGCAGACAAGCAAGGAGCATACAACAGAGACCTTTCTATTTACCACTCTGGAGCTCCCACACCTTGCCTCAAAGACAGTGCAGGGATTGTCTGCCTGGAAGTCAGGACAGCTGGGCTCTGGCTCT
The DNA here is from genome assembly GCF_023721935.1 of Panthera uncia. NCBI lineage: Eukaryota > Metazoa > Chordata > Mammalia > Carnivora > Felidae > Panthera > Panthera uncia. The sequence continues at coordinate 87,036,403 of NC_064817.1, forward strand.
TGGGTAGTAAATAGTTGCATGACATTGAGAAGACCACAAGATACTGAGCCTCTTTATATCTTAGTTTCCCCCATCTAAAAGGAAAAAAACAAATTGGATGATTTTCCTTTCCCAACCTAATTCGCGGTGCTATTGTGAGTGACAACTGAGGTGATGAATTTGGAAGTATTTTGCAAAGTGCAGAGCTTCAATTTATGTAGAAGATCGTTATCTTGAACCTCTCTAAGAGAGGAAAGTTATTGTGCTGTCTAGTACAGTAACCACTAGTCACATTTGCCTTTGAGCATTTGAAGTGTGGGGAGCCACAATTAAGATGGGCTGTAAGACACAGCCCGACTTCGAAGAATGGAAAAGATCTCATTGGAATTTGTTTGCATTGATTACATGTTGAAATGATAATATTTTGGATGCATCGAGTAGATTAAAATATATTATCAAAACAGATTTCTTCTGTTTCTTTGACCTTTTTAACTGTGGCTGTCAGAAAATTTAAAATTATGTACAAGGCTCCCATTATATTTCTATTAGCCAGAGCTGGTCTAGACGATCACATTCGGGAAGGGCAGAATAGCTAGGTCCCTCCTCAGGCAACTCAAAGCAGCCTGTTCAGTTAGGAAGAGAAATACTTCTGGATACAATTCTCCCATGAACCCACACACCCACTGCACCGCTGTTTTGTGTACCTTGACCTCCCCTTACAAAGTCTGTATATTTTGGTGCAGAATCCATTCTTTTTAAGGGGGTTGGGAACAGGGAAGAGTTGATTTTCAGGAATAGGTACACATAGGTTGGGAGGAAGGAGGGTGGGGAACATTGGGTTGCTACAACAATGACTTACTACTGAAGAACACCAAACTAATTATCACATTACAATTCTCTCAGCCTACCAGGGTGGGTAATTAGCTTCCTTAGAGGCTCCTTAAGGAAAAAAAAAAAAAAGAAGAAGAAAGAAAAAGAAAAGACTCCTTCCCAGCAACTAGCTACTTTGTCCTTTTAATTCAATTCAATTCAATTGGGGGTAGTTGCAGAAAAGGAAAAATTAACACATTAATGGCTGAAATGGAAACAGCCAGCGACACACTAGAAAGGTCTTCCTGCAGTTCTGAGGCCAGGCTTCCCTTTGCCCATCAAAATGGCAAGTCCTGGGTTAATCAAAATGGGGGCACTACACAAGCTTTCTTCAAACATCCCAGAGGAGACCTCTGGGCTCAGATTCTTCTCTGCTTTACCACAGTTCCTTGTCCTACTTTAAAGACAGACATGGCTAATGGGACTTGGATTCTACGAGTCCATCAGCTCTGCCCAGTAAGAATGAGAGCTCCTTATAGCATTATTATGTAGACGACCGAATCCTTCCTTAACTTGCGTTTAGGGTTTAACAACAGACATTCCATTTGGGGCACACTCAACATTGGCAGGAGTGGGGACTGAACTCAAAGGGAATAAAGTATACAGATTTTGATTTACTCATGGGAAGAACAGAAAAGAGACAAGGACTGAGGAATCAAACTATGACACAAATTACAGACCAAATTGCATCAATTTCCTAAACCTCAAGCCAACTGAACCATGAATTGGACCAAATATATATATATATATATATATATATATACACACACACACACTATATATATCTATGTATATATATTACACATATATATACTATGTATGTATGTAATATATGTTACATATGCAATTACATATAATATGTATATGTATTATATGTATGTGTATAATATGAGTATATATATTATGTACTAATATACTATGATAGTATATTAGTATATATACTATATATATACTAATATACTATATACTATACTATTATATATAGTATATATATACTAAATATATATATAGTATATATATGAATGTCTATTTGACTTATTTCTTTTATTCTTTCACTATTACCCTCCTCTGAAAGATTTGTTTTATTTTATAACTTTAAATAAATATTTGCTTTCTCCCAACTCCATTGCTCTGTTCTTCTTAAAAAAGTATTTGAAAATCTAGCAAACATGTTCAAACCAGAATCAAACCTATATATTTTCTAATGAACTAGAACATCAAAACATTCCTTTAACTGAACCCGAACTGAGCCAATGTTTCATTTGGTTTGAGTCCCTGCTGCAGAGGAACATTTTTGGCTGTCGTTTGCCTTCAAAGGAAGGTAGTTAAAATTCCCTGGAAATGGCCTATCTTCTACAACCTTGAGTTTCTCAGGTTGAATGAAAAAAAATGCGAATCCCTCCCACAAGTCCCAGATCCAAGACAGACGAACACAGGATGGAAACATGGTGGTACTGCCATGTCCTAGAAAAGAACAAAGAATTTCAGCCCCACTCAACACCACTGTTCTTTGGTGAAATGGGTATTAACCTACCTATGTCCCTTGCTAAGAACTTGGAAAAACCTTGACATGTGCTGATGCAAAACTATGCATGGTCTATAGCTCATCCTTTTGGTTACACGATCCTTATTCTGTGGAAGCTACTGTACAACTCTATAAATTGGAAACAACCAATAATATTGGAAAATGATCTTTATCTCCAGATGTGTAAATTCTATCTTAACCAAAATGGAAACCAGGTCTTAGACAAGGTAAGAAACTTGTGCCACGTCACAAAACTGGGAAGTGGTGTCACTGGGCCTTCCTACAGAGATGCTTCCCTCTCCTTTTCCATATCCTATCCCCCTCCACTTGCCAGCCTGGCATGGTCCTGAGTGACGTGGAGGTGGGAAGGGGAAAATGGGTATGTCAAATCCAAACCATACCTAAAGTACTGTTTTGCCTGAGATCAGCTTTGTTCCTGTGAAATGTTCACAGAGTGGATGCCCTGGACATGGCTCTAAACTGCCATGGAATAGACAAGGTCATGTTACATGGATCCTTTTATGCTTTGGGGCTGAAATCATGTGAAAGATCTAGACACGTCATCTGTGTTGAGCTCAGACGTTCTGGAAATTGCCATTAAGGCTGGCCAGGCCAGCATTTGGCTTCATTGATGTTCATGAATTACCTGAAATAAAGATTTAAATTCTCTCTCCTGAGAACACCACTTTAGGTGTTTTGTTTTTTTGTTTTTGTTTTTGCTAATAGGGAGCAAGGGCTGTGTGTAATTCTGATATCTGCCAAGCAAAGTCCACTTTCCCTGCCTCGAATTGGTTTCTCTTTTTTATCCTGTGTGTGTGAATATATCTTCATTCCTTCTCTCTAACAAAGGTGCTGTGAAGGAGCAAAGGCAGATCTTGTCTGCCTTTGCCTAGGTTGGGATCTATTATATTCCTTTTAATCAGACAAATATTCGTTAAATCCTAACGTATTCCTTCTCCATTTCTAATATCTTAGAGTCAGTGAGATGCGTAGTTTCTAGAAGGGAAATTCTGTAGGTAGCATGTTGGCGATCATGTTTAAGCCATGTTTACTCACAGATGGTTCGGTTCACATGGGGTGGATGACCCAACTGGATACAGCCCACAGAGAATCCATTTATCTCAAGCTACTGTCGCCTCAGCATTTTTAAGTAAGAGGTTAGTGGTGGCTTAAAAATAGGTTCACCAATTCTTGGCCGTCTAAAACCAGGTCCACCCCCTACTCAAGAGGTGAAGATTGACCCTTCTTTCCTTGAAGGTGGGCTGGAGTTAGTGACTGCTGCTAATGAGTTGACTAAAACAGAAGTGACGGTCTGTGGCTTCGGACACTAGATCACAAAAAGCACTGCATCTTCTTCCTTGTTCACTTTCTTGAATCGCTGTCTGGGAGAAGATCCTGCCAACGGCCATCTTGGAAGTGGAGCCTACAGTCCCAGGTGAACCTTCAGATGACTTCAACACCACACCAACACTTTGACCTCAACTGTATGGGGGATCCTGAGCCAGACAAAACCACACAGGCTAAGCTACTCCAAAATTCCTAACCCACAGAAACTATAAAATAATAAATATTTGTTGTTTTGAGTGGCTACGTTTTGGGGTAATTTGTTTTGCAGTACGAAATGAGTAGTACACATTAGAAATCCAAGAGGGGTGCCTGGGTGGCTCAGTCGGTTAAGCGTCCAACTTTGGCTCACGTCATGATCTTGCGGTTCATGAGTTCGAGCCCCACATCAGGCTCTGTGTTGACAGCTCGGAGCCTGGAGCCTGCTTCAAATTCTGTGTCTCCCTCTCTCTCTGCCCCTCCCCGGCTCGTGCTCTCTCTCTCTCTCTCTCTCTCTCAAAAATGAATAAACATTTAAAAAAAAAAAGAAATCCAAGAAAAGGGGGTGCCAGGTGGCTCACTGGTCAAGCATTTGACTCTTGATTTCAGCTCAGGCCATGATCTAAGGTTGTGGGATTGAGCCCCATATCAGGCTCCCAGCTCTTTCTCTCCCTATGCCCCCCCCCCACTCATACACACGCACACATGCATATTCTCTATAAAAATAAAAAAAAAGAAATCCCAGAAACGATCAGTGATATTTCTGAAAAATGATTGGTAGGCAGTTATTGCCAGACTTTATGAATCTTGATCAAGCATTTAAAGTCCATTTTTTTTGCAAGACCCTGCCTAGAATTTGTACAATTTCATTCTTTTTTTGAAAATTTAAAATTTTTAAGTTAAAAAAAATTTAAATCCAACTTATTTAACATATGGTGTAATAATGATTTCAGGAATAAAATTTAGTGATTCATCACTTACATATAACACCTAGTGCTCATCACAACAAGTGCCCTCCTTAATGCTCCTTGCCCATTTAGCCCATCCCCCACCCAACACCCCTCCAGCAACCCTCAGTTTGTTCTGTGTATTTAAGACTCTCTTCTAGTTTGTCTCCCTCTCTGTTTTTATATTATTTTTGCTTCCCTTCCCTTATGTCCATCTGTTTTATATCTTAAATTCCATATGAGTAAAGTCATATGATTTGTCTTTCTCTGACTGACTTATCCATTCACTTAGCATAATACACTCTAGTTCCATCGACGTTGTTGCAAACAGCAAGATTTCATTCCTTTTGATTGCCAAGTATTATTCCTACAATTTCATTCTTTTCAAAAAATTTTTTAATGTTTTATTTTTGAGAGAGAGAGAGAGAGAGACAGAGACAGAATGTGAGTGGGGGAGGGGCAGACAGAGAGGGAGACACAGAATCCGAAGCAGGCTCCAGGCTCTGAGCTGTCAGCACGGAGCCTGACGCAGGGCTCGAACTCACCAGCTGTGAGATTGTGACCTGAGCCCAAGTTGGACGCTCAACCAACTGAGCCACCTGGGCACCTCTCTATAATTTCATTCTTAATCTGAATGTTAAAACATCAGTCTTTGTAGTGTGAGCAATGTGAATTTGTTTAGATAGGGGCATGTGCTGTTTTGTACGCTTCACCAAAACATTAGCAAACACTTGCATTTTTTACTCCTTTAGCAAATATTACCTAGATATTAACTACATCTCTAGCACCGTGCTGGGTGAAATAGGTACTTTTACATATCTGTTCATTCACAAACATTAGTTGAGCATCTACTAGGACCCAGCGCTGAGGATACAAGATGAACACGACATCTGACCCCTGAGGGACCCAATATTTAGTTGGAGAAGTAGACAGGTAAATACAGACTTTACAGCACAGCATGGTGAATATTACCCCCAGATACATGAATGACATGCTATGATAGTGCAGGGAATGAAACTATTTCTATTTGAGGTGTTGAAGGATGAATAGAAGTTTCCAAGCAAAGAAGAGTGGTAGGGTAGAGGGATGGCATTCCAGGGGCAGGGAAGTAGGGTGTGCAGGGTCATGAAAGCATGAAAAGCTTGTGCTGCTTCTTCCAGTTCAGTTCTTTCTGCCTGAGAATAAAAATATGGCCGCTGATGTGCATGCTCCTGGCAGTGTGAGGCCAGAAGGACAGGCTGTTTTTCTAGGCCACAAGCATTTCCACGCCAAGAGGCTGCTTGAGTTGCCCCAATTGGAAGCAAAGATAGTGTTTGTGCTCTCTGCCCCAAAGTTCCCAGGCTGGAAGAATTCTCGTGGTGAACACTGAGCCTTGGGAGAACAAATAGAAGTCTTCTGGGCCATACAATTGCCTTTACCACAAAGAACTCAAATTGTCTGTGCATGACTCCACTCAGCTTCTCAACTTGAACTTCTGGGGCCCTTTGCCTTTTCAGATCAGTGTCACTCAGGCGGCGGGGGCAGGATCTTGCACCAGAACTTCAAAGGACACACTGCTGCCTTTATCAATAAAATTATGCTATGAAAAAAAGAGTCAGCTGAAGCAAATGTTTGCTTAGTGGCATAATTTGCATTTGGCACAAGCTTCTAAGCTTGTCACAGACTGATAAATAGTTCATGGCTTGGCAGTGATTCATACACCACATTTTTTAGATCACTCACTATCCACTAATTAAAATCCTGTGTGACAAATCTCTGTGTTTCCTTTCAGACCCTGGCCTACATATTTTTTCTCTTGTTGTGAGAATGATGTGAATTATCTTGTTTCTCTTTATGTGTTGACTTCTAAAAAGCTCAAAGTCAAATTGGAAGCTCAAGTGCCTCAACTATGTTGACACTTCGGGGTGGCAAGTGTTTGACATTTTTGTTTTCGATTTTGCTTTTCTGTTTCAGATTGGCGTGTGACTGGATTATTTCATTGACTGTGCTTTTGCTGGGTGATGTTGAAGATGGTGACTATGAGGACAAACACGACAATAAGCATTACAGGTTTCTGGTCTGCGTCCATCTGAGTAGAACCGGGGTTTAGCTGTGTCTCCATGAGTCCAAACAAGCCTGACGGTTTAGTCTCTGAGCGGATAGAATTGGTATCATGGAGACTCAGCGGTATTCACGGGGAACGCATTGCCCTGCATGCAGAGGGTATTGGCCTCTGTAAATGAAGTCAGCATGCACAGTTAGGAGAAGAGCACTCACCGTCTTGGTCGTTACCTGAGTCAGCTGGAGACTTGCTCCGGCGCATGGGGCCAGGGCTCTTAGCTGAACTCTTCTGAGGGGTTGGAGAGGCCTTTGGGCCAGCTGTGGCCGATGGGTTTCCCTTCATGACTCGGCATTCTGGTAAAAAAAAAAAAAAAAGACACAGCTCAGTAAAGCCAGGGGAGGAACGGGGCTCAGCATATTACCAACTTCTGGAAACTGGAGTAACCACCACAGGCCAAAGTACCCAATGGCTCAGGACTACGGGGTGGTCCTCACCGTCTGTGGGAATGATGGCTCTGGGGAGGGGGGCATGGGAGAAACTTTCAAAAGTCATCTGGGCTAAGCCAGGTGTTTAAATCCCTGGATTATGGAAACAAGGGAAGGAGTTGAAGAGCAGGTTGGGCGGGTTATTAAATAGTCAACTCGATCATTTGTGGACAACGCAGAAGAGCACCTGTTGACCTAATTAATTAATTTCCTTGGAGAAGAGATTGACAGCCGAGAGGCTGCAGCCACACAGATGAAACATTTGTGAGTAATCTAAAGGAGAAAGGAGGAGCTACCATTTATTGTTCATTGCATGCCATGTATTATAATAGGCATATTAGGGATGTCATGCCATTTTATAAATAAGCACTCCTAACTACCACCGCCACCACCACTATCTTGCATTTATAGAACTCTTTCTTTTTAAAAAAAAATATTTATTCATTTTTGAGAGAAAGAGCATGAGCAGGGGAGGGGCCGAGAGAAAGGGAGACAGAGGATCCAAAGCAGGCTCCGCACTGACAAGCAGCGAGCCCGATACGGGGACTCGAACTCATGAACCGTGAGATCATGACCTGAGCCGAAGTCAGACACTCAACCGGCTGAGCCACCCAGGCACCCCTTTTTTATTTTCAATGCACGTTATCATAAAACCCTATGCCGGCTTAATGAATATAAAGGAGCCAGCAGTGACTGTCACTCAGAGCTTACAGAAAGCTCTTGGGTGTATTGTGGAGTCTGCCAAATGTTTCTGCTACTTGCCTCAACCTCAGTCCGACACGTGTGGGGCACTTTTTCCATGCAGATCACTCAGCAGCCCTACTGTGGTAATTCTGGGCACGGATTGTGCTAATGCGTTAAGAGAATTATCATACTCACGTTGCTGACGAGACCGCAAAGAATATAAGCCTCTTGCTTAGGACCACAAAGCAAGAAACGAGCAGAGCGAGGGCTAGCAACCAAGTCTCCTAAGTCCCAGTCTAGTGCTCTTTCCGCTATGGATTTTCCAACCTAGTGCTGTCATGGTCAAAGTGGAACCACACAGCTAGGTAGAGGGCAGTCTTTTCTTTGGACACTCTCTGGTCACTTCCTACTTAAAGATCTATCAATTACCCAGAAAAAATTAAGGGATCTTTTCTGACAAACTGAGTGGTTTTTTGGAAATTGAGTTAAGCAGAAAGCTCATTTTTGTTTGTTCTACGTCTTGTTTTGGTTGATGGACTTTAGTGATCACTGTCCAGAGCTGGAGATGCAGAAGGTATAGGAAGTTGCATATGGCCCGGGGTTTGTTTAGCTATTTTATGGTCATTTGTCTCTTCTCAAAGTGAACACAGCAGAAATGCCACCTCTTTCAGGGTCTTCACTTGAGCTGTTTGTAAAGTCTACAATACAACCGGGTTTGTTTTTCTCACCCCTCATAATTGGGAAATATGTTTTGAATGTGTCTTCCCATCAGGATCATTTCCTAACCCTGTTGCTGTATGAGCTAATCCGCCATTAACTTACACATGGAGCTTGGACTCAAGCAAAGGGAGGTGGGCAGATGTTCACCTCCTTCCTGAGATTAACAACCTCTGGAATCTTGAGTCACAGAGCAGGGGGAATGAGGCAGCAAGCCAGAAAGAGGGAAGAGGGGAAAGATTTGACACTAAGAACACAGTGGAAAATCTTTCTAAAATGGAACCATCAACATGAGCCAAGTAGCTGGAGGATGTTGACTACAAAAAAAGTATACATATAATATCCAAGTTCTGACTCCAAATTTTCCTTCCCATAGTCTGAGTCTGATTGCACCCGTCATCCCATGTGACACAATATGTGGTTCGAGAAATCTGGTCACTTTTGGGGCAGGTAGTGAGTTTTATTGAGTTTGGAGGCTGAGAATCTGGGACATCTAATCAACCTTTCACTTAGTGACTCATGTATCCAAATATACAGGAGAAAGACTGACAGTATTTGCCCTCGAAGGTCCATGCATGGATGTTCTCTGGTCCATATGAACCCATGGAAATCCTAAGGGTTAGAAGGAGGGAAGATAAGAGAGCAATCATATCCAGTGGTTGTGCGTACCATTTTCATCCAGAGAAAAGTCATCCTGAGCATAGCGAAATTTTTCAGGACCACAGGCAATAAACACATCGTCATCACCAAAGAAATCATGGAGACAGGTTACCTATGGAGAAAGCAGAGACATTGGATGGACATGTGATTATCTTGTGACAGTAAACATCATATCATGCTGGCAGGGGAAAAAAGCTTCAGGTCTGGGCCATCATCTTTAGCCCTCAGGGATCTCCATTTTTCAAGCCACCAGGCTCATAGTCTGCATCACAGCCCCTGGTGAGTAAAGATATACCAAATGCCATTGCCTTTCCATGTTTCATGTTTCATGTTTCCATTGCATTAAGAATAACTTCAAGACCATGTGGACATGATCCCTTTTAATAAAAGTTCACAAGCAGGGGCAGCTGGGTGGCCCAGTTGGTTAAGCGTCTGACTCTTGGTTCTGACTCAGGTCATGATCTCACAGTTCGTGTGTTCAAGCCCCATGCTTGGGATTCTTTCTCTCTGCCCCTTCCCTGCTTGGGTGCTCTCTCTCTCAAAATAAATAATGAAACTTAAAAAAATAGGTTGACAAGCAGATGGCCCTGCAAATGTTACCTTTTCTCAGAGGCTCAAAGACAGAGTGCTCCTAGCCCGACTCTGGGGCCAAAGGTGTAAGCCAAGGCAGATGAGAAAGGTCGTCTACAGCCTGAAGTAGATAGACTCTATGGCTGACCAAGATGTGGAAGCTCTTCTCGTCGACCTCATGAGTTTTGAAAGAAGGGCACCAGTTCTCAACTGATTTCCACCCATGAAAATTGGACTTTTGCTAAAAATGGACCAAGAACATGGAAGTGACCCAGAATACCATTCCTCCCTCAAGAACAAGAAGGGGAAAACTGTCCTGACCACTTAAAATTTAATCAAGAGCAATGAGTCCCCATAGGCTTGAGGCTCTGCTGGTAAAGCCATGTTCCCAGGATCCTTCCCACCCTCTAGTGCCCTATGCATTGCTGTTTCTCCACAACAGAGAGATAGTCTCCCCAACCCTCTTCTGCGCAAAGAAATGAGGGTCCCTGGGAAAGTATGTTGCTCACTATAGTCTCCTCACTTCTCAGCTTCCTAATTACATCTGATAATTAGTCCAGCACACGAGGGAAATCCCAGGAGAAACCATAGAGTCAAAACATTCTTATCCCAATCCTTAGCTTGAAAGTGTTCAAAGCTTCTAATTGTTCTAAGCTACCCATTCAAGCTGCCAGCGATGGCTTTCCAAAAGCACAGTGCTCACAAAGTAATAACAGCTTGCTGGGTGCGGAGAGCAATATTTCACATTTGAAAAAAATGTGCACATTAATACCATCACCCACCCCAACCCAGGTTCTATTCAGTCCTCATCTGCCTAGCCGAGATGATTGCAAGATTTACACAAAGTGAGAGATGCTTCAAGATTATCCCCATTGCGTCAGCCTCCCAATCATCCAGGAGATGCCAAGATAAGGGAAGACTTGGAAGACTGCCAGGTTTGCTCCTATAAGCCTTTTCCCAGCCGTGGGTCCTGACCTCATCAAATAGGCCAACATCCTACAGCCCACTTGTCCCTCACCCATTCATTCCACACTCATGTAATGACAACTAGAGCTACCCCTAAATTGAATGTTTATTCTGTGACAGGCACCCTGCTAAGTACTTCCGAATCTTTCCTCTCATTTTACCCTCACAACAGATCTTAGAGGTCAATATTATTGTCATCGCTGTCTCACAGATGAGAAAACTGAGGCCCAGAGACAATAAGTAAATTACTTAGGTGGAAAGTGATGAAGCCAAACGAACACAGATCTATCGGACTCCAAAGCCTGTCCTTTTGGCCACTCAGCAATACAAAACTCATGCACAGTTCAGGCACTGGGGAAACAAGGATGTTTAAGACACGGTTCACGACTCCATGGAGCTCACAACCTGACGTCCCGGACCTTGGCTCGATAAAACCTGGAGCCCCGAACTTTGATACATTGTGTGTCTCTGAATTGTTTATCCCCTGGCACCTCCTTGACCCTGAAGATCTCTGCCATGCCCTCATGTTCGATGCTGGCCCTGACCCTGACTTTAGTTTTGCTTATGAGTTAAGGAAGCCTCATCTTTGGGTGCCCCTCCACTAGTGGCCTCTAGGGTGTAGCACTTTGTTTCAAGACCTGCCTGTATTCTCATGAGTGCTCACCTGCTCCTTCCCTTTCAAGCACTAGTTTCCCGAATGTAACAGGCAAGTTTATCCCTCTCTCTGCATGTCCCCATGGTTTGTGGTAGAGTGCTTACCGTAGAGTGAGAATTCAGCAAGGCTCTTTTTGTCTCAACCAAATGCAAAGAAAATAAGAAGGAGGCTTTGTAAGTTTACACAAACACAGAAAAGTAGGAACAAAAAGGAAATTAATCTTGGCAAACAACAAGAACTAGCATTCAAAGGTTTTGAAAGGTAACACAAATACACAAATTTAGGAACAAGAAAGGAGCGATGATTGTGCATTCAGAAGTTCTTCTTTGCATAAATATGCTAATTAGTTGGAAAACTTAGATGAAATGAATGATTTTAAAGGAAAATGTAAATAATGAGGTTGGCTCAAAAAGAAATCGAAAACCCCAACCAACTACTGGCCATGAAAATAATTTAGTAAACACTTCAAACATCAACCCTTCCCCAAAAGGCACCAGAGCATTCATTTTGGAGGTGCTGGTGGAAATTGCTTCCCAAGAAGAAAAACCAAAAGCTCAAAAGCAGTCATTGCAGTGACACGCCATGATACCCTATTGTAGGACAACAAAGCCTTCACAGATTGCTCTGGGGGTTGCTGTTACAATGACCCACCCTCCTCCAACCCCAAGCCTTTTTGCCCCCACCCAGGCTTTGGGAAAAGCCTTTGGATAACCCCTCCTTCGGGGAGCTTCTGAGAAAGGCAAAGCCCCCCTATGCTTCTGACAAACTCACAATGGTGTGGCTGGCTTCAAAAACATTCATTTTGCAATCCAGCTGTTCAGCATCAGGTTTCTTGTGTGATCCCTCCCCACATTTTACTGGCTCCCAAATGTAGACAAGTTCACATTGTGCATGTGAATACCCAGCTTTCCCAAATGCCTTGGATACTGAGACACAACAGCCCTCCCTGCCTTTGTTACAGAGTTGGGAAAATAGAAAGCTCTCTGTCTTAAATATGAGGAACCCAAAGCACAGAGAGTCAAAGTAGCCCAAAGATACACAGATGGCTCATGGCAGAGTTGAGGCCAGCACTCAGGTGTCCTGATTCAATTCCGGACAGAGCAATTCAGTTGCCTGAGAGAACATGTTTTCATAAAGCCCTGACGTCAAAGGCTCGTATACAACCTAAATAGGAGAGTCCGCATGTGTCCTAATCAATGCCCGATATCCATCAGAACATTTTACTAGACTGAGAAAAGAAAACATGTATATGGATCATACTTTGAATCTACAGACAAGAAAATTCCTATTCACTACTGTAACTGGCAATGGAGAATGTCGTGGAAATGGAGGACAAGGAGAAGGAGGGGAGGAGGAGAAACAGAAGAAAAAGGGAGAAGGAAAAGAAGAAGGAGCAGGAGAAGAATGGAGCTCTCTTCCCAAATGAAGCTCACTTCCCAAATGAAACTCAGCTCACACCTGCTTTTGCAAATTCCATGGAGGTAACGTGACAGAAAGTCCACCTTAGCCTACGTTGCAAATGTAGAATTTTGCAACTTGGATTTTTTAGATAACATTTCAGTCATGAGGTGGCATCAGAAGTGGTAAAAATAATAATCATTATGATACCACTTACAGCATCCCCAGAGATCAAGGGTCCTGCTGACATCAGCTTTTGTGTGAGTCACACTCGGGCCTTTAAGTCAGGGACGAGAGCACAAGATCATAATGCCTATCTTTGTAATTAATGAACTGCCCGCACAAAATCAATAAAATCAACTCATATTAACATTGAACCATTAACTCACTGTTCTTCCTTTAAAAAAAAAAAAAACAGCAGATATATTAGCTGCGAATGGCAAATTCACTCCGTGGCTTGATTTAAGCTTAATTAGATTCTCCACATGTTACAGATGCTGGCGGTTAGTTCTTGTAGAGTAGACTCTACATTTCATGATCTAATTGTGCAGAGAGAAATGTTATCTCAGAAGCAAGGTCTTGTATATGTATGAGACTCGCTTTCAACATGCAAAATATTTTCACTGAAAGTTCAACTCCACTAATATTCATTCATGAAGCACTTAACTATGGCAAAGGGACTCTGTGAGAGATATAGTCGGTCACAATGAAAGGCTCCTGCTTTCAGAATTGCCAGCATAATAAGCGAGTCAGAACTACACACATAATTGGAATACGAGGCAGACTGTTAGCACTGTTACAGAGACACAAAGAGCCGGGGGAACACAGAAGACAAAGAGAACAATTCTAATCACGAGAAGTGGGAAGACTTCATAGAGAAGGTGACAAAGGCGAAGCCCACAGAGAATCTGGGTCTTGAGGGATGTGTGGGATATAGGTTGATGGAGATAGATGTAAAGGGGATTCCAGGTAACTGCACAAATAAAGGCAGGAACGTGTCTTTTCCTCTTTTTTTAATATTTATTTATTTTGAGAGGGAGAGAAAGTAAGCACAAGCAGGGGAGGGGCAGAGAGAGAGTGGGGTGAGAGAATCCCAAGCAGGCTCCATGCTGTCAGCGCGGAGCCTGACACAGGGCTCCATCCCACGAACTGCAAGATCATGACCTGAGCCAAAATCAAGAGTCAGACACCCAACTGACTGAGCCACCCAGGCGCCCTGGAACACGTCTTTTCTTAATAGTCCTAGAAAGAAAGAACTGCATCTCATCAACTACAGTCACAGAGATTCTAAGCACAATTGCCTGGATCCATCCACCAGCCTTGCAGTTGCCTCCTAGTGAGATGCAGGGTGAAGAGAAGGGCAGAGAGTGTCTATGGGAAGAGGAGTGGCCCCAGTGGTGAAGAAGGGGGAATCTTGTGGCAATGAAGACAACCCACACTGATTTCCCAGTCTTGCCAGCACTGTATCCAGCCCATCGAGAGTGGCTGGCAAGCTTTGCAAAATGAGTTAATGAAAGATTCAGTAAGCCTTACGGATGCGGCTTCTTCTAAAAGTTACCGCCATTCTTATTCTGGAACATTTCCTGCCGGCAGCCCTGGTTGGGCTCCACAGGGTTGGCTTGGTGAGCTGAGACAATGCTTCTGAGACAACCCTGGCTTGCTTGCTTATCAACTTTGTTTTCCCGTACTTATCCTGAAGTCTTACTTGTGGCTTCTCATGACAACGTTCTTGCCTGGGCAAACAGCTCCTTGGTTCTGCAGTACCTCTCTTGGCACATGCATCACATGTTCAAGGTCTTGAACTTCCCTAAAATCTCTGGTGACAAAATAGCAATGCCACTTGCGTTTGTAAAATATTTTCACTGTTTTCAAAGTACCTCCACATCTATAGGGTCTTATGTTCTCTTCCACACCTCCAGTTCTCCAACCAGGTTTCCATCCCCCTCACTCGACCAAGGCTGCACTTGTCAAGGTCAACAATGACTTTCATCTTGTCAAACCCCCCTGTCATTTCTCCGGATTCATCTTACTCAACCGCCTAGCCAACACCGGACATAAGCTGAGCAAGTCCTCCTCCTTAAACACTTGTCCCTCTTCACTTCTGGAATCCCATAGCCTGCTGGATTTTCTCCTCTCTCAACCTCCTTTGCTAGATTCTCTTTTTCTTCCAGACCACTCCGTTTTTGAAAGCCCCAGTGCTCAGTTCTCAGATCTCCTCTCTTCTTCATTTCCATTTTATGTACTAGGTGATCATAGGCAGCCCCGAGGCTTTACATACTTTCTATACACTGATAACTCACACAGAAACAAACATCCCTAAGCCCTTCTTATCACTGAACTCTAGATTCATATATTCAACTGCCTGCTTGATAGCTACATGTGGTTATCTGATGGGCATCCCAAATTTAAATGTCTAAGATTAAACTCTTATTTCTCCCTCCCCTCCAAATGGTTCCACAATTCCCCTAGTTGCCCAAACCAGAAACTTATGACTCATTTGTTACTAGAAGTCACATTTTCCCTTCTCTGTTGTCACTGTTCTACATCAAGAACTAGGATAGTAGCCTCATAACCAGTCTGTTGGTCGCACACCCCCACCGCCCCCTACACATACACTCGTACTGCTCTCCATACCGTGGTCACGGCTGTACTTTACCATTTTGTTTTAAATTAACTTGTTTATTTTGAGAGAGAGAGAACGTGTGCACACGTTTGAGCAGGGGAGGAGCAGAGAGAGAAGGAGAGAGAGAATCCCAAGCAGGCTCTGCACTGTCAGCGTAGAGCCCAAGGCAAGGCTCAAACTCCTAACCGTGAGATCATGACCTGAGCCAAAATCAAGAGTCGGGCGTTTAACCGACTGAGCCACCCAGGTGCCCCAGTACTTTGCAATTCTAATAAGGCAGTTCACTCCTCTGCCTAAAACCCTTCAGCCTGCCCACCATAGATAGAATAAACTCCAATTTTTTTTTTTATCTTAGCTCCACAGTATCCAATCTTTTATGCTACACATGCTAGCTGGCTCCAGTCAGACTCTGCCTTCTTTCTGCCACTCAAACACATCAAGACCTTTCCTGCTTCAGGGCCTTCAAGCTTGCAGTTCCCTCTACCTAGAGGATAGAATACCTTCCCAGATTTTCACAGGGCTAGCTGCCCCTTCACAATCAAATCTAAACCATCACATAAATTTAAGTCTGTGCGGCCCTCAAATTACATGCCATTGTTGCTTAGAATCGTAGTTCTTTTAGGGGTGCCTGGGTGGCTCACTCGGTTGAGCATCCGCATCTTGACTTCGGCTCAGGTCATGATCTCACGGTTCATGAGACTGAGCCCTGCATCAGGCTCCGCACTGACAGCCTGCTTAGGATTCTCTCTCTCCCTCTCTTGCCCTGCCCCTCCCCTGCTCGCTCTCTCTCTCAAAATAAATAAACGTTAAAAAAGAATCTCAGTTCTCTTATTTCACCCTACAAATTAGTAATTATTATTTTAATCACATTATACAGTTAATATTGTTTAGATTTACCTACATATCTACCAGTACTATTTGCCTACCATTCCTTGTTACACCTTAGATCTTTCTCCCGGGGTCGTTTTAAAATTTGACACCTGTTATGGGGCGTTTGGGTGGCTCAGTCCATTACATGTCCAACTTCGGCTCAGGTCGTGATCTCATGGTTGGTGAGTTCGAGCCCCTCATTGGGCTCTCTGCTGTCGGCATAGAGCCAGCTTCATATCCTCTGTCTCACTCTCTCTCTGCCCCTCTCCCATGGGCTCTCTCTCTCAAAAATAAATGAATAAAACCAGGCACCGTTAGACCTTCCCACTCTCTTTTGTGTCTCAACCTCACCTTTATATTTTATATCTTCTTATCTCTCGGTGCCCCATTCTGGAAAAAAAAAAATTTTTTTTTCTATCTTCTTATCTCTCAGTGCTCCATTCTGGAAAAAAAAAAATCTCCAGATCTGCTGATCACTCTTTATTCAGATGTGTTTCATTTGCTGTTTAGTCCACTCATTGAATTCTATTTCATTTCCCCCACATTTGCCTGGTCATAACTGATAATTGCTTTTGCTTATCCCATTTTGATTACATGTTTTGTTTCTTTAGACAAGCCATCTGGAGTTGTTTTATGTCCTGTATCTGATTAATTCTAGTGTCTGAAATCCTTGGAAATCCAAATCTGTTGTTTGTGCTAACTCTCCCTTGTGGCGGCTTATTTTCTTGTATGTTTGATATATATAAATATTGTGAGCTCCTATTCGATTGAGCTAATTCTTGGGGAATCCTGCGTGGTCTAGGTTGGGGATCTTTTCCTCCCCAAAAGGCGTGGATTTGCTTCTGCCTTGTGCCGGGAGGCATTAACAATGTGGGGCTACCTTTACTCAGCTGTGCTTTCCCTTGTGACAGGAGTATAAATTTGAACTCCAGACCTGTGTTAGAACACGCTTTGCCCTGCAAATTCTCAGGGTAATGTTTGCAGTAGCAGCAGCCGGGGCAGCGGTAAGACTATGTTCCTGTTTATTCTGTTTCCCCCCCGGGAGTCATGACAGAAACAAACAAGTTTCCAGGTAAGTTTTCTGGTGTGTCTGCTTTTTAGGGTCTTGGCCTAATGTGGAGACTGCAGCTTCCGGTGTCTCGCTTTTCCAGGACCTTGTGTGCCCTTGCATTTCTGTTAATATCCCAAGTGCTGGGCTCCAGTTATGGGGCTTTGCCTCCAGGGAAGCCCATGCTTTTCCTTACTGCCTGCTGGTTCTTTGTCTCTTTCCTGCTTTTCCTTTCTGCAAACTTACAAAAGCATTTAAAAATGTTTGTCTGGGGCGCCTGGGTGGCTCATTCAGTAAAGCTTCTGACTTTGGCTAGGGTCATGATCTCAGGGTTCAAGGGTTCGAGCCCTGCGTCGGGCTCTGTGCTGACAGCTGGGAGCCTGCAGCCTGTTTCCGATTCTGTGTGTGTGTCTCTCTCTCTTTGCCTCTCCCCTGCTCGCTCTGTCTCTCTCTCTCTCAAAAATAAACATTAAAAATACATACACACATACATACATAAAATGTCTGCTGTGGTTTCCTCAAAAAGCTAAACATAGATTTGCCATATAATTGGGTTCCTGGACCCACTTTTGATGTGTGGTGGTGGGGGTAGACATGGGGTTCCTCCACCTCCCCAATAAGCAGTGCTCTGACATTTGCAGAATGTCTTACAATTCAACTCAGTTCTGAAACTATTAGGAGATAAGGTCAGATTCCACAGTTAAGGGTTCAGTCCTAAAATATCCTCGCTCCCCACACCAGATGCCAGTCACAAACCCAGGGTGTTGTGTTACCTGTGCTTCTTATGCTATAAATCACAGGTTACACTTTTCCAAATTTGGGGAGATAGGGCAGACTTGCTTCGGGTCCTTTAATGCTGGAGGATAAGCCGGGGGACCCTTTGGCCCTCCTAACCTTTGGTAGTGCTGTATTAAAACCTTTGTTTTAACCCTATAAATGTCGTTTTACTCATCCTACTTTTTAAAAAATGTTTTATTTTTGAGAGAGAGAAAGAGAAAGAGAAAGCATGAATGGGGGAAGGGCAGGGAGAAAGAGAGAGAGACAGAGGATCCAAAGGGAGCTTTGCTCTGCTCTGACAGCAGACAGCCGGATGGGGGGGGCTTGAACTCACAAACCACGAGATCATGACCTGAGCTGAGGTTGGACGCTTAATCGACTGAGCCACCCAGGCTCCCCTCATCCCACTTTTAAATAGCCATCTAAAGATTTCCACCCTGTAGGACGAGCCCTATGACTCTTTCTTTTCTGTTTTTTCTCCCATTGATATTTGCCTTATTTCCCTTATATCTCAGGACAGCACTCCCCCCCCTTATTCACAAGGGATACACTCAAAGACCTTCCCAGTGGATGCCTGAAGCCGTGGGTGGTGCGAAGCCCTATATATACTATATTCTTCCTATGCATACCTGGTATATAGTTTAATTTATAAATTAGGCACAGTAAAAAATTAACCACCATAGTTAATAATAAAATAAAACAATTATAACAAGATACTGTAATAAAAGCTATATAAATGTGGTCTCCCTCAAAATATCTTATGGTACCCCACTCACCCTTCCTCTGTTTGCAGTGATGTGAGATGATAACATGCCTACAGGATAAGATGAAGTGAGGTCATAGGCATTGTGATGTAGCATTAGGTAACTACTGACCTTCTCATGATTCATCAGAAGGAGATGATCTGCTTCCAGGCTGTGGATAACTGAAACCACGGCTGAGGGGGGACTACTGTAACCGTTTCAGAATTTTCACCTTGTTGAGAAGAGTCCCTTGACTCTCCCCTCGGCCTCTCCCCATTCCCTTGTTAATTAATCTAAGTTTCAATTAGTATCCGTTAAGATCCCCAAAGCGGGGGGCTGAGATAACCAATCTGTTAAGACTTCCCAGATTGTTTTTTGGTTTTGCAGCAATATGGGGTGCCCAAGTGAAAGGGGTCCCCTTATCTACAGACTTTGCCGTGACCTGGGCCATGGGCATATTCAGTGGGTGAATATCCTGATCATCATAAACCAGACCTACATGGGCATATACACAAAGTATATCAGCTGTTTCATCTGGGGTATTCTACTTGGCATTCATAGAGGGAGACAGTCCCCCTTCTCAGAGTAAACAGGCCTTACAGTGGCTTTTATCCAGTCCACCAGGCTTAGGAATAACCTCTTGTGTGTCTGGATCACACATAGCCACTCTCATTCTCATAATCCATTTCAATAAAAGTTCCTCAGGAAGCTGATGGTACTGATCCACAAAGCAAAACATCTCCTTTACACTACACTCCCTGGGTTTCAGTAGTTTCCTGGTTTGGCCCTTCCCCCTGTTGACTACCTTCTTGGCGACCAGAGGTCTTAAAGGGACTTTCTGTTGCCCTTGCACAGTTTTTACCTTGCGTGGGCTGGGGCAGCTTTGAAGCTGGTGGCCTAAGCTCAGACCCACTGAAATGGGTGTTTGGTCTAACATCAAGGTCTGACACACTATTCTCTTTTACTTTTATCTATTACAGATAACAATAACCAAGGGACTGAATATCTTTGCCTCTGTCTTATTAGTTTGCACTTCCTTATGCATGTGGTGAACCAACGCCCAGGAGTTGGAAACACCGCTAGATTCTACTAGCAACTTTTTACCTCCAGGAAAAGCTCTAGTAAAAGCTGTGCTGCAGTCCCATATACCCTGGATGACCATGTGGCCACCCAGGAATTAAAATTCCATCGTCCCCCACCTTTTCAACCTCTCTCTTCCCAAACCATATGTTTCCATGAGCCACGGCCCCTTCCAGCAAATCCCACTTCGCTGACACCAACTACAAAGTTCCGGTTACCAACTCCAATGTGTGGGTATGTGTAGATGCTGGCGGTTGTGTTGACACTATCCACTCAGAGTAGCATTGATTCTCACGGGTTAAGGGCTCAGTCCCACAAGACTGCCCCACTCTTGCCCTTCAGATGCTACTTCTGACTGACTGGCTACAGATCAGAGGTTCTCACGACCCCCTCCTTGGGTCTGATCAATTTCCTTAGCGTGGCTCACGGAACTTAGGAAACCAGTTTGCTCACTATAAACTGTGATTATCAACTACACACTGTGGTTTGTGATAAAGGCTATAATCCAGAAACAGCCAGATGGAAGAAATGCATGGGGCAGGGTATGGGGAATGGACACAGAGCTTCCGTGCTTCCTGAATGTGTGGCTGGCTTTTCCTGCAGCTCCACGTGTTCGGCCACACGTTTGGGTTCTTATGGAGGCTTCTTTACATAGGCATGATTGATTATATCATTAGCCTTTGGTGATCCATCCATTCAAAATCCAGCCCCTCTCCCCTCTCCAGAGGTCTGGAGGGCAGGACTGAAAGTTCCAACACTAATCACCTAGTTGATTCTCCTGGCAACCAGCCCGCATCCTGAGGAGCTTTCCAAGAATCTCCTTATTACTATAACAAAAGATACCTTTGTCATTCTCACATTCTCATCACTTAGGATAGTCCAAGGCTCTTGGACCTCTTGGACAGAAATAAGACAAAGACTATATATATATATATATATATAATAAGAAATATATATGTGTGTATATGCATATATATTTCTTATAAATCATTGTATCACACCATAAGACCCAGCACCTCCACTATATGCAAAAAAAAGAACTGAATGCAGTGACTCAAATAGATACCTGTAGGCAATGTTCATTAGAGCACTATTTACAATAACCAAAAAGTAGAAACGATACCAGTGTCCATCAGCAGATGTATGGGTAAACAAAATGTGTTTTACACATACAAAGGGATCATACTGTACTCTCACAGTTCAACCACAAAAGGAATGTAGCTCTAACACATGCAGCCTGGGCCTTGCAAATGTGATGCCAAAAGAAATCAACCAGACACAAAAGGACAAATATTGTATGATTCCACTTATATGAAATATCTAGAATAGACAAAATCACTGAGATACAAAATAGATTAGAGGTTCCCAGAGGGACTGGACAGTTACTGCTTAATAGTTACATAATTTCCGTTTAGGGTGGTGAAAAAGTTCTTGAGCTAGATAGTAGTGATTGTTGAACAACACTGTGAGTGAAATTACTGCCACTGAACTGCACACATAAAATGGTTAAAATGGCACACTTTTGTTATGTATATTTTACCACAATTAAAACCATTAAATAATGTGATATGCCCGAAAAACCACTGAATTATACATTTAAAATTTTTTTAATGTTTTATTTATTTTGAGAGAGAAAGAGAGACAGACAGACAGAGTGTGAGCGAGGGAGGGGCAGAGAGAGGAGACACGGAGTCTGAAGCAGGCTCCAGGCACTGAGCTGTCAGCGCAGAGCCTGATGCGGGGCTTGAACTCATGAACCACAAGATCATGACCTGCGCTGAAGTCAGATGTTTAACTGCCTGAGCCACCCAGGTGCCCCAAATTAT
Organism: Panthera uncia; assembly: GCF_023721935.1. Classification (NCBI taxonomy): domain Eukaryota; kingdom Metazoa; phylum Chordata; class Mammalia; order Carnivora; family Felidae; genus Panthera; species Panthera uncia. The sequence goes on from NC_064817.1 coordinate 87,058,190, forward strand.
ACATTTTAAATGGGCAAGTTGTATGGTATGTGAATTATATACCAACAGAGCTGTTTTAAAAAAAAGAAGAATATAAAATAGTTTGTTGTAATTTATCCATGATTTGGTTGTATTGTATAGCAGGAAGGCTTTTTAGAATACTTAGACTGTCATATTGCAGAAGCAAAAGTGAACTTTCATCTATTCAGAGAGGTCTTCTTTATCTCTTGATCTCAACTAGAACCACCATCATAGAATCTCCAAAACAACAGAGCCAGCATCCGTCTTGTTCTCCATGGTATCTCCACTAAATTCAAGTGTAAAAAGTCAAACATTTTTAAAATATTACAATCAGTAATAGCAAGAGTCCAAGGACCATGGTAATTAAAATTTAGCTGGTAAAATTTAGCATGGTAATTAAAGATATTACAGTATGATAAGGTTATTCTAGACCACTAGTCATCACTGTCCTCTATACCAGATGTTAGACAAAGTCATAAGAGATATTGACTTGTTTACTAAGCTCTGGATCTATTTGCTTTCTAGTTGTTTGCATAAAACAATGCAGTGCCAAGCTGCTCTCCCACGAAAGATCATTTCTTAAGGGCCTTAGTTGCCCTAAGGGTTTTGCCCCATCTCCCTCTTTCATCCATCAAAGCATCCACTTCTGGAAGTCACTGACCTTGTCTCTGATTTCCTTTGTCTCGCCTCAAGGTGCTTAGCTTTAGTGTGTGAGCCATGCCATGGGCCTTAGGAAACAGTGTTGACTTGCCACTTGTGGAGGGTGGGATTGATACTCTGTTCCCACTATCTTGTGCCACCCTCTGGGAATTCTATGCCCCTCTGCAAGCCAGTCTACCTATTTCTATGGCAAGTTGTATGGAGGCTGATTCCCTCTGATCCTCCAGCACTAGACCTGATTGGGCTTTTCTTTTGCTTTGCCTGGTAAAAATAACTGGTCCTTAGAAGCTCTTCTCATAGGTCTCTAGGATGTAAAGTATCATGTGAAACATCAAGAGTAGATTGAGTTTCTATCAACTGATTTCTCACAGCCAACGGTGACTTTCCTTCCACCTCCATTGTGGAATTTTCCCCCACAAAACCCAGTTAGACTGAAACCCAGGATCTCCCATCTCAGCAGGGTTATCATCCCTCCGGGTTATTCTTTTCACCTTTAATACAATTTATCTTTGAATGGCCAAAGGTCACTGATGACCCCTTGTTGTTCTGCATCTGTCAAGTGGTCTCACTTCCATTACCTCATTTGGTTCATTAGCCCCATTTTGTTTAATATATAAATGGCGCGTGGAAGCCCATCAAGGTTAAGCGACTTGTACAAGATCACATTGCTAGTCAGTTACAGAGCCGATACTAGAACTCAAGGCTTCTTTCCCTGTGACGTACTGGATACCTAAGTCATACAGCAAAGACACTTATCTCCAAGATGGGGAGACTTGGGTAAGGAGATACAGTAGGGCACTCTGGGTAGCGTGAAAATACCTGAGACCTGGGAAAGAAGAGCAAAGAAGAGGAGATGGGAGGGAGTAAGACTTTCTACCCTATTTTACCAGAAGCTGGCTGTGATTTAATAACCTGAGCTAGGCACTGCCAGCTCCCCTGGAAGCCTGGCAACCTCTCACTGCTCAAGGGTGTTTTTTCCTTAGCTTTTCTTTGCCATTTTCCAAGAGTCTCTGTGTCAGCTCCCACTGGGGGCCTCGCAGGGATGAGAACAGCTGCAGAGGCGCTGGAGTTGGGCTGCTGAGTCCATGCCCAGGACCGACACCTGCCCTTCCACAGGGCCCTGGGGACAAGTTGGCTCAGAGAAACAGGGACGAGACAGAACTCCATTCATCAGAGAGAACTGGGGTGGAAAAACCCTGCTTGATCCCTTGGCACCGCTAAGCTCTAAGGTTGGCCCTGAGCCCCACACAACTCCAGATTCTGTTCAGAAGGGTCAATTAAAATAAGAGAGTGTATTTGTAGGCCCACTGCAGTTATCAGTTTGCATTTAACAAGTTATCCGGTGTCTGCTATGCACAAAGTATAGTAGGAATATGGCCTTGGAATTCAGTAGAGAAAGGAAAGATTTGTTTTAAAAAAAAAGGAAGTTAATGTCTTCCTAGATTCTGGGTTAAACCCTACCATTGATTCACTGTGGAATCAGATAAGCTGCTTTCTCTCTGGGCCTCAGTTTCCTCTGCTATGAGGTGAGGGTGCTGGTCCAGAGCCTACAAGGGGGGGGGGGGGCGGTGCTGGTTTGTGTCCTTTTTGTGTCACAAGCCCTTTTGAGAAGCTATGGATCTTCTTCCCAGAAAAATGCATATGTGCAGATAGATAGCAAATGTTTCATAGAATTTAGGGGCTTAAAGATTTCTCCAAAGCCCATCTATTGATCTTAAGTTATGAACCTCTGGACTAGTTGATTTCTGAGGTCTCTTCTAGCTCTGACAGTCCATGAAACATTCCAAGTTGGACACAGTTAATGAGCAGAGACACCAGGGCCAGAATGCTGGCAGCTGTGGTGGAATCCCAGAGGCTTAACTGTACCCCCCTTCCCAGGCTTCCTGAGACTCCAGTCCAAGGGAAGCAAAAGGATGTAAGCTCATTCTCTGCAAACTGAGTCCAAGGGAAGCAAAGGGGTGCAAACTGATTTACAGCAAACCAGAGACTAGAGTGTGCATCAGACGGTTGCCTCCCAGGTTGCTGGAATTTAGCAAGGATATGACCTTTGTGGGAGATAGTAGGCACAAGAGTCATGGCTTGTAGATGTTCTTCAATGATTGGTTGGGGATAAGACAAAAAGCATGGACTACCCAATTGGTAAGGAACATAGAGCTCAATTATGGATGTTCTGAGCTGGTGACTTAGGAGCTAATTCTCAACATGGCTGCCCAGAATACTAATGGCCATAAACCTACTGCATTCCTTAATGTCCCTTCCTTTCTAAGAATATATTTTAGTACTAAAAAAAGGTCAGGGGAGAAGAAAAGAAAGAAACTTGGTGTGTGTACCCATCAGGGTCCCAGTAAGAAACCCATGACACACTCAGAGTGGATAAACTGAGTAGTTTAATAAAGGGAATTGATTACAAAAATAAAGGGGATTGATTTAATAAAGGGGATTGATTATGGGCAGGGTAGAAAGAAGCCACAGGGGATACTGAAGTATCCCAGGACTAGCAATAGTGGGGGCTATTATTACTCTTATTCCTAAGAGAGAAGAGGCAGTGGTTACTAGAACCCAGAGGAAAGAAAGAACATGAAAATTACATGAAAAGAGCTCACTGATTGGAGCTGTGACCTTCAGTCAAAAGATGCCCAGCAACTTCTCAGGCAGGGAGCCTAACCTTACTTTTCTACTCTCTGCCAGTATTCCCCATTGGCTAAATACAACTGGTATCCAGAAGACAAGGGAGCCTATTAACATGGGTCAGCCTCCCAGGGTGGAATAGGGTAGAAAGTAGTGAGTAAATATGAAGAGGAAGACCTAGAAAGTAGGTCTGTCACTGCAGGCAAGAGAAAAGAACTGTTATTACGACCTTGAATGTGACATCGATCGAGCGGGCCCTGTGACATCTAGGCAAGAATAATTGAAGAGGTGTGAAGAACAATTAAGCAGTAATAATACCATTTTACATTTATAAAAGCCTTTACATGTTTCATGGTCTTTCACCTCATGGTCTCATCTGAGCCATAGAGTTACCATGTAGGCAAACAAGTAGTTCTATTCTACACATGAGGAAACTGAAGTTCAGCTAAGTTAAGGTGATTTGTAAGCTCAAATGTCTACACAGAGGAAAAGAAAGACTCGAACATGGGCTTGGACTCCTAGTATAGGGCCATTTGCACTATATCCTGTAGTCTTTTCTATATCATGTTTCTGTCCACAATGCTGTTCTGACAGGCCTTTATAAGATTCCTACTTATGACAGACACGAACATCCACCACAAGGGCAACATTGAAGAACAAAACTGCATGGACTTCTTCTTCACATTTTGATGAAAGTTTCAGTATGATGGGTGGTAAAAAAAAAAAAAGGCTGAGTTGGAAGATAAATAAGTAGGTACAATATTCTTCGCAACTATTTTCCAGAGCAAAGATCCTTAGACTCAGTTCTTCCCCCAACCTCTTTCATTCTTTGTTTCTGGTCTCTGGGTGTCCTACCTCATCAGCTATAGACTTCCATTGTAAAGCATGTAGTAGAATGAAAGTAGGAAAGACATGGAAATAAAGAAATAAAAGCCCAAGGCAAATAATGAGAAAAGAGAAACTTAACATGTCTTTTGGAACTCAAATGCAAAAAAGTAAAAATGCCTTTTTACATTTGTCCCAACTTGCATGTAAACCAAGAATGAAAACCATGAGCAGATCTATCCTTGAGTTTGCAATTAAGTAGGATTTGGGGAAATTCTGAGGGTTCGGCATTCTTAGGAGCTGCATAGTGCCTAATGGAAGGGATGAGGCAGGCACTGGATGTGAAAGAACATTCGGGAAGGATGGGATTACAGTTGCCTATGCCTGCTACCTTAAATTCCTTCTTTGAAAGATAAGTAGTAGCCAGTGAATCCTAGAAGGTCCTAGCCAATAAGCTTTCACAATCCATAGATTCTAGAGCAGTTCTCAACCTCGGGCCATTTTGCCTCCCTGTAACCCCCAAAAGACATTGGACGATATCTGGAGACATTTTAGGTTATCACAACCTGGCAGGGTGGGGGGTAGGTGCTACTGACATCTAGTGGGTAGAGGCCAGAGATGCTGCTAAATACCTTAACATGCATAAAACAGAGCCACACAACGAAAGAACCAAAGAACTATCTGGACCAAAACACCAATAGTGCCAGGCTTGAGAAACCATGCTCTAGGGCACTTCTCAATTGTGAAGATGTTACCTTTGCTATGACCACACACTCTCCACTCCCCACCTGTAAAGATGGCCTCCTTGCTTTCACCTGTGGATGTTAGGCCTGTCCACTCCCTAGAATCAGCTCACTATCAGCAGGCTCTTGGGCTAAGGCAGAATTTGTCTCATTTTCCAGGGTGGTTTGTTGTTGTTACCATTGTCCATTGCTATTGAGTTTTTGACCCTTGGCCTTGCTTTAACCCCAATAAGAAGCTTATTTCCTAGTTCCTAACTGCTTGTCTGGTTAATGACTCACAGCCTGCCTAGACCTCTGGTTTTTGCAAAGCCCTTGGCTCTTCTAGTCCTGGCATCCTTCCCAGGCTCTGAGGTCCAACTTCATCCATGGTTTCAGTACAACACTGCTTTACTCATTCCATTCTGGGACACCAAATAGGGTTTGGGCTGGTAATTACACTAGACCTGTTGCCTCTTGAATCTGTGTGAGAAAGTTGCCAGCCCCAGGAAGGAAAAGACTCAATGAAATATCAACTAGTGCAGGAGGCATTCCTGCTGTGACTGTCAACGAAAGCTGTAAGAGAAAGAAAGAGAAGATGCCTCCTGATGTAGCACATTTCAGAAGACTTCTGTGTCAGCTGGCTTTAGTAGAGACAGGTAGATTCCCTACAAAATATTGCTTTAAATCTAGTTAAGCATGTACTTCATGTTTGAAGAAGAAAAAAAGCTGAGGATAAACTGAGACCCCACAGTTGAGATAATGTCTGATTGGGCACTTTCTCAAGTTGCAGCCTCATAGGCCTAGAAAGGAGTACAAAAAAAGGAATTTGAAATGACAAAAAGTATGAGGATTATAACCATGAAGGCAAGTAGGACTGCTGTCTTCCTAACAAACCTTGATTTCTGAATTTTGAGACTCAAGGTGATATTTGTGCAGAGGGATTGGCTTCTACTCCTGGTTCAGTCACACATTGCTATGTGATCATGGACAAGTCACTTAAACACTTTATTCCTCATCTAAAAACATGGAACTAATATTACTTTGACTGCTTTATAGGTTTTTTTTCAATTTGGAACAAAAAGATGGTACATTCGAAAGTGCCTTGAAAAGCACTAATGCTCTATGAATGCGAATTATTATAATTATATTGCAAAAGTTGTGGCACCTAAAGGGCAATGAAGGTGGATAAGGTGGGACCAAGCCAAGCTGGTAAAGTAAATCAGGTTTCGACAAAGAAGGAGAGACAGAGACAAAAAGATAGACACACACAGGGGCAGGGGAGAGACAGAGAGAGAGAGACAGAGACAGAGACAGAGAATTTTATGTGAACTATCTTCATCCTGTTTCATAGCATCCAAGGACTAGAAGGAAAACCCACTGTCTTTCTCTGCTCCCACAGAGAACTTTACTTCCATATCCTGGGCATAGCTGTACCTATCTTCTTTTACAAACCTTCTACAGTAAAGGACTCCCTAAAATTACTTGGTAATACATTCCAGAATCGATCTTTTAGTCAAAATACTTCTGAATTCATTCACTGACTGAATGGCATTCACTGAGCGCTTATGAGGATTTAGCCACCATGGTAACCGTTAGGTAACAAAGAATAAGACACAGCTCTTGTTCTCCAGGAGTTGTCAGTCTGGTGGAAACTCCTTGGTTGAGTCCCTTCTGTAACAATGTAATTCTCTTCTTGCCTCTGACCTACATTTAATGGTCTGAAAAGTTGACTTTGGGACCTTGTTTATACAATCATCTAAAGTGCCTCACGGTTCCAAGTTTTGACTCATAACAATTGTTTTTTTTTTGAGCCTGTTAAGATTGAAAACTTACACAATTAAATTAGTTTCCCTTAAGAATGGGGGAAATAATCCAAGTCCAATATATTGGCAACCAGTCCAACTGGTTGCTGGGAAAGGATGAGCTGATTGCACATTTCTGAAAACTAATTTATGCTAGAGTGTTCACAGCTTAATCTGTATCCCACCCAGGGTTGTGGGATACAGGTAGTGCCTGTATCTAGGTAATGCCTAGAGAGGACCCTAACTGAACCCTAAGGAATAAAGCTCTAATAGTAGACTTGTCATATCCTTTAAAATTTTGTCAAGGATATCTGAGAGCCTTTGATGGGCCCTTCCAATCACTCTCTTCATGTAAACCATCTTTAAAGCTCTATTTCCACTTTCGTTTAGTTCATCTTCCCATTATGCCAATCACCATTTTCAATGAGTCAAATTGGTTCAAACTCAGCTAAAAGTCAAATACACAAAGAAGTAAGGATGATTTCTGTGCTAAAAGAGAGCTTCTGTGACAACCCTCAAGGAGGCCAGGAGACAAAATGCTTCTCTAAAGGCATCCAGGAGGAACAGCTAGTGAAAGTCCTGTATTCTCCCCCTCCTCACAAAAAGGCCTTTCTTTTTTCCCTCTTCAAATCCATTCCGCCTCCCACACAGAGAGGCAGGACTAGTGGCAAGTTTAAGCAGGAATGCAAATTGAGGGATGTGTACAGGAAGACAGAAATAGACTGTATAAAATGGCAGCCAGTGTGATCGCCTGGAAGGAGCTCAACTCAAACCTTTCCACTGAGAGCAAAGCAGCCCCTGTTTACATTTGTCCCTTGCATGGGCTGCTGGGATCAGGAGTCAGCATTTCAATGGTTTATAGCAACAGGACAACCCCTTGGAGGGCTGAAGGCCCACTTCTCACTGTACCTCTTGCCCAAACAAGTGGTAAGATCCACATCGAAGGGACAAGGACCTTAGATGGACTGAACCTGCACGGTGAGATTTCCCAGTCCCAACGAACACCAGGCTTGCTGCAAATTGTACAAAGCCACCCCCAGCACAGGGTGCAGGAGACAAGCTGCAGACATTTTGATCTCATTTTCTTCACATTTACAGTAGATCAAGGGTCATTTAACCAACACATGCTTGGAACAGAGAGTTTGGATGAATTTCATTTTCCGGTCACTGAAGGTTAGCCTTTTAAAAAATTCACTTACATTTTGGTTCCAAATTTTGTTAAAGAAAGAGTTTGAAAAGTAGGAAACAATTGTTGAATTATTGCAACATCTTTAGGATCATGTCTTTGCACCCTCCCAATCTAGCACAGGACTGGGCATACAGTGGGTTCACAGAAAAGTTATTTCTTTTAGTTTTCCAATGAATCGCCATTTTACTGTATTTTGTTCATGTGTGCGTGTCTACATAGCTGGACTCCTCTTTTTTTTCACATATATACAGCCTGAAGTACATCTGTTATTAACGTAATATCTTCAATTTCTTTAAATCGTTTCCTGTTTTGCTTATTATCTCTGTCATTAACAGTTACTGACCTAGGCCCTCATCCGGAACTCAAGGGCAGATGTGCATTCTTCTGGTCATTTTTGTGCTGAGGTTATGCTTTAGCCATCCAAATTCAGCTCAAAGTAGACAAACTACAGCAAGAGAACACGGAGCCAAGAGAAGGGGAAGGGAAGAGAGACAGGGAGAGCCATCTGAAATGCTTGCTGGGCCATGGTTCAGAGAAAACTGCCTCCCTAGACTTGGCTGTCTTTCTAGGCCAGGCCTCTGTCAATAACACATTTATTGGCCATCCTGACTTCAGCCTCTGATTTGCCCAATTCAAATATACTTTTTCCAAGAAATAGCTCTCCTAGTCATGGCCCCTGACCATGACAAACAATGCTGTTGAAAGGTCCGAGTGAATGGGGCCATTTTCTCCAAATGAGTCACCACCACCTGGAAAGTTCTTGGAAAATGGAAGAGGCGCCAGAAGGCTAAAGACAAGGAAATGTTGTCCTACTTTTTGAAAAGAGAAAGAAGCATATCTCGGAAAATATAAACCCATAATTAACTTGATGTTGATATCCAGAAAAATACTGCAGAACGGCTATTAGAATATTGTTTGTGAGCACTCAAGAGAAATTATGATTGCTAGACACAAGCAAGGGTTGACACAAGCCATTCCCAGCTACCTTTTCTTTTGATAAAATTACTAGGCATCTGTGGGGGGGTATAAAAATATAGCCTAAAGACCATATTTTGGGTACCGACTATGTGTCGGGCCAGGGTTGGCAAAATACTTCCTTCCCGAGCCCGTGGCAGAAATCTTTAATCCCTCACAACACTCTTTACAGCAGAGTTCCTACCCGATGCACACTCCTTCTCAGTAGGCAGTCACCATAGTTCACCTGCCATCCCAGACTCGTGGTCTGGAGAGGCAGATAATACATAAGACCCTTAAGGAATTCATAAAATGGTAAAGTATGTTAGTTATTAAAATTATATTATATTATACACATGGCACCTGTCAACTCTGCTTCAAAGAGGATGAATGAGGGCTTAGTTACACTTCACAGAGGAGGTGACTTTAGAAATGGGTCTCACTACATGAGCAAGAGTTCTCCAAGTAAAGGAGGAGAAATGCCATAATACATAAGCCTAAAGTTTTGGAAGTTAGGTCATGATTATACATTTGTTGGCAAATTGAAGAACGGGGGCGTTTAATGTCAGTATAATAAGCTGTAGCTTTACTTGAATAGCCCTCCCAAAAGAAGTGGATTGATGTTAAATGACAGAACCAAGATTGTAGGAAAGTTTTTTGGGGACACCCAGCTGGCTCAGTCGGTGGAGCAAGCAACTCTTGATCTCAAGGTTGTGACTTCAAGCCCCACGTTGGTTGTAGAGATTACTTAAAAATAAAATCTTAAAAAAAGATTTTAGAAAATTTTTTAAAAGGCACGACTCACGGGCCTAAAGCAAAGATTTCTAATGTTCTCTTGAGCTCCAGGAGAGATGATAAATAATGCACTTAATAAATGTAAAGTTCCACATTTAGATTTCTAAAAAATCAACTGTACACAATGGAGCAAGAAAGATATTAACAGGACCCGTAGGATTTTAGTTGATCCCAAGGTTAATAGGAGTCATTAAGGTGTGAGAGTTAATAGTGAGGAATAGAGTGACATAGTGAAAAGATCTCTGGAATGGAAGTTAGGAGACCCAAGTTTAGTTCTTTGTTTTCATTTTTTTATTTCTTTTTTTTTTTTTTAATTTTAGAGAGAGTGAGAACAGGGGAAGGGCAGAGGGAAAGGAAGAGAGAATCTTAAGCAGGCTCCATGCTCAGTACAGAGCCCAATGTGGGGCTCAATCCCAAGACCCTGTGATCGTGACCTGAGCTAAAATCAACCAACTGAGCCACCCAGGTGCCCAGACCCAGGTTTAGTTCTATCTATTTCGCTAAGTCACTGTGTAACCTCAGTAAGTCACTTTTCCTCTCTGGGCTTCATTATCCTCTGAAGAAATTGGACTCAGTTCATGGTTTTCAAACTATGCTCTTCAGATCCTTGGGATGCTTCTTGGGCTACCTTGGGGAGCGAGAAGGAAGTTGAAATGAAGGTTCTGTAACCTCCCACCCTCCTTTCATTTCAGCAAGAGAAATTCTACTCTTAAGTGTTTTAACAATTAGGATTTTGCCTAAGATTTCATTTTAGAAGAATTCCATTGCAAAAAAATCATACTTTAAAACCATATAGCCTTCACACTGCAACCTTATGGGACTTTGACAGAAGTGTTATGTGCAAATTAATAAAATTAGTTTCTCTATAGGTACTCTGCAATGGTCAGACAATATCTGAACTCTCTTCCAATCTGGGCACCATGTTTAGAGAGGGACATCGACAGAACAGAGTGCATTCAAAGGAAGATGACTCATGTGGCTCAGTTGGCTAAGTACCCAACTCTTGATTTTGGCTCAGGTCATGATCTCATGGTTCATGGGATTGAGCCCTGCATCGGGCTCCACACTGATAGCACAGAGCCTGCTTGGTATTCTCTCTCTCTCCCTCTCTCTCTCCCTCTCTCTCTCTCTCTCCCTCTCTCTCTCTGCCCCTTCCCTACTTGCTCTCTCTCTCTCTCTCTATCTCAAAATAAATTAAAAAAACTTTAAAAAAAAGAAATATGACTCAGGATGGGAAAGGTATGTATATTGAAGATAATAGAAGTCAAATCCTAGAAAACAGAAGATGTAGGGGGGTCCCAATCAACATATTTAAGTATTTGAAGGGCTATCCTGCAGAAGAATGATTTGCCTTATTCTGTTTGGCTCTAGAAAACTGAACTGGAACAACTGGCCAAAAAAAAAAAATTTCAGAACAGATTTTGACTCAACATAAGAAGGAACTTTCAAGCACATAGCCTTACAAAGTAATGAGCTTGCAATAAGAACAAAAGAGGAGGTATACATTTTGCAAAATAGAAGAAAAAATTATCACGATTTTCTTAAATAGTGAGAGAGACAGTGAAACGTGAGTGGGGGAGGGGCAGAGAGAGAGAGGGAGACAAAGAGTCTCCAGCAGGCTCCACTCTGGCAGCAGAGAGCCTGATACTGGGCTCGAACCCACGAAACCGTTGAGATCACGGTGTGAGCCAAAACCAAGAGTCAGATGCTCAGCCGACTGAGCTACCCAGGCACCCCATCACTATTTTCAATTAGCAATAACTGGGCGTCAGATAAACCTCACTGGCTATAATGCTGTCACTGTGCAGAGCTAAACCATCGCTATTCTCACACCAGATGATTGTTTACTCAGAAAACTGCAGAAAATGAACAAAAGATCCATGCACTCCAATAAGACAGTTCTGCAAGGTGGCCACATACAAGATCAACATACAAAATAATAGTGTTTTTATACTCCAGCAATAGTCGATTATTAAACAATTTTTAGGAAAAATATTCTATTTGCAAGTGCAAGAAAAATGATATATCTAGAAATAAATCTCTAAGAAATGTATTGGACCTAGTTGGTGAAAACTACATGAGTCTTTATTGAGGAAAATCAAAGATATTTTCATTTCCAGTCTATTTTAAAGATGTCAGTTCTCCTTAAACTTAGATATACAATTCAAAGCAGTCCAAAAAAAAATCTCAGTAGCACTTTCATGAAAATTGACAATCTGTTTCTAAAGTTCATATGGAAGAGAAAATGTACAAGAATAATGCATGATATCTTGGGGGGAAAATTTTCCAAGTGGGGATTTACAACATCAGACATCAAAATAAACTATAGGATTTAAAACAGGGTAGTGTTATGCCAGGAACACGTAGAAATAAGTCCTTGAAACAGAGATCATAGATGAAGAGGGGGTCAAAATGACACTTCTAATTGGTGGAGAATTAATTATTTTATAAATTGGGTTGCGATCTTGCCAATCTCTTTGGGAAAAAGAAAAGTAGACCTTCCCCATAGCTCACAGCAAACGCAAAAAAAATAGAGATAAACATAAAAGGAAAAAACAGTAAGAATGTTTGAAGAAACAGAGAAAAATGTTTTTATCGTCCTTGGGTAAGGAAAACCTTCTTCAACAAGATCCAAAATACAGAAGCCATAAAGTAAAAGAGTAATAAATTTCATTATGCCAAACTAAAGGCTTTTAATTTAACGCTTTACAAAAAAATAAGTGGTAAATAAATCTAAAATACAAGCTAGGGGAGCCTGGCTGGCTCAGTCGGTAGAGCATGAGACCCTTGAACATGGGGTTGTGAGTTCGAGCCCCATGTCGGGCTCTGTGCTGACAGCTCAGAGCCTGGAGCCTGCTTCTGATTCTATGTCTCCCTCTCTCTCTCTGCCCCTCCCTTGCTCGCACTCTGTCTCTCAAAACATAAAATAAAACATTAAAAAAAATTTTTTTAAAGAAGTAAAATGGCCAAAATCTCGCTCACTCAATCTTTATCATATGAAGGCAATGCAAAATAAAGCAGCAATTACATATTATTTTTCCCTATCAGACTGGTAAAAATCTAAAAGATTCATAAAAGTGCTGCTGAAGGATAAGAAAACAGCACTCTTTACCATTGTGGATAGGAGTAAACATTTATAAAGCCTTCTGGGAAAGAAAATTTGGCAGAATTTACCAAAAGAGAAAATACATCTGTGACCCAATAATTATCCTTCAAGGAATCTAATAGACAATGAATGTACAAAGATACTTATTGCAGTATTGCATGTAATTACAAAAACTGGAGCCAACCTACATATCCACCAACATGGAACAACATAATAAACTACAATATATTCATATTAGAGAATACCACGCAGGGGTTAAAAAGAATGCAGTGGAAATGTATGTACTCACATAGAAAGAGCTCCAAATGGTGCAAAAGCAGATCGTGGAAAAATGGAGATTGTGTGATCTTATTTAACAAAAATAGACATATTTGGGGTGCCTGGGTGGCTCAGTCAGTTAAGCCTCCGACTTCGGCTCAGGTCATGATCTCGCGGTTGGTGGGTTCGAGCCCTGAGTCAAGCTCTGTGCTGACACCACAGGGCCTGGAGTCTGCTTCAGATTCTATGTCTCCCTCTCTCTCTGCCCCTTCCCCGCTCACACTCTCCCTGTCTCAAAATAAAAAAATGTTAAGAAAAAAAATTTTTTTAATGTATTTTAAGAAGGCTAGAAGGGGGTCCCCTGGGTGGCTCAGTTGGTTGAGCATCCCACTCTTGATTTCGGCTCACGTCATGATCTCACAGTTCCTGAGATCAGGCCCCGCTTTGGGCTTTGCACTGAGAACGTGGAGGCTGCTTGGGATCCTCTCTCTCTGGCCCTCCCCTGCGCGTGTGTGCATGCATGCTTTCTCTCTCTCTCTCTCTCTCTCTCTCCCCCTCTCTTTCTCTCTCTCTCAAAACAAATAGCTTTAAAAAATAAGAAAGAAAGAAAGAAAGAAAGAAAGAAAGAAAGAAAGAAAGAAAGAAAATACACTGAACAGTTAACAATGGTCACCCCTGGAGGGAGAAAAGAGTGGAGAAGAGGAGAGAGGAGCACTTTGACACATTCTACTTTATACTTCTGGATTGCTCGACTCACTTAAAAATGATAACGGACGAATACATCATGTGTGTGCTTTTTCAAAAGACACCAAAAAGCAATAAGCTTCCTGTCTCTGAGATGTTCAAAGTTGAAAGGATCGCTTGTAAAAGGGAAACTGTCAGTACCTTTAAAATGGCTAGATGTCAAACTGTTACTTTCATTTCAACACACTTTTAAGTTTGGTTTTATTAATTTCACCTGAACCCCTACACTGTCATTATAAATCCAATCTTCGGGCCAATTGGGAACTATCTCCTTATAAAATGTGAAAAGTAAAACTAATCCCAAATACCCAACTAAGCAAATAACAAAGTTAGTTTCCATCAAAGGCTCACCTGTCCCTTCTTGCTTCTTCTATAACTGGTTTTAAATCATCTGTACATTTCATTTACAGTAAAATTTACAGCTACAATCTGCAATGCTAACCCACAGTTTATCCTTATCATAGCCGACTTGTTCTTGTCCCTGAATGAATGATGGCAAACATAAGCATGAAAATGAAATTAGCGATACTCAAGCCAACGGCTTTATCTATGTCTTGAGTTTATGGGATTAGCAATGGTCTCTCTGGAAATCTCTCGGTTTGATGAATAAGACCTATTCCAGTTGGTAGCAACTGAGGAGTTGATGTGGGAAAAGCATTCATGCTTTCAGCTTACCCCTCATGTCTGCATCAAGATCCCGGGTCCTATAGAAGAGGCTGGGGATTCAGTTAAAGCCTTATTTTTGCTGTTGATGAACAGAGGTATTAAGATATTGCAAGAATTCTGGGCAATAGGTAAGAGGTCAGGAGAAGGATTGTGGGAAAAGAGGAGGGTTGAAAAGAGATTAAACGGGATGGTTGAGAAGAGATGGAGAAGGAATCACTAGTTCTGCTCATACGAATTCTCTTGAATCAAAGCTTGAGTCAAAGTTTGTTCAAAACACTACCTTTGCTACGTTTCCGGTATCTTTGCCACACCCTTCGTCGTCTCCTTCCATGCCAATCTTCCTTGAGAGGCAAGGGGATACATTGGCAGAATCCTGGAGCAGTTATGATTCAAGAAATGCACCAGGATGTCCTTGTTTCAAATTCAATGGAAATACAGGTCCTGAGCTAGTCAGTTGACCATCACCATCCCACAAATTGCTGGCACCGTTTGATCCCCAAGGCCCCAGGGAGCAAGATGGGCCTGTGCCTGCTAAGGAGCATCTCTCCCGGGAGGACAGTGACTTTGAGAGCACAGGAAACAGTTAACTATCAAAGGCAAGCTTCATTCTCAGTCATTCCCAACCCTCCTCGATGAAAGTACTGTGGGCAGATTCAGAGGATGGCTGTGGCTGGGGACAGCCTTACGCAGACTCACGGGGCAAGATGTCTCCCAGGCGGGAGAGTAGAGAGGTGGTGAGATGCCCTACCCCTCACAAAGGCCTCTCCCCACCCTCCTGCCTGAACACCTGCCTTTCCTCCATTCTAAGAACATCAGAGCCACAGCTGTTTGTGCTTTTAGTCAACGAATTCTATTTTGCATGCATGGAGCAGACACCGAGTTAGGTGCTGGGGACACAGTGACGAACAAAAATAGACATGGTTCCTACTCCCATGTTACTTAAGGACCTGGCAGGAGAGACTGAAATTGACAAAGTAATCACCCAAACGTAAAATTACAACTGTCATAAGCCTACCAAGGTAAGAAACGTAGCATACGTAGAAAGGAATAAAATTTAGACTACTGGTCTACCTTATCCACCTCCCGGCCTGACCCCCCACTCACTTAGAAAAGAAGACCATCCATCACTACGGTTGTTGATGGTCAGGAAGAGTTTAACCTATTTAAATTCAGACAAAGGTGCAAAAGTCCCTGCCCTTCCCCTAACACCTCTTCTGGAACTAGTGAGAATGGTCCACACCACACCACAGACACAAGCCAACTGGGAGAGTAAGAAGGTGGAAGACGTCTTCCACTTGTGGGGCAGAAGGATGGCAATCCAGCAACATGTTGGTTTCAGGGATTTGAAGCACTTAATATCCACAGTCCCCCAACAGAGAGCAGGACCCCAAATGGACGGAGTGAGAGGATGTGTGGGATGGGGCAACCAAAATAGACAGAGGGGACCAGAAAGGCCAGACTGTATAAGGCCCAACTTGACCACAGCCATTCTGGCTAAGGGCCAGTTCTGGTTGGGTCTTTGGGGCCCCTGTCTTCTGATGCTGAAATTCACCAGGACTAAATCAATCATCTTCGTCACCACAAAGAGGCATGGCTTACAGGTACCCCAGTTTCTTGAAGAAGGCTTCTATCTAGTTTTACTTATCTACTTTTATTCCTTAGCCACTACCTATCAGACATTATTATATATTTTCCTTGCCGCCTCTCTTTCAGTGTATGCCTGCAGGGTGGGAAACTAGTGGATTCAACGACTTATTTGCAGTGGTCACAATTACCCAACCTCATCTTTAGTGTTCTCATGTGGGCTAGACAACAGATGTTCTTAATGAAGATTAACCGAAATTTAATGGTCCTAATTGCCATTTGCACGGACAGCAGATACCATTCAGTTCACACGCTGCCTTTCATGGCCCTTTATGCCTCATCACATATCAGATTTGCATTTGACTGGAGTGAATCTGACTGGCAGTACCTGCTGGCTGTTTAGTGTTAAGATGCAGGCAAAGCAAAGGCTCCCAGTGCAGGGAAACGTGGAGCAGTGGTCGTTTCCTAATAGAGCTGCTTTCTTGGGTTCTCAGTAGTTTCTTGGGTTAGTTATTCTGTTCTGGGTGGGATTCAGACTCTATCTTAGGTAGAAAGGACAGGCAAGATGCCGGCTTCTGTGTTTTTACACCACCTAAACCTGCTCCCTTTTGTTCTTTTTTTTTAACTTTTTTTTTAATGTTTATTTATTTCTGAGACAGAGAGAGAGAGAGAGACAGAGCATGAGTGGGGGAGGGGCAGTGAGAGAGGGAGACACAGAATCCGCAGTAGGCTCCAGGCTCTGAGTTGTCAGCACAGAGCCCGATGCGGGGCTCGAACTCACGAGCCGTGAGATCATGACCCGAGCCGAAGTTGGACGCTCAACCGACTGAGCCACCCAGGTGCCCCATTGTTCTTAAGAACTATTGGAAAGGCCTTATCATACAAAAGTCAGCAAGGGATGAGAATACCACGGTTCACAGAAGAGAGTATGTGACAGGTTCAACAAATACATGCACAGGTACTCAACCTCATCAGTAACAAGGGGAATGCAGATTCAAAGCAAAGCAAGATGCTGTTTCACAACCACTTGATTGGCAAATGTGAAAAACAAAGTAAGCATTAGGTATTGGTGAGGGTGTCAGAAAATTAAATATGTGAGCTCTTTGGAAGGCAATTGGTAGTAGTTGATAAAATTTTAACTTGTTTAATGTTTATTTATTTTTGAAAGAGAGAGACAGAGCACGAGTTGGGGAGGGGCAGAGAGAGAGGGAGACACAGAAGCCGAAGCAGGCTCCAGGCTCTGAGCTGTCAGCACAGAGCCCGACGCGGGGCTCGAACTCATGAACCGCGAGATCATGACCTGAGCCGAAGTCAGCCGCTTAACTGGCTGAGCCACCCAGGTGCCCCAGTAGTTGACAAAATTTTAAATGTGTGTTTTCCATAACCCCCAAATTTTCATTCCCATATCTACAAGTACGTGCAAGCATTCGTTGTGAGGTCGTGAAAGCAACCTCAGGTCCATCAGCAGGGAATAGATAAACTGCAAAATACTATGAAGCCCAAAAAAAGTAATGAGATAGTATATGTGTTCTATAGCTGTACATAATATGTGGGTAAATGTGTAGACACAGTTCTGAAAGGTCATATCCACAAACTGATTACTTCTGGGAAGGGGACAGAGGTGGGAGAAGCCAGACCGGTCAAAGAATTTCTTCAGTCTCGTCTGTAATTCTGTACTATTTTGCCAGCAGCATGTGTTCCCATATTATTTAGGTGAAAATTAATTGAAACTAAAGGCAACACAGTTATATTAGAAAATGTGCAAAGCAGCACAAGGGGACAAAAGATGCCACTGAGACACTCTCCATTATAGCTACAATGTGTACCCTTCCAGTCTGTTTTCATCTGCCTCTTTTATATGGTTGTGATCTAGAACTTATATCTGTCTTTAACACGGGGTTATTCAACATTGGCACCACTGACATTTTGAGTTGGATAATTCTTCATTGTGGGGAGCTGGCCTGTGCATTGTAGGATACTTGGCAGCATCCCGGGCCACTACCCACTGGACGACAGGAGCATTGCCACAGTTATGACAATTAAAAATGTCTCTGGACGTTGTTAAGTGTCCTCTGGAAAGCCTGCCGCTGGTTGAGAACCGCTGGTTGAATACATCATCGGCATAATGTCATGATATGAATCTTCATAACCTATCTGTGCTTCCAAATTTAATGCTAGTGTTGTCTTCTGTTTTAGCTTCAGATCCTGGGCTGTGGATCTCAGTGACGGCCTTGATAACCTGACCTTGCTTTCTCATTGTTCCTCTTCTAGGTTAGTTGGTTTGGAATTCCTCAGCCCAGAACTGTAGTCTGACTTATCACCAGTAAGGCGAGTATACAATAAGAGCCAGACCTCTTTCCCCTGACATCTATGGGCTAATGTTCACATCATGAGTCAGGGAAGAAGGATAGTAATCAGGAAACCTAATAAGGCTACAGAAAGTTATCAGTCCAGAGACACAGCTGTGGATCAAAGCCACAAAGCTAAAGGCCAAGGCCAAGAAGAGGAAGCCAATTAGATCTTACCCCAGATCAGCTCTCAGAATAATCAAAAGCATGGTTGCTTGGCTAACAATGCTTCCCTCTTCCCTGACTGCTTTATGTAGACATTGTCTAGGCTCCGGGGGGCACAGTCAATCCAGAGGGCAGTCATAGGCCACAGAAGGGATGGCATTTGCCTGCTGAGGTCAAGAGACAGAGATGCTCAAATTCCAAAGTGACAAGGAGAGGTTAGCGCCAGATGTCAGTCTCATTCTTTAAGGAAACATTTACTGGCCACCACATGCCAAACGATGTGCTAGGTGCTGAGGATGCCAAGATGATTCTAGAATGATTTAGTCTAAAATCTCTTTACCACATAGTCAGTCACCAGAGAAGAGCATTTCTCAGGAATCAAAATGTAAAGGCGATGAGAATGCTCCTCATTTTGAGCACTTCATTAGGCCACGTATCCCTATCCATGTCTGTGCCCTCGGGATTTCACTTTGCGTCTCACAGCATATGGAGAATGAAAAGTGCATTGCCATGTTCTGTGGCTCTGAGACCCCAGTTCGAGGAGAGGACTGAGTTCATTTCCAGAGCATGGGAGGGGGTGGTATCAAATTTCACCATGTGAACTTGCAACATGGAAATTCGAATTTCCTGCTCCCTAATCTCCAAAAATGTTCATCTGGCCCAGGTTTCTGCAGCTCTAGGCTAAGTTGGAGGTACCCTCTCGTGCGTCACTGTCTGGCCCCTCACTCCCCAGTACCCTGAGGGAGTGGAGAGAGGTCGAGCGCTTTATTTCCCCGGGGTGGGGGGTGGCGCTGGATCACTTCCCTGCCTGCCCATCTGGCCTTTTCCTGACGAGATGTTCTGTGACAATTGGAGATCTGCAGACACAAGGAAAATGGAGCCAAGTGAGACCAGCCCTGGTGTGAAATCTGGAGGGATGATAAAATCTCTTCTTAGAAGGAAAGGGAGCATTGCAGGATAGCATTATGCCTTATAAATATCCCACTGTTCTCTGAAGAAAGAGATGAGTTCAACCAGAGAAGTTTCCACAATGCTTTCTTGAAAATTGGGGTTTTTATGGCAACCAGGGTCAGTCACTGGCCAAATGCCAGACGACCTCCAATTGGCATCCAATAGAGATAATTCCTCACTCTGAAATACATGTGTAATAACTCTGCTGAATACCTATCCCCTTTGTCTTCCTGTAGAATGTCCTTTGTCCTAGGTTTCTCTGGCACGAATAACACCCAAGGGAGTGACAAATTACAAATGATGTGCTGAGTAGTAGGATAGTCAGTGGCCCTTTGGGGCAGATCCACCATCCTGGGTTCCAGTGATAGCCCCGTCTCGATTTATATTTGCAAGTCCAGGACTTGCAGCTCATAGTCACAGGCAGGGGAAGCCTAGAGCAAAACTTTAAAAAAAAAAAAAAGGACCAGTTTGTTTTGCTAGCCCCCAGCCTTCTAGCTGGCATGCCCTTCCCCCATTGGTGGGCCATTTTCTCTCCCAAGCTGGCCAAACCATCATGCCCCACTCCTTAGAGCCTTCCTTTGTAGCAAGATATAAACACTGATACTAGCCAAATATGCTGTTTTTCCTCCCATGGCATTTCAAGCCATACGCTGGAGGGTGGGAGAAGATGTCTTTACTGTGTTTGAAACTGTACCACTTGGATGATCGGCTAGCATGAGCTAAGCCCTAGGAACAGGGGCCCCAGGTCCTAGGCCCTGCCATTTCTGTTCTTTAAAGAGATTTATTGAAGTAGCCCTGCTATTGATGCTCCAGTTGTGCCATACCGACCTACCGAAATTACAGTGGGTTCGTGGAAAGCCACATGTGGAGAGACAAGGGTTCTCCTTCTGTGGCTTTGGAGCCTTTGGCCACAGGGCTATATGAGATAATTGTGGTTTTAAAATCACCTCTTCCAAAACCAGAGTCTCCATTTCAATGGAAAAAAATCCATTTTTCTCAGGCCTCAGGTCTTACAGCTCTTTGTAGAAAGCAACAATGGTCCCAGTGGCTTGATCTAATTTAAAAAGCTTCCAGAACCATGGGGACAGTGCCAAATCCTATGCTTTATTAATGATGCCATGGTTATTTCATCTTAGGGGACCTGGCTCTCTTTCTTCACTGCATCCAAATATTTCCTGGCTGTTTTTCCAAGCAATGAATCTAACGTTGAACAACTTGATAACAGTTGGGATCGCTGGCAGTTGGATTCCAAAAAAGTAGAAATGGGTTTATGGAGTTGAAAAATTACAGAAAATTCTCCATTCCTGCCCTGTATTTCCTGTTTCAATGATTCCTTTCCTGTTGGTGGGACCATCTCTTTCCCACTCCCATGTGGTACTCCAGGGCCTCCCCAAATATCTCTTAAACTAACCTGTGTCTCCTCATTTGATCCACATATTTAGACATTTTGATAATAGCTCTATGGAGATATAACTCACATGCTATACAATTCACTCATTTAAACTGTACAGTTCAGTGGGTTTTAGTGTATTCACAGAGTTGTGCAACCATCACGACCATCAATTTCAGGACACTTTTATCACTCCAAAAAGGAACCTCATACCCATCAGCAGTCACTCCCCATTTCCCTCCAATCTCTCCAGCCCGAGGCAACGAACCCGTCTACTCTCTCCTTACACAGTAATCCACACGTTTTAACGGGAACCTTTAGAAAACCTGCACTATCCAAGGTGATAGTCCTCAAAAAGGTGCTTTCAGGTTCTGTGGCAGGCCCCCGAAAGGGAACGTGGAGAACAGTGGCAATACGGGCACACCTTAAATCCCATAATCTAGTAGCACACATTTTCAAGAGTCAAAGGTAGTGTGGGAAGGCATACACTGCCCGCCTATTAACCCAATACTACTGGATGATTCCCCTCTTCGGCCCAGTTCCTTCTCCTAGGGCTTAAATCTTCAGTTCTTACCACAAAGCTTCCTTTCTGACCAAGGAACAGGTAACGTGTCACCCCCTGCCCCCATACATACCACACTCATCCTGCCCTGTAGATTTCTAACTTTGAACAAAGAAGAGTGAAAACACGCAACTATTAAGTGACCTTGCTGTCATCCAGGGGATCGGCAGAACGCTCTGGGAGTAGGCATCCCTTTTAGCGGTACCCGTTCAAATGGGAAGCTGATGAAGGGCAGTATTTTTTTCTAGCCTTGAAAGGGTTCAAAACAGTGTTCTTCCCTTGCAGGTACCTTGCCTTGCTGCTCTAGCAGTTATCTAAAGAGCTATAGATAACTTGTCAATTGGTTCAACAAACATGTTTCAGGCATCTGCTTTGAGCCAGGCACTGTGCTGGGTACCAAGCATACGAAAATATTCAAGACAGCTTCTACAAACCCAGCCTCGGTGCACCTGGCTTCTACTAAAAACTCTGCTTATTCTCCAAAAGGAATCCCGGAGTAAATGCACCTCTCTATCTGGCTATGCTTAGCTCCTGACGTTCTCATCCAAGTTAATCTTTGTTTAAAGGCTTCAATGACCCTGATAATTGCAAGAAACACATTAATCTGTTTTCAGCGATTACTGTTTAGTAGTTTCTCAGAATAACCAAACCTTGAGCAGAGCCTTGAGAAGATAGAACTCCAGATAGGCAGGATCTGGTGGAGGGATAAAGAGGGAAGTTATAGATCCTAGTTACTCAGTGTGTGGTCCACAGACCAGTAGCATGGGGATCACCTAAAGACTTGTCAGAGACACAGAATCTCAGGGGCATCTGGGTGGCTCAGTAGGGTAAGCGTCCAATTCTTTTAACATTTTTTAAAGCTTATTTATTTATTTTGAGAGACAGAGACAGAGAGAGAGAGAGAAGTGGAGGGGCAGAGAGAGGGAAAGAGAAAATCCCAAGAAGGCTCCACACTCTCAACTCAGAGCCCGAGATGGGCCCAATCCCGTGAACCGCGAGATCATGACTTGAGCCAAAATCAAGAGTCAGACACGCGACTGACTGAGCCACCCAGGTGCCCCAAGTGTCCGACTCTTGAACTCAGCTCAGGTCTTGATCTCACAGTTGTGAGTTCAAGCCCCGTGTTGGGCTCTATGCTGGGCATGAAGCCTACTTTGAAAAAAAACCCAAAAATGTAGGCGCACCTGGGTGGCTCAGTCGGTTAAGGGTCTGATTCTTGGTTTCAGCTCAGGTCATGATCTCCCAGTGCGTGAGTTCAAGCCCCACGTTGGGCTCTGTGCTGACAGCACAGAGCCTGCTCGGAATTTTCTCTCTCTCCCTCTCTCTGTGTTCTTCCCCGCGTATCCTCTCTCTCTCTCAAAACTAAATAAATAAACATTTTTAAAAATGCAGAATCCCAGACTTCCGGAGTCAAAAACTGTGCTTTAACAAGATCCCTAGGTGACTCAAAGGCACTTCACAGAAGCACTGGTCTGTAGCAAGGCTTCTCCACTTTGGCACTACTGACGTTGGGGGATGGATAATTCTTTCTTAGCAAGGGCTGGGGGAACTAGCCTGTGCGTCGTAGTATGTTTAGTCAGATTCTGGCCTCTACCTACTGGATGCCAGGAGCACCCCTCTCCACAAGTTGTGGCAACCAAAATGTCTTCAGACGCAGACCAGTCTTTACTAATTTTTAGTCACTGGAGTATCACCTTCATAATTTTTGCCATCTCCACACAAACTTGTTTAAAAATGACCTTTGGGGTGCCTGGGTGGCTCAGTCAGTTAGGTGTCCGACCTCGGCTTAGGTCATGATCTCGCGGTTTGTGGGTCCAAGCTCCAAGTCGGGCTCTGCGCTGACAGCTCAGAGCCTGGAGCCTGCTTCAGATTCTGTGTCTTCCTCTCTCCCTCTGCCCCTCCCCTGCTCTCTCTCTCTCTCTCTCTCTCTCTCTCTCAAAAATAAATAAAACGTAAAAAAGAATTTTAATGACCTTTTTTTTGGCCTACAGAAATCAGCCTCATCCTAGGCAAAGCAAACATAACTATTGGCACTTGAAATGCTTATCGAGGAAGCTCATTAAAAAAATCACGTGCCACAGGTAGAACGGCTACCATATTTTGGAGAACCCTGGCCCAGAGTATAGTCCTGGAGTAGGGCAGGCCCAAGCCATGGGAAGAATCTGGGTTGCCAAGAATGTTAACAGAATATGTGATGCTTGGAGATAGAGCAGAGCCATTAAAAGCAAATTTATTTTTCTACCCAACTTTATTTCTGGCCAGGCCACGTTACCAGGTTTGGCTATTGGGACATTACAGCTACCTGCACTTTGGAGACTCCGGGAGTAGCCATTTTGACTTAATCTGGCATATGGCTCTAATTTCATGCCCCTCACTCTGAACTACTGGTGACGGCACCGATTCCCAAAACGATTCCACTCTAGTCTGACACAGATTTCACATAACCCTTCTTTTGGCCATATGTCAGTCTAATTAAAGAGTCCCTGCTTCTCCTGGCAGAGCGGCCTTCCAAATGCAGGGGAGAAACAATCCCTTGGATGAGTTACATCAATGATAAAAAGATGATGAAGCAGCTGACTCAGTAGGCTGTGACCCCTGGCACATCGATTGCAGGGGGAACTATTTCTATGTGACTTTACTTATGGGTCATTTACAGCATGAATTCTTTCCTACATATGAGCCATTACAGATCTATGGCACCTTGGTAGGGATGAGAGAGAGAGACAGAGAGAAAGAGATCTCTCTAAGATCTCTCTCTCCTAAGGAGGGTTGGCAGAAAATACATGGTAAGTGCTCCTAGGGGAGCCCACAAGCTGAAACTGAGATATCCTGGGGGCGTCTGCTCCCCTTGCGGAAACCGAAATAGTGCTTGTTTGATAACACAATCCCAGACCAGCTCCTTATAAGCAAGAGGTAACAAGACAGAAACTAAAATCCAGGCAAGCTTGAGCTCCCTCTTCCATTATTCCATACCGTGTATTTAGCTCTAGCTGTCTGGCCAACCACTCAGCCAAAAGACGAGTGTCTGCCTTTCCAGGAGCTGCAAAGTGGAGGTCTAGGTCGGGCAGAACCTGGGGCAATAATCTGTTGGCTGGGCGTGGGTGGAAGACGGATGTGGCTTCCACTTATGGTTTAGCTGACACTGTTTATTGCAATTCTTCCCAGTGCTGCTATCAGCTAGAGGAAATATTTGAGGCTCGGGGAAGAGGGTAGGAAGTAGAGGTGTATGCATGAGAAGGATGGTTGGCCTACCATTGACTGGCATGGCATCAGGACACTCTCATTCTGGGACCCAGGGTCACTTATTGTGAACTGGCTTTGAGAGCCTAGAGTACACTATGTTGTTTTAAAGACCCTTTAGGATCACCCGGAAAGCTTTTTTAAAAACTCATACCTGGGTTGGGGGACACCTGGGCGGCTCAGTTAGCAAAGCCTTCGACTCTTGATTTTGGCCCAGGTCATGATCTCATGGTTCGTGAGATAGACCCTCCCCGCCCCCCTGTCGGGCTCAGTGCTGACAGCATGGGGCCTGCTTGGGATTCTCTCTCTCCCTCTCTCTCTCTGCCCCTTCCTCACTCTCACTCTCACTCTCAAATAAATAGGCTTTAAAAAAAAACAAAACAAAACAAAACAAAAACACCTCATGCCTGAGTCCTATTCCAGACTAATTTGTTTCTGAAACTCTGAGGGATCGCAGGAATCAGTATTTTTAAAAAGCTCCCCCAGCGATTCTCATTTCCTTTCCCAACATTTTATTATGAGCATTTTCAAACATAGAGTAAAAGTCTGTATCACCCTTACTCTACAATTAGCATTTGCTATACTGCTTTATCACCTATCCCTCTATCCACCCATGTCAGTTTTTGATACATTTCAATAAAGGTTGTAGACATCTGCACATTTCACCCTTAAACACTTCTGCAGGCATATAATTAATTCGAGTTCAACATTTGTTTAAGGTTTCTTTTTTTAGATAACACTTACATATAGTGAAATGCATAAATTGTAAGTGTACCATTGGATGAGTTTTGACAAGTGCATACACCTGTATGATACAACCCCTTATCAAGACATTAAAAAATCCCCTCATGCATCCTCACAGTAAACACCCACCCACCCCCACCCCTGAGAGGCCATCGCAATCAGTAGTCTGCTCTGATTTCTTCCAGATGATTCCAACTTGCAGCCAGGGTGAAGAGCCCCTTAAAGAGAGGTAGCAGAGCTTGTTGGTTAGCAGCTCCAGAGTCAGCTACACTGAGGCCAAGTCCAGCTCAACCAACTGTTATTTGTGTGATTTTAGGCAAGTTAACTTCTGTGAACCCAAGTTTCCTCTCCTATAAAAGAGGGATCATAATAGCACCTGATACACCAGGTTGATTGGGAGACTTAAATGAGAGGACATAAATAACTTAGTAATAAAGTTAACGTTTATTAAGTGCTTACCATTTGCTAGGCACTAAGCTAATCACATGGGTTATCTCGTCTAATCCTCCCTACTGTTACGATCCCCAAGACAGATAGGGAAAGAGGCTTAAAAAGGGTAAGTACCTTGCCCCAAATCACACAGCTAATAATTGGAAGAGCTAGAATATAATCCCAAAGTGGTTTGATTCTAAGATCACACTTCCACACTGCTAACTACCACACTTCTTTTTCTATGCCTAACACACACAGTAAGAGCTCAAAAATGCCATATATTGACTACATGCATATTGTATTTTATATATAGTATTATATATGTAACGTGTACAATCATATATTTTCGCATACCTATTATTTAGATAACTTGTTCAGTTATAAAGTCCAAATGAAGGTGTGGGACCTCCGACACAAAGCTTTAAACTCACAACAGACCACGGTTACTGCTCTACACCTTGGCGGTGAGCATATATATCTATGGTGTTCTTAACAATGCCCATTCCGTCGTGACTTTGAAAAACCCCAGCACTAAGACCAGCCACCGTGCTGACCAACACACAAAGCTCCCAGTGACAACAGCCCTTTGGAAGAAACAACTATGGGAAGCGCGTTTTTCCCATTAACACATTCAGCTCCCTGGCGCTCCCTTCTGCAGCTGCACTGCAGTCACTCAGACAAAGGACTTGCCGGAAAATCAGTTACATCATCGGCTTCAGCTCTGACAGACTTGCCAGGAGCAGCATGATTAACATCTCCACAGAACCAGGGAATGGGCAGGGCTCACTCAAGCTACATTATGTTACTCTTCCCCCTAACGAAAATCCCATTAAATCGGACAATTATCCACACCCCATTCGAGGTGGCTGTTTATGCACATCAGCATTCATTTTCTTCCTAAGTAAGGCGGCATCACACAGAGCCATCTTAGTCTTCAGTCTCCCTTTATTGGGCCGCTCATTTCTAACAGCCTGCCCTCAAAGGATAGATGACACTGGTTTGGCTGGCAAAGGAAAGAGTGGCAAGCTCTAGGCAGGGCAGCAGATGGGTGTCTAGTAGTAAACTCTGTAGCTGAGCCTTAAGAGGAAGTGTTGGTGACAGCTGAAAACAGAACAGTACTTCTTTTATCACCATCAGGAAACCTACAAATGACTGGTAAATCAATTTCAAAGCTTTGGAAGCTCAGTTCAGCAGGCAGCCAGCAAAGAGAGTGGGAAGAAGGGTGGCTGAGCCTTCAAGCTCAGTGACTCCTTTGGAATCTCAGACGGCTAGGCTTTTTAAAAATCGTGTGAAAGCTATTAGGGACCCTTCCACCAGGGAAGGGAACTAGCTGGCAGTTCAGCTAAACAAGAGCCTGGGGTTATGATGGAGTCAGTAATCAAGGGATTCTTTCCAATAGAGGAAAGCTGATAACACAATGCAATGAAATGAGTTTCTCTGTTAGGAAGGTCAGTGTTCCATTATCACAACACCCGTGGAGTTAATGTCCCCAGAGTAATCACTACTACTATTTGATGCTATCAGCTACTGGACTTGTGGGCAAAACAAAGCAAGGCTGGCCTTTCTATCATTATCCTTCTAGCCCTGGAGGGTCTGAGCATCCCATTTAGGCATAGAGCTGTAGGAACAGAGGGAACAAGTTCAAACCACAAGAAATCGCTTCCCTGGTTCCTGATTCCACAGAAAAGACAAGACATTTGTGTGAATATTAACCGGCAATGACTTGCCCAGTGCTATAGGAGATTCTGCCTTGTGGATACTTAGGAGTCAACCTAAGGAGTCAAATATCTTACGGATTGCCCTGGTCCTCGTTTAGGGTTCTTGGTACACACAAAAATGTGTTTGCTGAGCCGGGAAATGGGAAGAATTGATTGTATTTATTCTTGTTTCTAGGAATAATTGCAGTTCCAGCCACACATCTGTCATATATGCTAAGACCTAACATTAAAGGGGCACCTGGGTGGCTCAGTCGTTTAAGCGTCTGACTCTTGGTTTTGGCTCCGGTCATGATCTCATGGTTTCATGAGTTCGAGTCCTGCATTGGGCTCTGTGCTGATGGCTCAGAGCCTGCTTGGGATTCTCTCTCTCTCTCTTTCTCTGCCCCTCCCTGCTCACATTGTCTTTGTCTCTCTCAAAAATAAACTAAAAATAATAATAATAATAATAAGACCTAACATTATGTAACATCTACTCCTGGCCAAAAAGGTCTGATCCACCATGCATGGCCCAAGTGAATCCAAGTCCCCTCAGAAGCGGAGTAAAACATTTTTAAAAAATCAATAATTTTAATAGATGCCATTTTTGAGTGCCTAGTCTGAACCAGGCATTTTATAAGAGCTATATCTAATTATCACAAGAACTTTGTGAAGTAGGGAGTGTCTGGCAAATAGTAACTACTCAGTAAATAGTGCCTATTAACTATCATTGTATCTATCCATTTTACAGATGATAAAACTGAGGCCCAATGAGGCTTATTAACCTACTAAGGTCACAATCTATAATTAAATATGACAGTTCAAAGAGATCTGGAGTTGGATACATTCCTGCCTTGTTCTCTCCTAGACAAATCCAGTCTCCTCAGAGTAATAGCTGTGGGCTCCCCACATCTGTTCTTTTCCTACTTTAATCCCCTAAGTGATTGTGGACTCCATAAAATTACAGACCTTCCTTGCTTTAAAGTGAGGTTATGCCTTGATAAGCCTATTGTAAGTTGAAAACATCTACTGTAAGTACAAAACGCATTTAATACACCTACCCTACTGAGCATCATAGCTTGGCCTAACCTACCTTAAATGTGCTCAGAACCCTTCAATGAGCCTACAGTTGGGCAAAATCATCTAACATAAGGCTTATTTTATAATAAAGTGTTGAATATTTCATGTAATTTATCAAATTCTGTACTGAAAGTGAAAAACAGAATGGTTGTAAACGTAGTGGTAGTTTACCCTCATGTTCACGTGGCTGACTAGGAGTCACAAGAGAGTATTGTACCACATATCGCTAGCCTGGGAAAATATCAAACTTTAAAACAAGAAGTACAGTTCCTACTGAATTCATCTGACTTTTGGACAGTTGTAAAGCTGAAAAATCATAAGTCAAACCATTGTAATTTGAGGCCATCTGTACACCTAAATTTGACAGTAGGTGTCTATGCAGATGAACACATAAAAGTTTGCTCCAGAAGTTATGAAAGTAGAGCTCATTCCATGACAAGAACCCCAAAGGAGGTAAAGAAAGACAAGGCACAATATGCAAGGCTGGAAGGAATGTCAGAGTTAAGCTAATCCCTTCTAATTATCTGGGTCCCACTATCCACCCACTTGAGCATAGCCCAGAGTAGATTTAAAAAGCTTTCTGCGAGTAACCTAGGCAGTGCTCTTGGGTTTTCTTACCATTATGGTTGCTTGGTGGTTAAGATGATTTGTTAGTCCTATTGTAGGCCCTTGATGGCTAACTTTATATCTTAGTGTTCTCCCCATTCATTCATAATTACAGGATAGCATCAGGGGAATGATCCATTGCTTTTAAGTGAACACACAGTTTACATAGAGCCCTCTGTGTCAGAATAAAATATAGTTACCCAAGGTAGGAGTACCAGGAAAGCACTAGAGAAAGGCACTGGCCTATAAAATAATATAATTGTCCTGGTTCATCTTAACTAACTTGCATAATGTGATTGCCAAATTCTGTAAGTTGTCTCCAGTGGGAGGTGAAACAGGTCAGGCTGCTACAACCATCCAACTTCCTCTCCTTTTGCGTACATTTCTCACAAAGATTTCCAAGGTTAGGTTGGACAACCACATTCAGCACCATGGACAACACCATCGGATGCCAGTTACTGTGAGAAACCAGCTACGAAGCACTTAGCTCCCTGAGCTTCTCTTGATTCTGCGTCCCTCCCTTAGTAATCAGATATTTATGAGGACAGTGGGGTGGGGTTCTCTACTGTTCTATAGGAAGATCAGAAATGGGACAGGGGAGGGGCTTTTGGAAACAGAGTTTAGGGGAAAAAATCACGTGGAGGGCTTGTTAAAACTGATTGCAAGGCCCTAACCCCAGAGTTTCTGATTCAGAAGAGGGGCCTCGTAATCTGCATTTCTAAGAAGTTCCCAGGTGATGCTGATGCTGCTGATGAGGGAGGGGACACACTTTGAAAACCATGCTCTAATAAAACCCCTTTAGGGCATAGAAAAAGGCAACAAGGGCATAAAATAGCAGTGACTTGTCCAAGATCACACAGCTGGTTAATACTCCATCCATCCATCGAGTCCTCCAACCCAGGCCTCCTGATTTCCAATCATTAACACAGAGCACCACGCTAGTCACTAGACTATCATCCGAAGGATAACTATAAGGAAAGGTGACAGCAATAGAAATGGATTCAGCCTTTTCTTTGTGTGACTCTATACACAACTCCCTCCAACTTTAGCTTCTAGCATACCAAGCCAGGGCTGAGGCTTAATCCTCCATAACAGCACCGGAACCAGGTCCGCCCATATTTCTACTTCTCTGTTGGCATCAATCCCACGCAAAATTCACACCAAATTGACTGCAAACTAGGTAAGGTTGCCAGATTTAGCAAATACACATTCCAGATGCCCCATTCAATTTCAATTTCTCATCATTTATCTGCAACTCAAATTTAACTTGGTGTTGTGTAATCGGGCGACTCTAATCCTAGGAAACTGCTGGTCAATTTGAAGAAAGGGAGTTAACTTCTTAGCTCATGTTTCAGCTATGCCCTCCCCCACCCAGATGCTAAAGAGACTAAAGAACACCTGACCCCTCTACCACCCTCCTCCACCTGCAGCCTGCCAGGCTTGCTGTGGCTCTATTGAGCCAGAGTAGAAAGGCTGTGATTTGAAGAGCAGCAAAAAAGCAGCAGCAGCTGAACTAGTATCCTCCAGCATTTCTCATTTCTATGAAAAGTTTGATTCGGGTTCCATGCCCTGTGATTAACCAAAACAAGAGGAAGACAAATAAAAATTCTGTACAGCTGTTTCACACTGACAGACCTGACCTACCCAGCTGAGGGTTCTTTGTGCTGGGAAATTGTTACCTAGCAACCAAGCCTTGCAGCTGCCAGACTCCAAACACTGAAAGCATGACTTACAGAAAAGAAGCCAGGAGAAGAAGGGTGGGGTGGGGACTGCATCAATCTGAGCTTTGTCTTGGGGTCTAATACCATATTCCAGTAAGAGACGATAAGCAGGAATTGAAGTCCCCTTCCTGTTTCGATTCAATTGCCAAGTCAGGCTGGTTGGGCTCAGCTTCCTGTCACCTCCACCTGCTCTAGCAGTCACCCCGGGGTGTGAAAATGGTAGGGTTGAGGGAAGAGTGGGAATAAAGATGCTTCCCAGAGATGTCAAATATTCTGTTTGATGCACATGGCTTTTATTCTTTGACAATGGAGCACATCTCTAATCTTCAATACACATCTTTAATAATTGGGCATTTCTTTTCTCCTCTCCCTCCTCCTCCACCTCTTCTTCTTCTTCCTCTTCCTCATCTTTTTCCTCCTCCTCCTCCTCCTCCTCCTCCTCCCCTTCCTCCTCCTCCTCCTTCTTCTTCTTCTTCTTCCTCCCCCTCCCCTTCTTCTTCCTCTTCCTCATCTTTCTCCTCCTCCCCCTCCCCTTCCCCCTTCCCCTTCCCCCCTTTCTCCTTCTTTTCTTCTTCCTCTGCTGCTGCAGCTTTTCTCTCTCTCTCACTCTCTCTCTACATCTGTCTCTATTTCTCCCTTTTTCTTTCTCTCACTTAAAAGAAACACAGAGAGAGGGACCTACTATCTGTATTTTTGTAATGCCCCACGCGTTAAGCACTTAGCAGTGCTGCAAAAGGTGAAAAATCAGCTCAGTGGATTTCAAACATTAGCACTCATGTGGACATCTCACAGGGTCCTGAGACCCACCCCACTAGCAAATCTGATTTAGTAGGCTGGGGGTGGGGTCCAGGAAATCGGCATTTCTAACAACCTCCCCACAAGAATGGGGTCTAGGTGCAACACTGCAAAAGGCTGGTGTATGGTACCTTTTGTCCTAAAGTGGTTTAAAAAAAAATTTTTTTGTCCAATCAAATAATACTCTTCATACCACACCACCAATTTCTCCTAACAGGTAGCTTCACCTTCCACCTTCATCTAATCAGGTAGTGGCCCAGTTTCTGACTCTGGGCATGGAGAGCATCCTCAGGAGGCATCACTAGCTTCCTCTACTACTATATCCACAGTCTACTAAGCCTCCATTTTTTCTCGGTCTCCAAGTGCAGTGACTTGAAACAAGGTCGCAATGGACCGCACTGCCCATTTAGACACTTCATGTCGGTTACGTCGTTCTTGGGTTATTCAGCCCACAGTCCTTTAAGCTACGGCAAACGCACAAATTCAGATGCAAAACAAAGAGGCCGCCTCCTACCTCCATCTCAGCTGCCCCATGCCTTTCTCGCAGCAAGTTTGCGTGGTAGCTTGCTGTTGTGGTATGACAATTTTAGCAGCTTAACATAACTTCCATTCATTAGCTCACAGTTTCCTGGGATGTGGAGTCCCCACGCAACTTCACTGGGTCCTCTGCTCAGAGTTACACACGGCCTGCCATCGAGCTATCAGCCGTATTGCAGTTCTCACGTGGGCTTAGGGTTCCCTTCCAAGATCATTCAGGTTGTCATCAGAATTCAGTTCCTTACAAGAATGAGGTCCTTGTTTTCTTGCTGACCGTCAGCCAAGGGCCACTCCCAGTTCCTAGAAGCTACCCACTCACGGGTACATTCACATGGCAAGTTTATTTCTTCTTCACAAGCAGGAGAAAACCTTCTGATGTCTCCTATCTCTGATATCTGGTCCCTGTTTAATACGTTTACTTCAGTTCTATTATTCCATGTGACCACTTGGAGGTTTTGGGTTTAACATTTAAAACAAGGGCGTACCTGGGTGGCTCAGTCGGTTAAGCGCCCGACTTCGGCTCAGGTCATGATGTCACAGTTTGTGAGTTCAAGTCCTGTGTCAAGCTCTCTGCTGTCAGCACAGAACCCACCTCTGATTTTCTGCCCCCCTTTCTCTCCCCCTCCCCTGCACTCTCTCTCTCTCGCCCTCTCTCTCAAAAATAAACATTTTTTAAAAATGGAAAAAAATAAAATTTAAAACAAGGAAGCATTGCAAACTGTGATACATAATTTCTTAGTAGATAGGCACACACTGTAATTCATACATGAACTATATTACTGAATCCGAGTATCTTAAAATAGAAACTTTAAAAAAATAACAGCTTTATGTAGGTATAACTCACGTATCCTATAATTCGTCTATTTAAAGTGTTCCAACCCATGCATTGGGTTTTTAGAATATTCAGAGTTGCACAACTATCACCACATCAATTTTAAAACATTCTTGTCACCCCAAAAAAGAAACCCCATCCATTTAGTAAGGTTTGCATGGGAGTGTTCAGGAAGGTAGCATGGAGGAATGAGGTACAGCCCTCAAGACGCCAGCAGGCAGCCATTTGTTCTGCCTATTGTATAAAGAAGACGACTCTATCCAGAACATATTTTGCAAACATCTTCTTTGGAAAACAAGCATATTTTATCCTTTCGTTTTGTCTGTTCAAGCAAAATATTTCATGCTCGAGTATTTACTTGCAAATAGCAAGTGTCTATGTTTAGATGTAAGTCCTAGTAACTGTGGTTGTCCAAAGCTGAAACTTCCCCAGCATCCACTTAACTCTGAAAATTAGGCCAAGTGTCCAAAACCCAAAATTCAACAAGAGGGGAGGAGGCCTCCAGTTTCAGCTTGCATTCAAAGATAGGAGTTCTTATGTATAATCCATTCTAAGGGGCTTTTGAGGGTGCAAGAGTATTATTCTGGTTTCCTAATGTAGCCCTCTAATACAGGCCTTTGATATCTAAAATGTACATGTAATCCAACTGCCTGCCAGCAGTTGATAAGGCTCCTGATATATAAAAATTCCAAACAGAGGAGTTCAGCTATGTTTCTCTGACAGTGGCCATATGTTTTAACTCAGATGAGTGAAAGCTGGACAGGTTTAAGATTTTCTTTTTTTTTTGTAAAGTCTTTATTTTATTTTATTTTATTTTATTTTATTTTATTTTATTTTATTTATGAAATTTATTGTCATATTGGTTTCCATACAACACCCAGTGCTCTGTTTAAGATTTTCAAAGACGGCTTCAGTTTGTTTCACATCTGTGCTTGCAGTAACCTCATTAGCATGGAGTGAATGAATATCTGAAAGGACTTTTACTTCATCAGTCAGCATGGAATGGGAGAAAGAGCATTGACCTGGGAGTGAAGAGATCTGGATTCTAATCACGCCTCTGCCCTTGATGAGCTCTACGACCTCGGGTGAGTCCCTTCACTTCACTGAGTACCAGACTCTACATCCGTCAAGCAGAGACAGTCACATCCACCTGGGCTATCTCACAGGGCTGGTGTGACAATTAACATGAATAATAGAGGGGCGCCTGGGTGGATCAATCAGTGAGGCGTCCGACTCCAGATTTTGGCTCAGGTCATGATCTCAGGGTTCATGAGTTCGAGCCCTGCATCAGGCCCCCAACCCCGCCACGCTCTCTCTCTCTCAAAATAAATAAACTTTGAGAAAAAAGACTTAAAAAAAAACCCAGATAATAGAAGCACAAAAAATACTTCTAACAGCATGAAGTGCACATGTAAAATTTCCCAGGTGATGCTCATATTGCTGGCCCAGGGACCACTTGCTGAGAACCACTACCTTACAGCTTTGTTCAGTCTTCTGGCCAGTCAGCATGAGAACCACTTGGAACTTGTTAGAAACGCAAAATGCAAAATCTTGCAGAAATTAAAGTTTGAGGAGCACCAGAGAACAACGAGCCCCAGTGGCTTCCTGACCTGGGTGCTCATCAGAATCATTTGGAGGAGCTTCAAAATGCATAGTCTAGGGCACCTCCTCTGGAAATTCCAGTTCCCAGATGATTCTGATGCATAGCCAATTTTGAGAAACATTGCTCTGGACTAGTGATATCTGAACATATCTTTTTACAAAAAAATTAATGTTTATTGGGGGGGGGGTGAGGAGTAGAGAGAGAGGAAGACACAGAATCCGAAGCAGGCTCCAGGTTCCTAGCTGTCAGCACGGAGCCTGACGCAGGGCTCGAACCCATAAACCACGAGATCATGACCTGAGCTGAAGTTGGACACTTAACCGACTGAGCCACCCAGGCGTCCCTATACTGACATATTTTTATCACAACTCCCCCCCCCCTTCCCTACCCACACGCCCACATCTTACCCACCCCCCACCCCACACATACACAAACAGCGATTTCCCTGAGTGGTAAATGACCCCAGCAGAGAAGCATTCTACCGAGATTCTGAAGGGCCTTCAGCAACGGGTAGTTGCTCAGATATGTGGCTCAAGCATTGATTTTGGGAAGAATAATATTCTAAATACTGGGGTAGGCTGAAAGATTAAGGGAGTGCAAGCCAGGATCTACTGGGGAGATAGACCTCACACATATTAAAATAATTGCAAAACAATGAACGATAAGGCCTCTGGCATTCTCAGTATAATAAATATTGAAACAAGGCATGTGAATTGGAGTAGTCCAGAAAGCCTCACAAAAGCAGTAGGCAGTGGGCCTGAGTAAAAAAAAAAAAAAACAAAAACAACAAAAAAAAATCTTACATTTTTATCACTTTTTTCTCAGGAAATAATTCAACAAATAGTCTCTCAGACAAAAAATAAATATATCTCAAAAACAGGGGCTAGGGGCATCTGGGTAGCTCATTCAGTTAAGCATCTGACTCTTGATTTTGGCTCAGGTCATGATCTCATGGTTCCTGAGATCGAGCCCCACATCAGGCTCAGTGCTGACAGTGAAGAGCCTGCTTGGGATTCTCTCTCACTCTCTCTCTCTCTCTCTCTGCCCCTCCCCAGCTTGTGTCCACTTTCTCTCTCTCTCTCTCTCAAAATAAATAAATAAACTTTAAAAAAAAACAGGGGCTAAATGGGGGAACTAGAAAATGCCCTTTACACCCAACCTCCCAGTCTTGTTTGGAAGGACCAATTCCAAAGAGTGAATCTGATTAAATAAGGAAAGGGTAGAAATGGGGAAATGTATCCTGAATGAGAATTACCTTGGCTTTTCATTCGCTGCAAAGTGAAGCATCTTCAAGCTCAATGCAAGCCAAAGTCTCTCAAGCCAGGAGCAAGTGAAGGCCCTTCTGAGCAAAAATGCCTAACACCACACTAACATTTCCAGACCACACCCCTCTGCCTCCAGGCATGACCATGCCCCAAACAGATAATGGAGGCTAGAAATATGCTAGAATTATGCTAAACAATGCTTCCTGCTATGGATTCATGTCCTCCTACATTTCCAAAATGCTTATGTTTCTTCTTAAAAAAAATGTGAATTTTTAGGGCAATGAAAGCCATCTTTATTTACTAAGAATTCAATCCAATAATCCATATCCTAACTTTTGGAAGGGAACATTTACTCATCGGCTGACTCAGGAAGACCTGGAACATAAAAAAGAATGCAAGTTTCATCAATTCTCCATCTAGTGTAGTTTAATGATGAGGAGGATATTTTGCCTGGTTGCCAATGAATACTTTCTGGTTCTGTTGGTATGATAATCTCTTACAAGTGAAGCATGTTTTACATTATACAGAACACTTTCACACATATTTTGATACCTAAGGTCCCTTCAGCTGTATAATTTTATGATCTAATATTACCCTTCTAACGGTCTTATGAGGTAGGTTGAACAAAGTTCCTTAACCCACTCTGGGCCTCAGTTTATCTGTCTATAAAATGAAAGGGTCTGACTAGAACAATGGTTTTCAACCTTGGCTGAACACTGACTTGCCTGGGGAGATTTAAAAAATACTGATATGGATGCCTGGGTCCACTTCTAGAGCTTTTCGTGTAGTTGGTGTGGGACCAGGCCTGAGAACTGGGCCCTCTGAAAGTTTCCCAAGTGCGTCTAATGGGGAGCCAGGATTGAAACCCATCAGATCAAATGAGGTCTCCAGTCTCTTCCATGTCTGCCATTCTGGGTCTAGATGACATCTTCACTTTACAGATGAGGGAACTGAGGCACAGAAATGTTGAATGACTGGTAGATAGAGCCTATGTCTTTCTACTTCAAAGCTCAGACCTCTGTTCTAGGCTGCTTTTAGTTTGCTTAATGTCCCAAACCCATATGATCCTTAACCCTGGCTCTGCCCTGTGTATCTTTATGTATAGAAATCCAGCATTTCAGAAATATCACTCTTGAGCCATTAGGCTTCCTCTGTTGAATTCACTCTATCCTCTCCCCCATTAGAAGACCTTTCCTAATTAGCATCCACATGGCCCTGATCTAAGTAAGCATGTCTTCCTTTAGTACCTACTACTCACTAAGCCATCCTCCATTCATTCATTCATTCAACATATGTATTGGGCACATACCATGTTCTAGGCACCGTTCTAGGTCCTGAGGATACATCCATGAGAAAGACGATGCCTCTACCCCTAACAGTTGTTTGTATGTTGCCTTACAAGATCTAAGACTTTATTCTAAGTATAACGAGGCACCTGGGTGGCTCAGATGGTGAAGCATCTGACCCTTGATTTGGGCTCAGGTCATGATCTCACAGTTCGTGAACTTGAGCGCTGCGTCAGGCTCCCCATGGAGTCTGCGGGGGATTCTTTCTCTCTCCCTCTCTCTCTGCCCCTCGCCTGCAAACACTCTCTCTCACTCTCTCCCTCAAAATAAATAAACTTTTAAAAAAGGCTTTATTCTAGGTATGGAATATGTCTTCCTAACTAGATTACAAGCACCTCAAGACTAGATACTGTTTTCTGGTACTTATTTAGAGTACCCAAGGTGCCTTGTACGATACCAGTAACAGATGTGTCTCCAGTGATTATAGAGAACTGTCACAGTCAGTCATCCTTAAGAGAAACTACTGTTAAGAGAACTACTGATAAATTGTAAGGATTTGGCATTTTGTTTATTCTGTATGTGATAATTAAAAGGTACTGATATCCGGGATTCTTGCCAGTGTGGAGTCATTTCTAGACATCAACAGGAACCAGTTGAAGCCAGCTTATTTAGGATCTTCCAGATTTGAGTTATGGAATCACAGAACTTTACAAATAGAAAGAACTAAAGTACAAACAATGTTTGCTTTGTGGGAGAAACCCTTGGAGTAATCTACTCTACAAAAGTAGAAACCATGATCCAGTGATTTACTGGCATGTAAAAAACCATGGCAGTGGGTTACTCTAGATTACTTAGATATTTAGTGGCAGAGCAAGAGTCTCCAGGTCCCTTTCCCAAATGTCTTTTCAATTATTCCTTCCTCTAGTCTTTCCATTATTCCAAGGAGTTGGCAAACATTTTCTATAAAGGGTCATGAGTTCATACTCCAGACTGAAAGATTAACTGTTCACTAGGTCTCTTGCCTACCAGTCTGCCTGCACATTTCAGATTTTCCAGCCCCCACAATAGCCTGGACCAATTCCTTAAAACAAATCTCTTTATAGATGATAGATAGATAGATAGATAGATGATAGATAATCTTTTGGCTTCTGTTTCTCTGAAGAACATTGGCTAACACAGGCCATATGATAAATATATTGGGCTTTGTGATCCCAAGTGGTCTCTGTTGCACATTTTTCTTCTTGTTTTTTAGACCTCTACATAATTTGTTGACCCTTGATCTATTGTATTATGAGTAATGGAAAATCAAGTTCTCCTTTGTATTCCAAAGCGAAATTTCTTAGACACTGCAAAATCTGATCAGCCTTAATTCTTTCCAATTATATTTCACTCTTGCTTTGTATCCCCACTGGTTCTGCCTTTGTGTGAAGATTTCCAGGGCCTGTATCCTTGCATTTATGCCATATGTGTTACATACACAAACCCACCCACCCCACACCATTCTGTTCTACTTCATGCTAGGACTTGACAAGGGCAAGGGCAGTATGGAGCAGATGCTGTCATCCTTGAAAGCCACATTCAGCTGGGGGGATGGAAACATATTGATTTAAACAGATTTTTTGCTTGACAAGAAGGGAGGGAGAGAGATTGCTCAATTTGACCTCAAGGTCTCGGCAAGGTCCCTGTGGAGGACCCAAACGCCATACCACTCAGTGAACTGAACCAGAGCCAGGATGGCTAAGCCAAGTGGTTGGGTGGGGGGGGGTTGCTGGGAATGTTTAAGCCTGCCCAGTAAATAGCTCTTTCCCCTGGAGTCTGAGTCCTAGCTCTAGCCCCAGTTGGAGGAAAATCTGAAGGCAGGGGTGGGACCCCTCTAAATTCTTACCTTCTGCCTCAGTTCATCTCCAATTCAAGCTACCACCAACTTCCAGGTGAGGCTTATTGGTAGACCTTTAGCCAACAGACTCTTTAGCGGTCAACATAGCAGTAGTAGCATTCAGAACCCCATTCCAGGGTTGAGTGGCTGCTGCTAAAGAAGATTATGGTTGGGATTGAGATAGAGGTGTCTATATTAACTGCCACTAAAAATAGACCTGGATTAAAACCAGCCCCAACCCTGATTCCTCTGGATGAGCCTGCAGTAATCTATCTCGTTGCTAATCAGCTTCCACACCCCTTTCACTCAGCTGCCTTCGGCAGGGCTGCGGGCTAAATGACAGCCTGGAAATGAATGACACCATTCATCAATCCCAGAAGTATCTCCTTGAAGATGCTGAGGAAGCAGGCCCCTGTCCCCAACTCTGAGTCCACCAAGCCAGAGGAAATGCTGACTATTGATGGCATTTTATCGTGATTTGTACAGTGAGTAAAATATGTTAAAGCCTAACTAAGACAAGGGTCCTACTTGCTACTTCTCAACTGTTGTTTGGGTGGTCTAAGTAACTACTGCTCTCTTGATCTGAATCCTCAGTCACAGCATTCTCTCAGAGACAGAGACAGAGTGCAAGCAGGGGAGGGGCAGAGAGAGAGGGAGACCCAGAATCCGAAACAGGCTCCAGGCTGAGCTGTCCGCACAGAGCCCCAACTCGGGGCTCGAACTCACGAACCGTGAGATCATGACCTGAACGAAGTCGGACGCTTAACCGATTGAGCCACCCAGGCGCCCCACCAGTCGCAGCATTCTTATTCACTGCTTAACTCACATGAACTCACAACCAGTCCAGGAAACAGCCCAGTATATCCACAGCAGATTATCCATTTGGTATGGTGATATGGTGCCTAGCGCCCACCATACTTTTACGAGCCCATGAAAATGATTTCATTTCTTTTGAAATCAGAAAAAAAAAAAAAACCAGACATGTAGGTTGAAGAAAATGTCTAAATATATAATGCTAACGTATTCCTCTTTGTACCAACACAGTGGAAATTATTATTATTATCATTAATATTTAGTGGACGAAGGGGTCCACAAAGGCAAAAGTGCCTAGGGCCCACAAAAGTCATAATACATCTGTAAGTATATCGACTCTTCCTGAAGACCCCAAATCTGAAGGGTAGAATGGCCCATTAGAGAACCCATACTTGTTTTAATCAGGGGAGTCCCTGGGAAAGCACAAACATCAATTCCCAGCAGACGACAAGCCAAACACTTGGAACTCCAAGCAAGGCAAGGCTCCATCCTCTTTGCAAACAGCAAGAGGAAGTTCACCCATCAACTGCCACATTACATAAACCGTGAAGGCAAAGACTGCCAGAGGGAAGCTTTTTATCAAGGCTATAATGTCTCTGGTGAGTAAGACCAGAAATGTCCCGACATATAAATATTTATATACGACTTCATCAGATGAGACAGTCAATACTTAAAAGAAACAGGGGCACAGGCATGCATATGCACACTTCAGTAGGTCCTGGTCTCTGGCCCAAAACCTCTTTCAAGGGATATTACCATGCTGGGCGAGCCATTCAGACCCCTAGGGTCTGCCAAATTGTTGCCAGCTGGAGAAGCATGAACTTGGTGCAAATGAAAGTGTGCAGCCCACATACATGGAAAGCACTACTTACGGCAGTGAAGTCTAATTAGTAAACCTGTCTCTGATTCCTCCAGTG
Organism: Panthera uncia; assembly: GCF_023721935.1. Taxonomy (NCBI): domain Eukaryota; kingdom Metazoa; phylum Chordata; class Mammalia; order Carnivora; family Felidae; genus Panthera; species Panthera uncia. The sequence goes on from NC_064817.1 coordinate 87,098,980, forward strand.
AGACTCTGCAGTGTGGGGTAGTGGGGGGAGTGCTGGCTTATATAGGATTAAATCTATCGTGAACGTTCTAAACCTGGCAATGGAACTGAGGTTGCTGTCTCTTTACCACTGTGGTTAGAGAAGCTCAACTTCAATGCCTGTAATCAAAAGGAGTCTCTTAATCTCTTACAACTTTGGGGGACTCTTGAAACATCTGCTAGAGAAATCTCCTTTTTTGATCAGTTTCCCCTTTTCCCTCTAGAGTCTGTAGCAGGATAAATGCTCTCAAGCCCTACCTTGACCGTGGATGAATAAGTGTTACCTTGGTGATGACTGTCAATACTCTAGCTACAAAGACCCTCTTGCCCCAGGTTATCACCCCTGTCAAAATGCAATGGTGCCTGTTTTCTTTCCATTTAATTATTCCTTTGGGCCTTAAAGGGTTTTTTTTTCTTTTCAAAATTCTCTAATTAGAATGCAAATAAATACCTGAGGCAGAGGCCAATGATTCCCAAAGTGCATTCTACCATATGGTCATTGTTTTTGATTTTTTTATTTTTTTTTTAAAAAAGGTTTGGTGTTCAAACAAGTTTGGGGAACACTGGACTAAACAAAATCAATCAGGTTCCTTTACAGAGAACTTATTGGAATTTTTTTTTCTTCTAAGAGGGGAATATATTATGCAATGTTGTGAAACTTATTTGAGCAAAGAACATTTGATCAGATTAGTATTACATATAACACAGCTTGGGAAATGTGCTCTAAACTGATAGGAGCTAACATTATAATGAGGATTGATTTGTTAGAGCCTTACCAACAGCCTTACCTGTCTCCTGAGTTCTAGACCCATATATACCATGACTTTCTGGAGACTCCCCTTAGATGTAGCAAGGCATTCCAACTTCAATATATCTAAACTCTGCTGCTTACCCTGGATTTCCCCACCTCAATGAATGGCCCTATCATTCACCCATACACCTCAGCCGTAAACTTCAGAGTCGCCTAAATCCTTCCTCTCCATTGCTCGTGGTAGGCAGAATTCTTTTTTTTTTTTTCAATGTTCATTTATTTTTGAGAGACAGAGCATGAGCAGCGGAGGGGCAGAGAGAGAGGGAGACACAGAATCCAAAAAAGGCTACAGGCTATGAGCTGTCAGCACAGAGCCTGACGTGGGGCTTGAACTCACGAACTGTGAGATCATGACCTGAGCCAAAGTCAGATGCTTAACTGACTGAGCCACCCAGGCACCCCTAGGCAGAATTCTAAGAATGACCCTTGCTTTTGTATAATTTCCTCCCCTTGAGTGTGGTACGAACTTATGAATATGGCATTCCTATAATTATGTTACATGGCAAAAAAGAACTTTCAGATGTAATTAAGGTTAGTAATCAGTCGACTTTGGGTGAATCAAAGGGAAAATCATCCAGGTGGGAGAAGTTTAATCACAAGAGCCCCTTTAAAAGCAGATAATTTGATCTGGTGGCAGAAAGGGAAGTTAGAGAGATTCTAAGCATGAGAAGGATTTGATGTACTCCTGTTGGCTTGAAGATGGAGAGACTCATGTGAAAAGGATATAAGTAGCCTCAAGAAGCTGAAAATGGCTCCCAGCTGACAATCAGCAAGGAAATGGGGACTGCAGACCTATAGATCCAAGGACATTAATTCTGCCAAAATCTTGAATGATCCTGGAACTGGATTTACCCCCAGAACCTTCAGATAAAAGCTTAGCCTGTCTGACATCTTGACTGCAGCTTTGTGGGACCCTAAACAGAGAACCCAGTCAAGTCTGCTTTAACTCTGACCTACAGAACCACAAGATAATAAATGGATGTTGTCCTAAGCTACTACATTTCTGGTAATTTATTACATAGCAGTAAAAAAATGAATATATACCTAAATTCAATTAATCATGAAGCTCTCTAGTTTCTACCTCCCAAATATTTCCAGAACCTGTTTTCTCTTTTCCTATGTCCATTACTACTTCCTGGGTTTAGATCCTTCTATTCTCCTTCATGTTCTACCACACAGCCTCCTACTTGGCCTACCTACTGGTCTTGTCTTCCTCAAATCCAAAGCACCAGAGTGACCTACCCAAACTGCACATCTGAGTACATTATTCTCCTGCTTAAATTCCTTCAGTGGCTTCTAGCCCTACAGGATAACATCCAAGCTCTGTAACACAATTTACGAGGTTGTTCCTGGATCTTGCCCTTGACTTCCTATCCACTTCATCTTCTGCCACATTTGCCTTGTTCTTTATTGTGTAACATAGGGTTTCTCAACCATAGCACTACTGACATTTGGGGTCAGATAGTACTTTGTTGTGGAGAGCTGTTCTGTACATTGTAAGATGCTTAGCAGCATCCCTGGCCCCTACCAACTAGTTGTCAGTAGCACACCACCCCCATTCATGACAACCAAAAATGTCTCTAGACATTGCCAAATGCCCCCTGGGGAGAAAATTGCCCAGAAGGGAACTTCTGTGGTTCCCTACACCCAAGCTGGCTTTTGTCAGGAGCTAATACCACAATACCTGGAAAGGGTAGAGTTTGTCGTATTGAGAATAAAAATATTCTAAATCTAGGAAAAATAGATGGACTGGGATTCTGGAAATCCCCTTTGATATACCTTTTTAATGTTTGTTTTTGAGAGAGAGAGAGACAGAGTGAAAGTGGGGGAGGGGCAGAGAGAGAGAGAGGGAGACACAGAATCCGAAGCAGGCTCCAGGCTCTGAGCTGTCAGCATAGACCCCAACTGGGGGCTCAAACTCACAGACCGCGAGATCATGACCTGAGCCTAAGTCAGATGCTTAACCAACTGAGCCACCCAGGTGCCCTGCCTTTGATATACCTTTTTAAAGTTAAGTAACTTTAGTGGTTTGGGAACAGTCTGTGACCCTTTGTACTAGGAGTCCCTTCTGTTTAGACAGCATCTTTAATTCTGGAGAATTAGAAGGGCCAGGATGGGACTAACATAAAAAGAAAAAGGAAATGGCTTCTTTGTATTTACTCTAGCTTTAAGAAAACTTGTGAAGGGAATTTCATTTTTCCTTCTATATTGTTTTGACAAGAACTATGGGCCAAATCTCTACACAGAAAGAAAAATGAATTTGTCTGAAGCATCCCTTGGGGCACGTTTTAAGAACATGAGCTTAGTAGTTAGGGGACAGGAGAAACTCCAACACCCAACAATTCTATTACTAGGTATATATTTGAGCAAAATGAAAATATATATCCACACAAACAGTTATACACAAATGTTCATAGCAGCGTTATTAATAGTAGCCCAAAGATGGAAACAATTCAAATATTCATCAACAAATGAATGGGTAAATAAAATGTGGTATCTTCATACAATGGAATATTATTCATTCATAACAAAGAACGAAGTCCAAAATACATGCTACAACATGGCTGAGCCTTCAAAAGACATGTTGTATTAAAGAAGTCAGTCACAAAAAAACTACGTATTGTATGACTTGTTTATATTAAATGTCCAGAAAAGGAAAATCTATGATATAGAAAACAGATTCGTGGTCACATAGGGCTGGGGGGGCAGGGAGGGGTGGAATAGGGTAGGGGGTGGTAGCTAAAAGGTACAAGATTTTTTTAGGTGATAAAAATGCTTTAAAATTAGGGGCACCTGGGTGGCACAGTCGGTTAAGCGTCCGACTTCAGCCAGGTCACGATCTCACGGTCCGTGAGTTCGAGCCCCGCGTCGGGCTCTGGGCTGATGGCTCGGAGCCTGGAGCCTGGAGCCTGTTTCCGATTCTGTGTCTCCCTCTCTCTCTGTCCCTCCCCCGTTCATGCTCTGTCTCTCTCTGTCCCAAAAATAAAATAAACGTTGAAAAAAAAATTAAAAAAAAAAATAATAAAATAAAAAAAAATGCTTTAAAATTAACTGTGGTTGTGGTTTCACATATCTATAGACATATATAAAAATCATTGAATTGTACACTTCAAATGGGTGAAGAATATGGTATGTAAATTATATCTCAATTAAGCTATTACTGAAAAAAAGTAACCCAAGCAATTCAGGGCCTTCCCCTACATTCTCTGGCCCAATCCTGCTTAGGACCACTCTAAAGAAATAGGACATGGGACAAGCACATTTGGATGGGTCTTGGATGAGAACGTCAGTAGTCTAGAGCATGGCGGTGAACACTACCAAGGAACAATGGTTCCTTTTAACTTCTTTTATCAAGTCCTCTTGGTTTTTTTCTACTTAATGAGCCTTAGCCTGTCCCATTGCTATGGCAGTGGCCTTGGAGTATTTCAGAACATCTATACAGGAGAAACTTCCATGCTGTTAGTTTATACCCACGGTTCTTGGAAGTTCTAGAAAACTTCAGAGTATTTCACTGATAACTTTTGATGCCAGGGTACCCCCAAATATGAGGATATGGGCCACTGCTATTTCTAGATGTCATATTAAATTCAAATTTAAGGGTGCCTGGGTGGCTCAGTCTGTTAAGTGTAAATTCAGCTCAGGTCACGATCTTACAGTTCGTGGGTTTGAGCCCCGCATCAGGCTCTGTGCTAACAGCTCAGAGCCTGAAGCCTGCTTTGGATTCTGTGTCTCCCTCTCTCTCTGCCCCCTCACCACCCTCAAAAATAAACAAACTTTAAAAAATTTTTTAAAAATAAAAACATAAAATCAAATTTAAAAAACTGTCTTATCTTTTCAACAAATGCTGCTGGGAAAATTAGGTATATATGTCCCCCAACACACACAACGAAAAAGAACTTTGATCCTTACCTTACATCATATACAAAACTGAACGTAAAATGGATCAGATACTTAAATATAAGAGATAAAACTATAAAATTTCTAGAAGAAAACATGGGAGAAAATTTCGAGGCCCTTTTGTTACACAAAGTGTTATTAGATATGATACCAGTGCATACTGCATTAAAGAAAAATTAATAGGGACGCCTGGGTGGCTCAGTCAGTTAAGCATCCAACTTCAACTCAGGTCATGATCTCAAGGTCCGTGAGTTCAAGCCCCACATCAGGCTCTGTGCTGACAGCTCAGAGCCTGGAGCCTGCTTCAGATTCTGTCTCCCTCTCTCTCTGCCCCTCCCCTGCTTGTGCTCTGTCTCTCTCTCTCTCAAAAAAATAAATAAACATTTAAAAAAAGAAAAATTCATAGACTTCATCAGAATGAAAACAATGTCCTTGAAAAGTTAAGATAGTCATTAAAATATTAAAAGACATGTTATAGACTGGGAGAAAATATTTGCAAATTACATATGTATAAAGGACTTGTATCCAGAATATATAAAGAACTCTTATAACTCAATAATATGAAAACAGAACTCCACTTAAAAATGGGCAAAGGATCTAGACAAACATTTTTCCAAAGAAGATATACAAATGTTCAATAAGCATGTGAAAAAATATTTGATATCATTAGTTCTTAGGGAAATTCAAATGAAAACCACAATGAGATACTACTTCACACCCACTAGCATGACCCTAATAAAAAGGTAGTTGATAACCAGTGTTAACAGGATGTGGAGGAACTGGAATTCTCATACCTACATTGCTGATAGGCATGAAAAATGGTGATGCTACTTTAGAAAACATTTTGGCAGTTTCTTAAAAATTTGAACACGTAACCCAGCAGTAACACTCCCAGGTATTTACCCAAGATAAATGAGGGCCACATAAAAATCTGAACATGAATGTTCATAGCGGCATTATTCATAATAGCCAAAAGGCGGAAACAACCAAATAGCCGTCAACTAAGAATTAATAAATAAAATGAGATATATTTCTTTTTTAAAAAAAAAATGTTTTTAGTGTTTTTATTTATTTATTTTTTTTTTTGAAAAAGAGAGAGAGACAGCATGAGTCGGAGAGGAGCAGAGAGAGAGGGAGACACAGAATTCGAAGCAGGCTCCAGGCTCTGAGCTGTCAGCACAGAGCCCGACGCGGGGCTCGAACCCACAAACTGTGAGATCATGACCTGAGCCGAAGCCGGACGCTCAACTGACTGAGCCACCCAGGCACCCTGAGATACATTTCTACAATGGATTATTATTCAGCCATAACAAGGAATGAAGTATTGCTATGCTACAAAATGATCTTCCTTGAAACCATGTGAAGAAATAAGCCACAATAAATCACATAATTATATGATTGCATTTACATTAAATGTCCTGAATGGGCAAATCTGTAGAGATAGAAAGTAGATAAGAGATTGTCTAGGGATGGGATGACTGGGGATTGGAGCATGATGTCTACAGGGCATAGTACGTGTGTGTGTGTGTGTGTGTGTGTGTGTGGTGATGAAACTGTTCTAAAATTGATTGTGGTGATGGATGCAGAACTCTGAATATGCTAAAAGCCATTGGATTGTACGCTTAAAATAGGTGAACTGTATGATATGGGAATTATATCTCAGTAAGGGTATTTTAAAATCTGTATTTGGGGGCAATTCTTTTCTTGCCCTTTTGAGGGACTGACAATGAGAAAGATGAAAATAAAGAGTGAAGGTCAAGAGGCCAGTTACTTCAATGGCCGGTAATGGAATGGTCTGCATCCCCAGATCAAACCCCATGTTGGCAATGATCCTTCCCAGCACTGAAAATAGCACCACTGTGGTGGAGACACCTTAATAATGACACTGTCAAACACCTGTCACAATTTTAGCAAGCTGGCTTTTATCTTGTTTTGTTTTATGATTCCTCCACCCTCTACTCCTCATATCATCCGTTGGAGAGAAAAAGAGGTCAAATCAAAATTATAAGCTCAAAAATATTCTTTAGTAATGCCATCACAGAAATTGTAAGATCTTTTATATTCAGATCTTCTGAATAGAAGAACTGTGCAAATACCATAGGGACCATCCTAGAAAACAACATCTCCACCAAGGTGAGTACATTACATTGGAGACTGTGGGAGCACAGAGAGTGGAAGGACATTGAGAAGAGTAGTGGCTTGGTGAAAAAAATCTAGACAGAGACCACACTGTGAGATGAATACTCTGTTATCAGAGAGCTAGAAGTACTCTTGAAGGTCATGTACTTATCTCAAAACCTAAGACCCAGAGAAGAGATATGATTGGCCCCATGTCACACAGTTAGTGGAGAATAGAGTGGATGCTAGAACTCAGGTCTCTGAATCCCAGTTTAGGGCTGAATGTTGGATATTGACAGACTAGTTGGTGTGGGAGACTGGAATACTATGCCAAAGCTTTTGATTGAAACGGCCAGGCCCCACCTCCATCATTGCTCAGAGCCAAGAGCATCTCTTCAACAATACAACTCTAAGAGGATAAATTACTGAAGAAATAACCAATTGCCAACCTATGCTTTGTCCTTTCTTTCCAGATGGACAGTATATTTGATGTTTGGCTACCTCCATCATATGCCTTCTTTTAAAGTACAAAATCTGCCTCAGTGTGAGGCATCTTGAAGTACACATTACAAATGGCAAGGTAGTTTGCAAACTGTCTCCTTTCACAGAGCCTGGCTTCCCATCTTTGATCTTTTCCACTTCATGCCCAAGCCAATCCTCTCAAAGCCTGTCTCCAGGAATTGAATCTGTAGAAGGTTGGGGAGGGGGATCTTTTGGTAATACAAACATCACCTTTCCAGCCTTGATTCGCTCAAGAGAAGGTCAATGATAAATGACCTCCCTCTTGGGGCATAACTTACGGCCACGTGGCTTTTTCTGTTGAGCCAAATGTTGACTGAAAGGGTCATAACACTAGGAGGAAAGAGAGGTTGGCTCTGGGAGAACTGGAGGCCGGGGAATATAAGTAAGACCAGATGTGGCTGGAGGGGGCAGAGATGATGGGGGCGGGGGAGAGAAAACGTGGCTACACAGGCAAAGTAAGAACACATTCACCTTGGGAAATGCACTCAACATTTTCAAGGTTAAATCCACCTTGTCTTCCTGTGTTTCCCGTGATTCCCTTTGTGCCTGCAGCACCCAGTTACTTAGTATAGCAAGACAGAACAAGTTTTTTCTGGAATACTTAACAGTCGTTCAAACATCCTCTGTGCTCTCATTTTCCTATTTCATCGTCTTATGGTTCAAAACATGTCTTAAAACTCCTGTTCTAGCTTCCAAGGCTATGGGTCACCTTGGAATCAGCCTAAAACCCTTTCATGTTATTTTTCTGAGACCTAAAATTCTGGTCCAAGTAGTTGGTACTAGAAAGATATAGAGACATAAAATAAATTCACCCAATTGAAAATGGGCCTAACAAAGGTAACACAAATACTAAAGGGCATACTTAGCCCTTAGGCACGTGTCTTGAGGCAGTGATAAATCTTTGACTGCACAGACCCTGCATGTGGACAAAACTGAGACCAGAGATGCCAATAAGTGCAGCATGAATATGGATGGTGTGAGAACCAGCTGCACCCCTGTTTAAGATGCCAAAAAGCTGGAAGTCTATTATTAAAGCTCTGCATCTCCAATGGAAGCACCATGCTCTATGCTTTACAGAAATGAATGTAAGGCTGGGGGGTGCTGGGTGGCTCAATCGGTTAAGCGTTCAACTCTTGATTTCAGCTCAAGTCATGACTCAACGGTTGTGAGATATAGTCTTGCGTTGGGCCCGGTGCTGGACACGGAACCTGCTTAAGATTCTCTCTCTCTCGCTCTTCCTCTGCCCCTCGTTCCCTCTCTCAATAAATAAATAAATACATAAATAAATACAATGTTTAAAACAAATGAATTTAAGACTAGGTTACTGAGCTAGTACTACTACCAAGTGAACCAGAAATTTGGGTTCTAGTTTTTACACATCCATGATCTTTAAGCATAAGTGTGTGGCTTGACCATGAAAATTAATATTTGGATAATTTTGTCAACACACTGCAAAAACCACTCCAGCTGCCAAAGAATCAAAAAAAAAAAAAAAACCCAATCTCATCTGGGAGTTAACTAATATGCATCATCATCTAACCTTTCATATTTTCCCTGACCTCCTAGAAATCCATTATAGCCCATGAGATTAGCAAGGGCCCCGTCGACTCCTCATTTCATTAGCAACTTCTTATTGAGGTGAGGAATAAGTTGGGACCCCTTCGTACTGATGATGGTTAGTTCCTCTGTCTACACAGACCACAAATATCTCAGGGGCAATGAGTCAGGAAATCTGTCTTCTATACTGGAAAAACATAAGCCCTAAAAAGACCAAGGGCTCCAAAAGCCATCCAAAATAAAAACAGAGAGAAAGAGATGACAGCCATGTCCGTAGATTTCTTGTCAATCAGCGTGAGCCAATCAATCAAACTGTACACAGAAGAGCAGAAGCAACAATAAATCTGGAATAATCAACTGGGCTGTTTTAACTGATCATTATTCAAACAAAGAGGGAGAAAACCACGTGATTTTTTGTCAGTCTGAGATCCAATTGAAGCAAGACCAAATCCAAGTGATGGCCTTGATTTCATGATTAAAATGTTCCATAACAAATAGCCTTGACCATACGTTGTCCTTTCTGCCTAGTGCCACATTTAGGCAACGACAGACATGGAATATCCAAGCGCGTCCAAACCATTGCAACACATGTGCCTTCAGCCTGCATTGAGGAAGATCATATTCCCAAGCAGTAAGAATACCCACCAGTAATCAAAGTGACTGACAGGTGTTAACATTAGAGCTGTCATCACCAGAATTGGGGAATGGGCTGGGCTCCAAGATTTTGAGTTTGGCTAACTTTCAGTATACTCAGCACCTATTTTGTAATTAGTAGGTTTGTCCCTGCACCCCCAAATTTTGTTATTTAATGTCCTTTCTGTAACCGCACAACAATGTTTGATTTGTGGGTTACCCCATGCCTACCAATCTAACCAGTGAGGTTAGGGTAGTTAGTTCCTAATCATTCAGCATCTTCTGTAAACAGCATTTCCTAGTGTGCTCTTCAGAATATATACATGTATATCCCATTTAAAAAAAAAGTGTTTGTGGTTAAATAAAATTGGGGAAATCGTGGGTCTTAATTAAATTGGTTTCCTTTCTGCAGGACTTCTCAGAACATTTAATGTGCCAATGAGCACCATGAATCTCTAAGAAGGGCTTATAATTTGCAACATTTCACAACATTATTTGACCACAGAACCCTTTTATGAAAAGCTGCTGGGGAGCAGGAGATGGGGACGGTTTTTACAATATACTTTGGGAAATGTTGCCTTAACTTGCCATGACTTGCCATGACTTCCACGTAAGTAACAAATAGGAGCTCCCCAGGGGGAACACACACACACACTCCTTTGGAAGCCTCCTATCTTTTCCGATAGACCTAAAGATGGTGTCTGAGGCACTGAATGCAGAGGGCTTCTCAGAACATCTCAGAACATCTACCTAGGCCAAGTTAGAATAGCTTTATGTCAGTCTGTTCAATCAACAAACATTTATAGAGATTCCACAATGTATCAGAACTGAGAATTAAAAAAAAAAAAAGGTGAAGATTGCTTTAACCTTGCACAGAGGTGCAAGAACCTGAAGACAGAGAAGTTTTCAGGGATAATATGACATTTGAAACAGGCCTTAAAAGACAACCCTCAGGGCTCCAAGCAGGCAGAAAGAGACATTTTAAGGAGAAGGAACTGTATTCAGAGGTACTGATGTCTGACAAAGCTTTGTCCTATTCCCTTGAGCACTGCTCCTGATGTTTCGGGACACATACTATATCATACACTAACATTTTATACTGTGTTCCCCAAAGAAATGGGAGCCAATGCTTGAAGGAGTTGGAGAAAGCTTGCTGTTCTGTGTGGCCTGCTGTAGGATTAAAATGCACCCATCACAGGTTTGGAGCCTGCTTGCGTAGGAGGTGGAGGTGTGGCTTTATTTACCACTAAGAGCAACCACAGAATGCCAAGGTGTGGTATAGCTCCATAAAATGCTGAGAATTTGTGCTAAGAATGATGGAGGGAAAGTAGAGGGAAAGGAACTAACATTTGTAGATATATATCTAAATTGTCTAGCAATTGACATACCTGGTTTAATGGCAAATCGTATGCATACATATTTACATCTTGTGTTTTAATTTACAAAGTGCTTTCGTATCCATTGTTTCTTTTGATCTTCAGGTGAATTCTGTGAGCATGGGTAGGGCAGGTGTCATCAGCCCCCTTGTATAGAGAAGTGGGAGGCTTCGGAAAGTTAAGTGATTAGCCCAAGGGTCACATAGTGAGTTGCAATATTATAATAAAAACCAGGTCTTCTGAATCTCAGTCTTAAGTCCTTGATTTGTATTTGTCACACGTTACTCCAAGAGGCTGAAGGTATAGAGATATGGACTTATGCCCGATATAAGGAAAATCTTTCTAAAAATCACAGGTTTTCAACAGTGGGATAGGCTGTCTTATGAAATTGAAATGGTTGCAGAGTAAGTATATCCTTGCCATAGGTGGGAGATTAAATGTCATGGCTTCTAAGGTCACTGTCAACGCTAAGATCCAATGATCCTAAAACCCCTGGCTTCTATTTCCCCAAGATGAGGTGTCCAATGATTCCGCCTGCTCCTGGGAAGCTCCTGTTTATTATGTACTTGGTCCTCAGGAAAGAGATCCTCTTTAAGAGATGCTTGGAGTTGGGACTTTTCCCATGGCAGGTAAATTCGTTGCTTTGGTACAACAAACACAAATCACATTCAACCAATGCGTCCAGGTATCACTCAGATCACAGAATGAGGAACATGTAAAAGTCACAAATTTAGAAACATTCCCAAATATGTGAGTTTGAGTTTTACCAGAGATTTAAACTCTTGCAGCATTCAGTATATGTCAGAAATCATGGGAGGAGACACAGTTCTGCATTTGAACACTCATCAGTCATTCTGATGTAGAGTGAATCTGCTTCTCCAGAATCTATATAATTGCGTACACACCAAAGGTATTTTAAGAAGGTAGGGAGTATGGACCAATAATAATCCGCAGTTGTCTTCTCTCATGGGGGACCAGGATTCTCTTTAGAGCTAACAGAACCAGCCACTGTTCCAATTCTCTTGGAACATATTTTGTCATACATTTACAGCTCCCTATGCTCAAGAGAATGGTGCATCTGTCTGATGGAGATGCCTGGCTGCATTCTTTCCCAGATATTAATATAGGTGGCACTTTAGTAGCATAACCAATGACATGAAGAACCTGATTTGGAGAGGAACAGATGGCAGCATCTTTCTTGGGCTAATTTTAGGATCCTGAAATAGTCCCTTTCTCACACAAAACCATCAGTGGAACCAAATTAAGACAGCCATGTCACACGGAAAAGGGAGAAAGGAAAAATGTGGTCTAGTGTGAGGCAAAGACAAGGAACCAGAGACTTCAGTTCTTCCCCTGTATCCGAGTCCTTCCACAGAACATGAGGGCTACTTCAACCTCTTTTCACCACAATGGATGCTGAATACCAACCTAAGGCCATCTAAGAAGAAATGAGCCGGCAAATCTCATTTCTAGGCATACGCATTGAGTGATCAAGGTTGCATCACGTGATAGCCACATTCAGATTTATAAGAACGTGTAGGATCTAGGTTCTAGGTCCCTTACTCAGCAGATAAGAAAGCTGAGGCTAAGTGACCATCCTACTTGATGAGACAAAAGCAGATTGAATTTCAAAGCCTCAGATTTCTAGTCCAATGTTTTGTCTGCTGAAAAGACCTTTCTTCCAAATGATACCCGAAATATCAGGTAGGGATGATGGGAGGCGGAGGAAGAGACCCCAACCAGAAACGATGCCTGAGGTGCAGGATGGTCATCCAGGCATTTAGAACAACTGAGAAGAAGAGTACTTTAAAAAAAAAAAAAAAAAGTACCTACCTGTTTTCCATCCAGAGTGTAGAGTTTTTTGACAACCCCGGTCTCCAGCTTGATGGCTTCAGTGATGTCAGTGAGGACTTGCTCAAAAGAGTGGGCTGTCTTCTTGTTCAGAAGCACACGCACAGCCTTCCGAGGCTTCACCCCGCTGCGAATGATGGTCACCAGTTTGGGGCGCACAAAGTCCTTGTTCTCTCTGGCCTGGGCACTGTTGCTGCTAGCCAGGGATTGGGGGGCTTTCATATTGGCGGATGTCTTCACATTGACAGACCAGTTGGGATTGACATTCTTGGTGTACTCCACCTTTTTAAAGAAGTTGTCTGAGGAGCAAACATAGCTTTCCCCTAAGGGAAGAAATAAGTGGTGATTAGTTCCACAGCCGATATGTGGACCATTCTAACCAAACTAATGCACATTGACCTTGGAGTAGGGCTTTTGGAGATAACGGTGATAATAGCCAACTGTAGGCACAATTTCTTACTGGGCTCTCTCTTTAAAACTTGGATCATTCAAATTCAAGAGCTGAAAAATCCTATAAAGCTAAGGGTTTTAAGGACAATGAACCCATACATCTAAGTATAATCTAACAAGCAGGGTTCTCTCGCTTGATATGGTTCTATCGCAATTGAAATGTTTATGTTCATTTCTAGTATGTTTGTTTCCATCCAGAGTGTAGAGTTTGATACGATTTTATTGCATTTGAAATGTTTATGTTAATTTCTAGGATGTTTGCTGATATTCAGGGGCATTACTGGAGTGTTTTTAACATGTTTCTATTTCTTAATGTTCCTGTCCTATTTCTGGACTCATAGCCACATTCCATGGTTATATTATAAACCAGGGAGAACTTTCAAAATTAATAGTTTATCCCAAGTTAAAGTGACCCAATTATCCTTGTACATTAGGCATATAGTACATAACTGCCAAGAAGCCAGATTGTCCTTTGCACAGAGTATGTGGCTAAGCAGTGGAATATTGAAATGTGAAATGTATGTGTGTGGTGAATATATATATATGTGTGTGTGTGTGTGTGTGTGTGTGTATACATACATACATATACATATATATATATATACAATTGTGTCCTCTACTGCTCATCTCCACATCAAAGTGGAGAAACTGCCTGAATAACAACATGCGCGTGCTCGTGCGCGCGCGCACACATACACACACACACCCCGTTGCTCATGTTTGCAAATCTAGCTGTTGCTTGAGAAATACTTTCTCCTGTTTCTACCACCCACCCCTCATCTTTCCATCTTCCCCAATGCTACACACTAGATCTGTGTGTTCAAGGCTCTCTTCACCAGGACTCACCCTTGGCTGCCACAAGTAAGGAGGTGGAGATGTAAGAATATGTTATACAGCTAGATTTATGGATTGGAGGAATCTAGTGTACTTTTCACATTTATCTTGGGCTACAGGAAATGACTAATACAGCGGAAGGAACACCGGGGCCAGAGGCAAGGCAGTGGCGGGGAGTAGACACCTGGGACTAGAAGCTGGAGAAAAGAGGAAGAGAGGTAGGCTCAGCCTGGAGGAGAGAGTATTGGAAAAGGTTGAATTTGTTGAGTAAAACACATTAGCCTGAAGGTATATAGAAGTTCATCCAGAGGTCAAGCTGCAGAAAACTAGTGTGAGTTAATCAGGCTTAACTCATCAGTAACAATTCTAAATAAATAAGTTGGTCAACCCTAGCCAGTGCAAAGAAAGCATTACACACAATTACGGACTGATGGCTCTTCTTCCTTTGGTCTCAGCGGGAGAACCATGCAGGGACATTCAGAAACACCGGGCTGATAATTCCCTCCTTTTGCAAATATTGATTGCTTTGCTGCAGCGCCAAATCCTTTAAGTCATGTTAATTAATAAATTTTTCAGTTAGTGCTGAGAGAAGATTCAGTCAGATTCTCTAGGGCACCTTTGAGGACATTTATGTGTGTTTGTGAAGGGGAAGGGTGAGTGGCTTCCAACACTGCTCTGAGTCCAAGAGGCCATTGGTGTTCTGTCTTGTCAGGGAGCCAGGGGGAGGTTTGTAGGTGAACGTAGGCGTCCTCTCCCACGTGGTGCACATACGCACACCCAGGATGGAGTAGTCAAAGAACTCAGTCGAAAGAAACCCTAAACTCTCTCGCTCCCTTGCAGGCAAATCCAACCTAACCCAAGGGATTAGAGGCTAGGGTCTTTAATTTGGGACTTTAAGGGGTGAAGGAGCCTGCTCAATTCCCCCATCTACTCACAGCCAATATCCCCCCCACACCCTTCGAGATGGCCCGTTGCCTTAGCACTCCACCAGATTCACGGGTACCTTCCAAGAGGTTAGTGCCTTTAAGTCAGATGTTTTCCATAACTTGTCAAGTACTTTAAAACTCTGACAACTGGTGGTGTAGAAATGTGTGAGGCTATATATTTATGATTTCACTCATCTACAGTCTCCTCTGGAGAGTCAGCTGTGTAGCCCTATTAGGACTCTGGACTTATTTTGCTCCCATGTCTTAAACCTCTTAAGCCTCTGAACTATGAGTATGATTAACCACCCCCAGATGAAAATGAACATGATGGCAGACAGCTATAGTATCATATGGCACCAAGAACTTTCCAGAGGGCCCAGCTCTCAGCCAAATCTATGTTGAGCACCTTCCAACAGTACATTTTAGTCTCTCCACTCTCTCCTTTTGGCCTCAACATGGAGTAATGGAAAAAGAGCAGCTGATGTGATGTCAGTCAGAATAGGGTCTCCAATACTTCCTAGCTGTGTGCCCTTGAGCAAGTTACCTAACCTCCCCCAGCTTCAGTAACTTGTCTGCAAAGTAGGAATGATAATAACAATACCTACCTCGTAAGGTTGTGGTGAGGCACAAATGAGATGATGGATAGAAACTGCTGAGCCCAGAGCCTAGTGCATGGGAAACACTTGAGAAACTCTAGCTATGGTTATCATTAAGGCCCTCATCTGAAAGAATAGAGAGAGAACAAGAAAGAAAGAGGAAAGAAGCAAGGAGGAAGAAAGAGCTGAGGGGAAGGAGATGAAAAGAGGAGGAGTAAAAGCCCAAGGAAAGAAAAAAGAAAGAAGCAGCAGCAGCCATCTTGGAACTGAGCTATAATCATGTATATAACATGACCACTACCCAGGTCTCATGCCTCGAACATAACAATTTCTTACTGGATAAGAGGAAGTATCCAGTTGCTGAAAAAGTCACATGTAGCACTCCATGGTTAACACCCAGCGAAGCCACGTGGTGCCACTGATGATGCATGCTGAGGGCAGGATCCTTTTAAGACTTTATACTTTTTAGTGCAGTTCTAGGTTCACAGCAAAATTGAGGGGCAGGTACCAAGATTTCTCCCACAACTCTTGTCCCCACACATGCATAGCCTCCCCTGTAATCAAACATCCCTGACCAGAGGGCAGGATATTTACAGTGGTCAAGGGCAGCAACTTGGGAAGTCAGACCCTGAATCCCAGTCCCAATCAGGCCTTTGGGAGCTGTGGGACCTCAGCAAATCATTTAATCTCAAAGTCTCAGCTTTTCCATCTATAAATTGAAGGTATTACACTAGGTGACATCTCAGTTCCTTCCAGACCTAAAGATCTACGAGAAGGAATTTTCTTCTCTTTTCCATCCCCAAAAGACTGGAGGAGGTAACGTTATGAGGGTCATTAAACTTTAAAGAAATAGGCGCCCACTACCGAGGACTCTCCACTTGTACCACTGGAAAGACATCAAGGCTTCCTTGTTCTCATTTTGCAAACATCTGCAACGTCTGCTGCCAGAGCTGGGTGCTTCCTGCCCGTCCAGCTGCCTGGCACTTGGAGCTGGATGAGGTGTATTGCACCTTTACACAGCTGGGTTCCAATCCTGCCACAGCCTGCAGGGGCCATTTCCCACCCATTGGGAGCCTAGAAAGAAAGCCAGAGCCAGGCAAGGTGACAATTTGCTGGAACTGACGATCTGTTTCAGGGGGAAAGAGGGTAAGGAAATGAAGTCATGGAAGCACAGCTGAAAGGGCAGGAAGGGAACAGGATATGGGCTCAAGATGATCTAATGTCGGGGCGCCCGGGTGGCTCAGCCAGTTAAGCGTCCGACTTCCGCTCAGGTCATGATCTTGTGGTTTCTGAGTTCAAGCTCCGCATCGGGTTCTGTGCTAACAGCACAGAGCCTGGAGCCTGCTTCGGATTCTGTGTCTTCCTCTCTCTCTGCCCCTCCCCTTCTCTCTCTCTCTCTCTCTCTCTCTCTCTCTCAAAAATAATAAACATTAAAAAACATTTTTTTAAAGATGATCTAATGTCCACCTCCCTTCATTTTCAGGATGGCTCCATTTTCAAAAACATGAAATACACTCATATTTTCTCAGTGTGAAAACACTTCTGCCTGGGCTTTCTCCCCTTTTCCAGAACTTCCTCATTCAAGAAGGAAAATATTAAATGATACTGCATTGTATTATCCTATCTGTTAATGAGGTACCTGTCCCCCAGGTGTCTTTAGACACCTAGAAGAAGAACCCCCTTCTCTTTGGCAATGTGCTTGCTTTAGGAGCTAGAGGATAAGTTAGTGAGAAGGTGGTTCCATCTCATCTCATCTCATCTCATCTCATCTCAAATGAGTTATGGCAAAGGGTCTGGATCATAACTGATGTCACTGTTCAACTCAGATTTTCCAGCAAGACGGTCCCAATTGTCAATATTCTGTCCCATGCTCCACGTAATAATGCTCAGAATAATACCCCGAAGATTGATCTGGGTACTCACAAGGAAGTGAGGAAGGAACTGGGCAGGAAGGGAAGGAGAATGATTTTGCAATGAAAGACTAAGCAAGACAAAAGGAAGAGTCACATTCATTGACCCACTGGGAATATGACTAACACATAATATGACCACAGCCTACATGGCTTCACTAAGACTCCTTGTGTACCCAAAGAGCTGTGGAAAAGCTGAGATAAATAACCTTATTTGGGTCCAAAATGTCACCCTTGCGACTTTCAGCATCTAGCAGCAAACAGTAGACTAGAGGCATTAGACAAGGAGTGTAACAGGCCAGAGTGATTATTAACCAATACCAATTGTTTTTTATTTCATTTTATTTTTTTCTAAATATTTAACAAAGTGGCCATTTGGAAACCATATGTTCCATGCTCCATTATTCCTTTAAGGTCTACAAAGGAAAAAAACAAAACAAAACAAAACCAAGGACTTCTTCACTCCTAGGAACTCCCATCACTGTAGTTAGCTGAAAGGGACCATCAGGATCACCTAATCCAGTATTTCTCAAGTTTAAAAGATCACCTGGGGAGATTTGTTAAAAACATAG
Source organism: Panthera uncia (assembly GCF_023721935.1). Taxonomy (NCBI): domain Eukaryota; kingdom Metazoa; phylum Chordata; class Mammalia; order Carnivora; family Felidae; genus Panthera; species Panthera uncia. The sequence goes on from NC_064817.1 coordinate 87,117,050, forward strand.
ATTCTGCAGCCCTAGCCCTGGGGATTCTGATTCAATAGATCTGGGGTATGACCCAGGAATTGATATTTTCCTGAATCTCTGAAAGAATCTGAAAGGCAGCCAGGTTTGGGAGGCACTGGCCATCCCACGGGGTCTGGAATCCCACGGATCCCATCAGTAGTGTCATCATTATTGCTTTATTTTTTTACATCATTAACAATAATACCTTGTAGCTATAGCTTTACCTTGTCGATGCGTTTCCATAGCTATTATCTAATTATATCCTCACAACCACCCTGATAGGTAAAGAAGGCAGGTGTTACTAGTCTCACACAAATGTTACAATAGATACACAAGATGTGGTTCATACATACAATGGAGTATTATTCCTCAATAAGAGGGACAAAAGTGTTGATACATGATATAACATGAATAAACCTTAAAAACACTTTTCTAAGGGAAATAAGCCAGTCACAAAAGATCACATGGTATATGATTCAGTTTATATAATAAGCAAATCTATGGAGACAAAGAGTAGGTAAGTTGTTGCCTAGGACTGGAGAGAGTGAGGGAAATGGACAATGACAGCTAACTGGTACAGGGTTTCCGTTTGGGGTGACGAGAGTTATCTAAAATTAGATTATGATGATGGCTGCATCACTTGGTAAATTTTCTAAAAATCATTGAATTGTAGGGGCGCCTGGGTGGCTCAGTTGGTTGAGCGTCTGACTCTTGATTGATCTCATGGGTCGTGGGTTCAAGCCCTGCATTGGGCTCTGGAATGACAGTGTGGAGCCTGCTTGGGATTCTCTCTCTCCCTCTCTCTCTATCTCTCTTTCTGTCTCTCAAAAATAAATAAACTTAAAAATTATTTTTTAAAAATTTTAAAATTAAAAAAAATCATTGAATTGTACACCTAAATGGGTGATTTTTACATTGTGTAAATTATACCTTAAAATGGCATTTTTCTTCAAAAATGCTGTTTTACAAAGGAGAACATTATTTACCATGACGATAAGTTATGTAGCTAACCAGCTATAAACTAGGACAACTCAACAGTCATAGCTACCCTTTATTCCTGTATACCAGGAATAATAGTAAACGCTTCATACCCGTTTTCTTATTTAATCCTCAAAGCAGCTATTCCCACTTTACAGATGAAAAACTGAAGCTCAGGGAGTCTACATGGTTTCCCCAAGGTCACACCAGCTAGCAGGTGGCAGATCTTGGATTGGAAACAAATCTGATTCCAAAGACTCCTTTTCCTGCAATAACCTTCTGCCTCTAAGACTAGAACCTGCTGCCTCTGATTCTTCATCAGGGATCTTTCCAAACTTTTTCAGCGTGAAGTCTCTTGGGGAACAGTGTGCATGAATATTCTTAATCTTTCATTCAACCTCTTCCAATGGTGAACAAAGTGAGGGGCTTCTGCCCTCCATTCCTAGAAGAGTAGTTCTAAAGGGCAAAACAGGAGAGAAAAAAACCTTCTTCTTCTTTATCTTCCTCATCCCCAGTGCCCTTTCCCATCTGGCTCTGCAGCAGTGGGAAAGCTGGCCACATTTCTCAATATTATCTTAGAGATACCCCAGAATTTCCTTGACTGAATGAGCAGTACTAAGGACTGGGAGGTCACTGCAGCTTGTGGATGAAGATGATACATGAATAAATGCGAGTGAGCCTTCTTTACATTCTATACAACCCAGGAAGCACTACCAATGCACCCAGGGGAAGAGTCCAATCTAGCAGGACTCAAAAGGGTCAGGAGAAAGGGTGCAGTCTTCAAAATTACATTTATTATCTATTTCGAACTGAGATTCTCACAAAACATACACACACACACACACACACACACACATCTAGGGAAAAAATCAATATCAAGGGCTTGTCCTTGAGCAAGATATGTTAAAAATGGATCTGGGGAGGGGGGAAATCTGTGCATGACACTTCTCTTAGATCAGACACAAGAACATTCTAATTCCTACTCGAAATACAATGTCCCTTGGTTCAGAATTCTGCCTTAGCATCTGTCATGGCCTTTAACAAATCACAACTAGTGGCAATGAGGACATACTGGGTGATTCAAGGTGCTTTGTTTGTGAAAATTATGACGGAGGCACCCCTCAGATTCGACTGACACATGGGTTTTACAGTGACAAAAGATGCACACCCTATCAATTACTCTGTTGGACAGCTCCCTCAACCTCGGGCCAAGTCCTTCTAGTTTGCCCTGTCTCTCCTTTAAGATACGTGCTAGGATAGTCAATCCTTGCATGTTCAGAAAAAGTCTCAGATTGACCTCTGCCTGGTCATCCGGCACACGATCAAATAATCTGAGCCTTCTTAGCATTGTTTTTCAAGGTCAGTTATGTGGAAAAACCTCAGACTTGAACCATGAGACCCAGAGCCAGTAGCCGTATGGACACTGTCTCTTATCAGCAACTGGCCCCAAGTCACTCGACCTGGCCTGAGAAACAGCAGTGACTTGCGAGAACATGGTCTTGTGCAAGGGAAGCCCTCATGCTCCTTTGTCTAAGAACACAAGAAAGCTAGAAGCAGTGAAGCAGAGGCGGGGCACTCCCACACCAAGTCATTTAATGCGCTGTTTCTCATTCCTTGTTGGCTGCTTCATAATCTGGCTTCCCTAGAGATCTGCCTGCTCTAAACTCACCTTTCCTCAGGGAATGGAAGGGGTGAGGAGGTGGGGCTAGAGGGGTGGAGGAAAGGGTTTGGGGAGGGCCATTTGCATGATCACCGTCCCTCGAAGCTGTCCTTTAAAGCACCGTGTCAAGTTAAACGGATTCCATGTTATAGCGATTTAAAAGTGGGGATAGGGAGGCATCCACCATATAATTGACTTGATAACGTACAGTATTAAGCACGTGTCCCAAGATCAATCTTCTACATAACCACAGAGAAAGGCGTCGTGGATGAGCAAGGTTTTGGTAAGAGCTGAGATGTCCCTGCTTTTTGAGAGTGTACCAGGTTTTTTGGGTTTTCAGCAACATAGTCATAAAATCCGATTGTAGAACCAAACTCTAGAGAGGATTTAAAGGGACTTAGGTACAGTGAGTCAGTTCCTATTCTAATAGGAATAGTCTTTATTAAAATACCAGACATACCTACAGCTTTCTTTGGTATTTCTCTCAATGACCTCAGCCTTAGGGACACACCCTGAAGTGGGCTTTTTAGAAGCAACAGCTGAGCAGTGACCACTTACCTAAAAGGATAATCCTTTATGAATATGTCCAGGAAGTCCTGCTTTTAGGACGCCTACTTCCATGCGCAGCAATTCACAGTCTCTCAGCAGCTCAAAGGATATTTGGAAACCTTTCTGTTAACCCAACCAAAGTTCCTTCTTCATTTTACAGCCCTAAGGAGTTCATGGTCTGCCTCAGTAATGCTACTTAGAATTGACTATGAACAAGATCCAGAGTAAATGACACAATTCAGATTTTCCTTTGTACCCTGACAGATGAGCACAATGCATTATCACTGCCATCCACGCTCCAACACCAGCAGAGACTAAAGGCCATGAAGAGCAATGGCTAATGGTCTGTCGATGCCTATAGGATCAGAGAGTCTCGGCATCGACCTGGTGCTCTGACAAACATAATTCCTAATTTTTTTTTTCCCATGAACTCCAAGAAATGTAACCATAGTCAACGGTGCCACCTCCCACCAAGAGCCACCACCCTTGAAATTACCTTCCTCCAGTTCATCCATGCTTCCGATTTTCCTGGATCCATCAATGGTGTAAATGTAACGCACTCCCTGAGGCAAGTTGATGTTGTCAGACAGAGATCGAGTCAGGTCAGCCAGCAAGGCGTCAAAGCTGCGAAAACGGTCAGAGGACACAGCGTACACAATCCCCTTGAAGTAGCGGTCCCCATTGCGGTAGAAACGTACCTTCTTGGCTTTCTTCTCGTTGCTCAGTGCCTGCAAGGTTCTGGTTCGGTAGAAGCTACAATGGGCGCTGTGAGTGGGGCTGGGCAGCCCATTCATCCGTGAGCCTCGCATGTTCCTGGATGTCTTGTCTCTTTCGTCAAAATGTCCAAAATCAAGTTCCATATTTTGGTGGAACCTCAGAGACCTGAGTGTTGGACAAAGGGGGTGAGGGGAGGCAAAGAAAGAGGGGCAGGGCGGGGGAAAAAAAAAAAGAAAAGAATTCAAATATTAGCCAGATCCAGTTCTGCAATCTGCTGCTTGTGAAAAGAACTGCTTGAAAAAAGCCTGTGACCCATCTGCTGCTTGCCCCTGACCTGCAGGAATATTGATCTTAATAGAGAAGAAGGAGGGGCTGAGGGGGTGCTGGCGATGGTGGGGGGTTGGGGTGGGAGATGGGGAAGGAGGCACTTTGGGCACTGTTCCAAAACAGGAGAGGGAGTGATTTTGAAATCGCTTAAAATCCTGGGACTTATTGACAGTGGCTCCTATCAAATTGTAACTTCGGGCTAAATACATTAAAACTGGCATCTGTTTCCTCACACATGCCCACATGACTAACAGTTGTAAATGAATCCATAGCCTGACAAGATCCCCTTAAAGAGAATAGAAGGCGCTAGCTGAGGTTAGCCTCTCCAGTTTGGGAAGCAATCTTTGTGCCTCAGTCAAATGACTACAACGGGGAATGTTTTAATTTTATTCCCAACCCTCTTTCCTACCCTAATGTGTGCATCCCCTCCCCCTAGAATAAACCAGGATTCTCCTTTAAAGGGACAGCCTCCAGGGAGTAGCTACTGTCTTTGTGCTATTCATCAAACCCTTTCCCCACCAAGCTGGTGCAGCTATCCGACATTCATAAGAAATAAGCTGAAAAAAAGGATTAGAAAAATCAGTTATTTAACAAGTTATCAGCTCTGCTTCCCCCCGCCCCCTCTGGCACCATTTGGTCACAAAATCCTTTTCTTTCTTTCCTTTTTTTTTTTTTTTTTTTTTGTTTCTTAATATGTGCACGATCCCTCCCCAACGATGCAGCCCCACCTCTTAATGGAATAATTTAATTGTTGAAAGATTCCCAAATGAGTCCCTGAAAAGCATATGAGACCTTCAGAAACAAGCACACCTTTCATTGTTCTGTATTTCTACCCTGACTGAAGGGGCATTTTGCCCTCACAGCGGGCAATTCACCCCAAACTTGTCTATTGCCCAGGTGCATTAGCTGAGGCAAAAGATGGTCATCTGTCAGATTTATTTTTTCCCTTTCTGCTGAACCAGAGAGAGAGAGAAAGAAAGAAAGAAAGAAAGAGAAAGAAATGAGGAAAGGAAAGGAAAAGGAAGAAAGGAAGAAAGGAAGAAAGAAAGAGAAAGAAAGAAATGAGGAAAGGAAAAGGAAGAAAGAAAGAAAGAAAGAAAGAAGAAAAGGAAAGGAAGGGAAAAGAAAGGAAAGAGAAAAAAGAAGAAAGAAAGAAAAAAGAAAGAAAGAAAGAAAGAAAGAAAGAAAAAGAAAGAAAGAAAGAAAGAAAGAAATGAAATCATGAAACCAAACACAACAGAAGCCTCAAGCGCTAGCAAAGGTAGTGACCATAGCCTATGAACCAAACTATTAACATGCATCTCACAGATGGGGATAAAAGGACTCACAAAGCAAGCAGGGCTCAGCTGCTACACACTGCCACATCGAGAAATTTGCAAGGGACCAGGAGGACAGGAGATAAAGGAGGACGGGTGTCTAGTAGGTTTGCCAGGCTCGGTCCCCCTTTTCTTCCAATGTCACCATGACCTGTGCTGAGCTCAGCATTGTCTCTGTCAGACAACCTGCAGTGGTAAGAGACCCCACCTCCTCAATACAAGTAGCAAGCATTTCCCCAGGCATGCGAGTAACACTTGGCTTTGCTTTAGGATCAGGGGTGGTATTACTCTAAACTATTATTCATCACAGTGAAAACAAAGGAACATCAAACTCACTTTTCCAAAGGAAAATCCCAGGTAGAGGCTTAGGAAAAAATCCGATAGGATAAGGCAAAATAAAAAAAAAAAAATTCAGAGAAGGAGAAGGAGAGAAAGAGAAAGAGCTAGAGCAAGCGCTTTGCCTTGTGCTTTTCCCGTTTGACATCTGTTACATTCTGCCTGAAAATCACTGGAAAGCCCCACTCACCGGTTTTCTGCTGGTTGGGTGGAGATGCTGAGAGAAAGAAAACCAATCTCTCTATGCCTTTGTTGTCTGAGCTCCAAGCAAGAAATTCCTGCCAGGGTGGATAGATGCCTTCTAGGTCCTAGTGCCTTGTCCAGCTTCTCCCCTATAACTCAGGCTTAGTGAATCCCCCCCAACTCCTATGATTAATTACATGCTTTTTTTTCAATTCACAGGCTGCATTAACAGCTCGGAAGGTTTCATTTATAACCAACAGGAAATTGCAGGGTAGCAAAAAGATCGCACAGGCAAATGCAGAATGTTCTAATGAGCAATGTGCTAGCCCTCCCCACCCCCTACCCCCTGCTTTTTTTTTTTTAAAAAGGAACTGGCGATTTCACTTGGCCAAAACCTTAGCCTATTCTGCCTGGGGACCAGGCTCAGAGAGTCCAACCAGGCTTCTTAGAAATTGTAGCTCTCTCCCTTTCACCTTCTTGAGACAAAACACTCTTGAAGGCATCTTAGTTCACGCACCCAACACCTGGTTGTTTTTGAAATAAGGTCAGTGGAATACACTATGAGGGAGTATGAAAAGCATAAGACAAAGGCCAGTACTTCCAGAACTTCATGGGGGATGGAGGAAAAGGATCCCAAAGACCTTATAGCTTGCTGTAGTAATCTAGCTAATGGAATCTGGGGCATTTGCCTTTGAGAGTTTGAGAGTTCAAGTCCAACCCAGAGACCTTGCCATGTGAAGTGTGAGATGCATATTAGTCTCTCCTCAAACTTCCTACGTGTTGCTAATTGTGTTCTTCAGATCAAATACCTTATAAAAGGGAAGGAACCCACCAAATTCAATTTATTAAATCAGGCCAGACTATAAAACAAAAGAAGAGAAAGATGAGAGACTAAAGTAGGGGCAGACTACCATCTTCACAACCAAGGCTGCATGCATTAATGGGTAGCACCTTGAACCATCATGACTCCATTTTCTCTTGGCATCCAGGAAGGTCAGAGATAATAGCCTGCTCAGTAATGATCTTCTATCTGATTCCTAATACAATTAACCCTCCTTCTTAATATATAGCTGTTGGTGATTAATAGGTAAGCATTTTGTGTGCGTGCATGTGTTTTACTGTAAGATGCCTCAAAGTGGGATAAAAAATGATATTCCTTCCCTGATGGAAGGTGTTGGCTTAGCAAGCCTCCAGTCTATATTATCGGGGCAGACAGCCACAGTGTGCAATCTGCCTAGTCAAGGCTGCCCATCTTGCTGCTGCTCTTCCGGTTTCTAAAGAAGTAGCCTCAGGGGACCGCCCGTGTGTGGTGTGTTCTTTTCCATTTCTTTCTGCCTCACACTGTGGCCACCTCCTGAAAACGCAGGGTTATTCAGGTCAGGGGCAGAGAAGTATCAAGGAATAGGAAGAGGGAAATAGGGCAACTCAAAATAAGGGTTGCAGCTTCCTTGTCCAGCAAGGCCAGTGTCTTCATTTTTTATTGCACATCAGAAGTGTTCCATAAATGGATAGCAATTGATTTCGTATAAGGACTCAAAGAAAAAAAATTTTTTTTTTTTATTTCTGATGAGGATATAAGAATGTATGGCATGATAAAACTTAAACATACAGGAGTTAGGGGCGCCTGGGTGGCTCAGTCAGCTGAGCGTCTGACTTCAGCTCAGGTCATGATCTCGCAGTCCGTGAGTTCGAGCCCCGCATCGGGCTCTGTGCTGACAGCTCGGAGCCTGGAGCCTGCTTCGGATTCTGTGCCTCCCCCTCTCTCTGCCCCTCCCCTGCTCACTCTCTGTGTCTGTCTCTCAATAATAAATAAAATGTTAAAAAATTTTTTTAAAAGTAGTGGGATAGGCAAAATTTGTTTTCTTTACCATAAAACTTTTCCTTTAATATACTTTAAATGTGGCATGTGTCTCCAAAAAGGCAATTTTGCCTAAAGGGCTTCCTGCTTTTTTTTTTTTTAAGCTCAAAACCTTTTTTTCCAGAGCAACTCATCGACTAACGTTTTATGGATAAACCTTTTGCAAAAACTGGACTAGATCATCTCACAAACGTATTTCCTTTCAAAGAACTCTCAGCTACCCATCAAGAGTTTTCTCCCACTTCCTCAAAGGAGAAGGATTACTGGCAGAAAGGAGGTCACAGGCAAGAGTCCAGCAAGAAAACGCATCTGTATGTATGGAAGTCAATTTTGATGATCAAGGGAGAGCCATGTTGAGGGCTCAGTGGAGTGAAGACACTGAAGAAAACGTACAACAACCCCATTGTGGGGAAAGTGACACTAAGATGTTTTGAGTAATTACCATGTGCTCACAGGCAAGATGCAGAGTCTAAGACATCGGTCACTGCCCTCTGAGGAGCTTGAAGACTCATTGAGGAAACAGGACACGAGTATGTATCTTGTAAAAATCATGAAGGGGGAAAGGGGAAAGATTCAGATCTTTCTTGATATGTTGTTATGTGGGTTAATCAAACTCAGCTTAGAGATCAGGATCAGGTAGCAAGACCATTCATCATACGCATGCACACGTGCAGAAACACACACACACACACACACACACACACAATTAATCACTAGAGCACCTTACCTATCAAAAATGCAGACAGTAGGATCTGGGGTTGGGGAGGTTAAGCAACAGGAAGTGAAGTTGAAAATATATAAAACTGTTTATGGGCACCACAAAACTATAAAGTACATAGGAATAAAGCCCACAAACATGTCTAAGACTTTATTGAGAAAATTGTAAAATTATTGAAGAACATAACAGAAACTGTGAATAAATGTAGAACCAGACCGTGCTTATGGATGGCCAGATGCAATGCTGTAAGGCTATCAGTCCTCTCCAGGATAATCTATATATATGAAGAAATTCCAACGAAAATCCCAACAGAAAGTTTTGTGCAATTCATAAATATCAGTTGAAATATCTGTTATTGTAAGGATTAAGTGAGTAAATACATGTAAAGTGCTTGGAACAAAGCATGGCACATAGTATGTATGATACAGGGTTGGTTTTTATCCCTCAAGTATTCACATGGCAACTCCTTCTCTTCTTTAAATCTTTTCCCAAATAGCAACTTCTCAACAAGACGAACCCCGGCCACCCTATTTAAAGTTACAACTTACCCTCTCGACCAAGCACTCCCAGTTTCCTTTATCCTGCTTTATTTTTTCCATAACATTTAGCATCTCCCAACATACTACATAATATGCCTATTTATTATGTTTATTATATATCTCCCAAGTACAATGTAAGCTCCACAGGGGCAGGAATATTCTAACAGCTTTAATGAAACATAATTCACAATGCCAACAGTAATGTTGTTGTTTTTAACACTGTATTCAAAGTGCCTACAACAATGTCTAGCACATGGTAGGTACAGGTATTTTATTTTATTTTATTTTTTTAGGTACAGGTATTTTAAAATTGGATTCAGTAAAATAGATGGTATTGTGACAATTAACTTTCATATGGAAAAAATTAGATTAGATCCCCACCTCATACCATACATAAAAATAAGCTCCAGATGTCTTACACCTGAATATAAAGAACAGAACTTTGAAATTATTAGACTAAAATAGAGGAGATTCTCTTTAAACCTTTGTGGCTAAAAAAAAGACTTTTTTAACCAAGATGAAAAAGCAGAAACCTTATAAGAAAATATTTATAAGTCTCATTACATGAACGTTTAAAGCTTCTGAAGGTGAAAGAGAACATTAAAATGTTGAAAGATATACAACAGATTGAGAAAAGATATTTGAATCTTATATAACTAACCAGTATTAATGTCCTAAGATACAAAATATAAAATTATACCAATAAGACAAAGGCAAAACTCCAATAGAAAAAAAATGAGCAGGGGCCCCTGGAAGGCTCAACAGTTAAGCGTCCAACTTCGGCTCAAGTCATGATCTCACAGTTCCTTGGTTCGAGCCCCATGTCAGGCTCTACACTGACAGAGTGGAGCCTGCTTGGGATTCTCAATCTCTCTCCCTCTCTCTTTGTCCCTCCCCCACTCACGCTTATTCTCTCTCTTAAAATAAATACACTTAAAAAAGGAGCGGGATGCCTGGGTGGCTCAGTCAGTTAAGCGTCCGGCTTCAGCTCAGGTCATGATCTCATGGTCTGTGGGTTCGAGCCCCGCGTCAGGCTCTGTGCTGACAGCTCAGAGCCTGGAGCCTGTTTCAGATTCTATGTCTCCCTCTTCCTCTGACCCTCCCCTGTTCATGCTCTCTCTCTCTCTGTCTCAAAAATAAATAAATGTTAAAAAAAATTAAAAAAAAAAAGAAAAAAGGAGCAAAGAATATGTCCAAATTGTTCATAGGAGAGGAAACCCTGATGGCCAATAAACATGTGAAAATATGCTTGACTTCATACATAACTACGAAAATCCAAGTTAAAACAGAAATTGCATATTTTGCATTAAAAATAGAACTACCCTCAGATCCACCAATTGCACTACTAGGTATTTATCCAAAGGATACAGGTGTGCTGTTTTGAAGGGGCACATGCACCCCCCATGTTTATAGCAGCACTATCAACAACAGCCAAAGTATGGAAAGAGCCCAAATGTCCATCAATGGGTGAATGGATAAAGAAGATACGGTATACATATACAATGGGGTGTTACTCGGTAATCAAAAAGAATGAAATCTTGCCATTTACGACAACGTGGATGAGACTAGAGTGTATTATGCTAAGTGAAATTAGTCAGAAAAAGACAAATATCATATGACTTCACTCATATGTGGAATTTAAGATACAAAACAGATGAACATAAGGGAAAGGAAGCAAAAATAATATAAAAACAGGGAGGGGACAAAATATAAAAGATTCTTAATTACAGAGAACAAACTGAGGGTTGCTGGAAGGGTTGTGGGAGGGGACATAGGCTAAATGGGCAAGGGGCATTAAGGAGGACACTTGGGATGAGCACTGAGTGTTATATGTAGGGGATGAATCACAGGATTCTACTCCTGAAATCATTATTGCACTATATGCTAACTCACTTGGATGTAAATTAAAACAAAATAATACAAATAAAAAATAAAATAGAACAATTTAAGGGGCGCCTGGATGGCTCAGTTGGTTAGGCGTCTGACTTCGGCTCAGGTCATGATCTCACAGTTTGTGAGTTCAAGCCCCGCATCGGGCTCTGTGCTGACAGCTCAGAGCCTGGAGCCTGCTTCACATTCTGTGTCTCCCCCTCTCTCTGCCCCTCCCCTGCTCATGGTCTGTCTCTCTCTCTCTCTCTCTCTCTCTCTGTGTGTGTGTCTCTCTCTCTCAAAAATAAACATTTAGAAAATTTTTAAATAAAAAAATAGAACAATTTACATAAAAAAAGAAACATAATTTTGGAGAGTGGTTTTTGGTGGTAGCTAGTAAAGCTGAAAATGTGTATCCATCTGTGACCCAGAAATTCCACTTCTAGAGATCCATCCTAGGGAAACACTCACCCATGATTTCAAATGACCGCTACAAGGAAAGTCCTAAAAAGCATTACTTGACATGCTGAAAAATGAAAACACCCAAACACCCGTCATTGGCATACTATTAGTGGTCATTCATACATGGAATGTTATATACAGTGAAACAGAATAAACGAGTGCTAAGTGTCAGGGGTGGCGCACAGATTTCTGTGCAGCTGTAAGTTTTCATTTCTCTGGTAATGAAATGCCCAGGAGTGCAATTGCAGAGTCCTATGATACCTGTATGTTTAATTTTATAAGAAACTGCTGAACTTTTTTCCAGAGTGGCTTAATATTTTACACTCCCACCAGCAACGTCTGTACATCCTCACCAGCATTTGGTATTTTTATTTCAGCCATTCTAGAAGGTGTGTCCTGATATCCCTTTATGGCCTTAATTTGTGTTTCCCTAATGTGTAATAGTGTTGAACATCTTTTCATGTGCTTATTTTGTGTGTACGTTCTTCAGTGAGAAGACTTTGTGCCTTTTGCTCATTTTCTAATTGAATTGTCAGGGTTTGTGGTTGCTGCTGTTCTTTGTGTTAAGATTTTATTTTTGTTAAAAATTTTTTTAATGTTTATTTATTTCTGAGACAGAGACAGAGCATGAGCGGGGGAGGGGCAGAGAGAGGGTGACACAGAATCTGAAGCAGACTCCAGGCTCTGAGCTGTCAGCACAGAGCCCGACGCGGGGCTCGAACTCATAAACCGTGAGATCATGACCTGAGCTGAAGTCGGTCACTCAACCGACTGAGCCACCCAGGCGCCCCTTAAGATTTTATTTTTAAATAATCTCTACACCCAATGCAGGCTCAAACTTACAACCCTCAAGACCAAGAGTCTCATGTTCCACCGACTGAGCCAGCCAGGAGCCCCTGCTTTTTCTTAATGTTGAGTTTTAAGAGTTTATTGTATATTCTTTTTTTTTTTTTTACATTTTTAAATTTTTTTTTAACGTTTTTATTTTTGAGACAGAGAGAGACAGAGCATGAACGGGGCAGGGGCAGAGAGAGAGGGAGACACAGAATCGGAAGCAGGCTCCAGGCTCTGAGCCATCAGCCCAGAGCCCGACGCGGGGCTCGAACTCACAGACCGTGAGATCGTGACCTGAGCTGAAGTCAGACGCTTACCCAACTGAGCCACCCAGGTGCCCCAAGAGTTTATTGTATATTCTAGGTATAAGTCCCTTCCCAGATACATAGTTTGTAAATATATCCTCAGAGGGCTACTTGTTTTTTCATTCTTTTAACATGCTCTTTCATAGAACAAAAGTTTTAACTTATTTTTTAGTTTGTGAATTGTGCTTTTTAAAAAGATTTTTTAGGGGCGCCTGGCTGGCTTAGACGGTTGAGTGTCTGACTTCAGCCCAGGTCATGATCTTGTGGTTCACAAGTTCGAGCCCAGTGTTGGGCTCTGTGCTGACAGCTCAGAGCCTGGAGCCTGTTTCGGATTCTGTGTCTCCCTCTCTCTCTGCCCCTCCCCTGCTCACACTATGTCTCTCTCTCTCTCTCTCTCTCTCAAAAATAAATTAAAAAAAAAAACACTAAAAATTTTAAAATAAATAAATAAAACGATTTTTTTATTGGAGTATAGTTGACACACATTAGTTTCAGGTGTACAACATAGTGATGGGACCACTCTGTACGTCATGCTATGCTCACGACATGTGTAGCTACCATCTGTCACCATACACGCTATTACAGTGTCATTCACTATATTTCCTATGCTGTGCCTTTTATTCCCGTGACTAATAAACTCCATAACTGGAAGCCTGTATTTCCCACTCCCCTTAACCCACTTTGCCCATCTCCCTACCCGCCTCCCGTCTGGCAACCATCAGTTTGCTGTCTGTATTTATAGGTCTGATTCTGTTTTTTCTTTGTTCATTTGTTTTGTTTTTTAGATTCCATATACAAGTGAAATCATATGGTATTTGTCTTTCTCAGTTTGACTTATTTCACTTAGCATAATATCCTCTACGTCCATCTGTGTTGTTGCAAAAGGCAAGATCTCATACTTTTTTATAGATAAGTAATATTCCAGTGTGTGTGTGTGTGTGTGTGTGTGTGTGTGTGTGTTGAGTTGCACGAGTTCTTTATATATTTTGGATATTAACCCCTTTACTGGATATGTCATTTGCAAATATCTTCTCCCATTCAATAGATCGCCTTTTGTTTTGTTGATGGTTTCCTTTGCTGTGCAGAAACTTTTTTTGATGTAGTCCCATGTGTTTATTTTTGCTTTTGTTTCCTTTGTCTTAAGATATCTATCTAGAAAAATGTTGCTAAGGCCAATGTCAGAGAAACTACTACCTATGTTCTTTTCTAGGATTTTTATGGTTCACATCTCACATTTAGGTCTTTAATCCAATTTGAGTTTACTTTTGTGTGTGGTGTTTGAAAGTGGTCCAGTTTAATTCTTTTTGCATGTAGCTGTCGATTTTCTCAGCACCATTTATTGAAAAGACTGTTTTCCCCCATTGTATATTCTTGCCTCGTTTGTCATAGATTAATTGAGCATCTAAGCATGGGTTTATTTCTGAGCTGTCTGTTTTGTTCCATTAATCTATGCGTCTGTTTGTGTACCAGTAACATACTATTTTGATTACTATAAGTATGTAGTATGGCTGGAAATCCAGTAGCATGGTATCTCCAGCTTTGTTCTTCTTTCTCAAGATTGCTTTGGCTGTTTGGGATCTTTTGTTGTTTATGCATTGTGCTTTTGGTACCATGTCTAAGAACTCTTCGTGAAGCCTAGGTGTTGAAGTTTCTCTAAAAGTTTTATAGATTTAGGTTTTACCTTTAAATCTATGTGCCATTTTGAGTTCATTTCTGTATAGGCTGTGAAGTTTAGATTGTAGCTCATATTTTTTATCTATGGATATGTCGTAGCTCCAGCACCATTTGTTAAAAAGATTATCCTTCCTCCACTGAGTTGCTTTTTCACTTTTGTCAAAAGTCAATTGAATATATTTATGTGAGTCTATTTCTGTGTTCTTTATCCTAGTACATGGATTTATGTGTCTACCCTCCTCCAGTACAAAACCATCCTGATTACTGTAGTTATTTAAAAAAAACAAAACTTTCTCCCATTTTGTTCTTTTTTAAAGTTTATTTATTTATTTTGAAAGAGAGAAAAAGAGGGGAAGAGAGAAAGGGAGGGAGAGAATCCCAAGCAGGCTCCACACTGTCAGTGCAGAGCCCAATGCAGGGCTCATTCCCATGAACCATGAGACCATGACCCAAGCCAAAACCAAGAGTCAGATGCTCAACTGACTGAGCCACCCAGGTGCCCCTTGTTCTTCTTTTTCAAAATTGTTTTGGCTATTCTAGGTCCTTTGCCTTTCCACAGGAATTCTATAATAGTCCTGTCTGTATCAGCAGGATTTTGATAGGACCTGGGTTAAACCTATATACCAATTGGAAGAGAATTGACATCTTGACTAAACCGAGTCTTCCAATCTATGTACATGACATGTCTCTCTATTTATATCTTCTTTGGTTTCTTTCCTCAGTGTTTTGTAGTTTTAAGGATACACATCCTATACATGTCTTATTCGATATACACCTAAGTCATTTTTTAAAGGACTGTGAATGATATTGTACTTAAAATTTTGGTTTCTGCATGTTCATTGTTAGTGTATAGAAACGCAACCGATTTTTGTATGTCGATCATATGTTTTGCAACTGTGCTGAATTCACTTATTAGTTCCATAAGTGTTTTTGTAATTATCTTGGGATTTTCTATGTAGATAAGGTCACCTGCAAATAGAGTTTGCTTTATTCCTTTCCAATCAGAATTATTTTATTTTATTTTTTTTTCTCGCTTTATTGAGCAGGCCAAATCTTCTATAGTTCTACATTGAATAGCAGTTGTGAGAATGAACTTCCTTAACTTGTTTCCAATCTTTAGAAAACATTTAGCTTCTCATCATTAAGTGTGATATTAACTGTAAGGTTCTTTTTTTTTGTAGATGTTCTGTATGAAGTAGGGCAAATTCTCCTCTATTCCTCGAGTTTGCTGAGGGTTTTCAAAAAAGTCATGAATGGCTGTTGAATTTTGTCGAATGATTTTTCTGCATGTATTGATTTGATCGTGTGATTTTTCTTCTGTAATCTGTTAATATGATTGAATACATAGATTGATTTTCAAAATGTGCATGATTTTGCATGTCTGATACAGTTCTCAATGACTTTTTCAGTTTGAATCTAATATGACCTGTCTATATTTCTTCAAAACAACAAAAATATTACACAGAAAAGTAAAAACCTAAGCAGAGTCAGCAATCAGGCAATCAAAATATTTGACAGAGGGACATACAGCATACATAAGCAAAAAAGAAAAAGAAAAGAAAAGAAACTAGTTAGAAAGTGCAGTAGCTCTCAACTCTGGCTTCACAAAAGAATCAAATGGGAAGCTTTTACAAACTATCGTTGACTATGATTTAATTGATCTGGTGTAGTTCCCAAGCATTAGTAGTTACTTGTATTTAAAATATATATATATATATATATATATATATATATATATATATATTTCAAGTGTATTTATTTATTTTGAGAGAGACAGAGACAACACAAGTGGGAGAGGGGCAGAAGGAGAGGGAGAGAGGGAGAATCCCAAGCAGGCTCCCCGCTGCCAGCACAGAGCCCGACATGGGACTCGAACCCACAGAACCACAGGATCATGACCTGAGCCGAAATCAAGAGTTGGATGCTTAACCGACGGAGCCACCCAGGCGCCCCACCAAGCATTAGTACTTTTAAGAGCTGCCCTGGTGCTTCTAACGTACAGCCAAAGTTGAGAACCACTGACTCCGGAGTCAGATCTGGCCTTACGTCCCAGTTATTAGTTGCGTGACCTTGAGCAAATTAGTGGAGCTTATCTATAATAGAGAGATAAGGATTGTTGTAAAAGGTAAATGAAGCATCATATGTAAAGTTCCTTGCAATATGCATGGTATGTATAAAAATACATTTACCAGACTCCAGAATTTAGAAGTATCGTGTATAACTTATAAGAGTACCCATAGATGGAGGGATGACACTCTTCTTTGCTTTTCTTCCTCTCTATGGGCTGAACTGTGAATGATATGATTTGTGTGCAAGCAGTCATGTTGCTCCAGGAAGCAGACGCTAGGTATTGAGAATGGCAGAGCAACAAGATAGACTGGAGCCCAGTGATAACTCTATCAGCCTGGAGAAACTTCTTTATAAACGTTGTTTACTGTAATAGAGAAATAAGCTTTTATCTTCCTTGAGTCACTGTTATTTACAGTTTCTTCACTTTCTGCATTATACCTGATACACGAAGAAACGATTCAGTACATAGGCGTGTTTGAAATCACTCTTAACAGGCCTAAAACTGAGAGGAATCCTTGAAAGATGGGACATAGCTGGGTTCTGATTAAAGAAGGAAATCACAGCCCAGGACTTGCATGAGAGAGCACAGTAGAGTACTCTCATACAGGAGGAAAGCACCATAGGAGTTCTCCGTGCCAAAAGGTAAAAAACTAGGACAAAGGAATTGCCTTAGTGGCAACTGCTCAGTATCACAGGAAGAAAAGCCAGAAGGTTCCAATTTTGCCCATCCCTTTTGCCACCATATGGGCCAGCATGCAGTAAGAGAGAGATCTACCTTCAAGTGAAAGCCAAGAGTAGCAGAGCTTAAGGCAGTGAGATAGTCTAGTATCTTGGGCAATGGGCAATGGCCAAGTAGTTGAGGGCATTTATGAGAAATAGGGAGGAGCACAAATTTATCAAGGTGCCCTTGTCATGACTTGATCTCCATCTCACCCACTCTAGTTGAAGAGAGCAGCTCTATCCATTCCCTCTATTCTCTGAAACAGGCTGCACAAACAGAGATAACAGTCTAAGAAGAAATCTCAACTACATAGAGAAGCACATAATAAGAGAATCATCAAACATTTAAACAAAGAAAATACCATGAAATACAGACAATAACATCAACAATTAAAAGGTTTTCATAAAATAAATGGTCTTCAGAGAAAAATTTCTCAGAACATCAGTACAAACTGATGATAATCATTTTAGAATGATGACAAAGGATATCGCATCTGTAAACAAGCAAGTAGTTTTGAAACAGTAACAGGTAAATATGAAAAATTAAGAAAATAAATCTTTAGGGGCGCCTGGGTGGCTCAGTCAGTTAAGCCTCTGACTCTTGATTTGAGCTCAGGTCATGATCTCACGATTCATGGGATCAAGCCCTGCATCGGGCTCTGCACTGACAGCATGGAGCCTGCTTGGGATTCTCTCTCTCCCTCTTTCTCTGCCCCTCCCCTGGTTTCACAAACACACACTCTCTCTCAAAATAAATTAATGAACTTCAAAAAATAAAAAAATAAGAAATTAAAAAAAAATAAATACCGTAGGTAAAATTAAAATGTCAGTGAGCGGACTAAACAAAGATTTTTAATGAATACAAACAGCGATCAAATGAACGAGCTGGAAAACTGGGCTGAGTCATTCTCCCATGACATAGGATAAAGGATAAAGTGATGGAAAGTAGAAAAGAAAAGGTCGGATGCATGAGGGATAGACCAATCAAGAAATTTCCACATCTGTCTAATAGGAGTTCCATTGAATAAAAATTAAGAGAATAGATGGGAATCAATACATGAAGAATAAATAGCAAACAAAACAAAACAGAAACAAAAGAACTTCCCAGAAATGAAGTCATGAATATTCAAATTGAAAGGGCCCTCTAAATGACAACGAAGAAGACTTACAAATACAAGAATGGTAATTTCAAAAAGACTTTAAACCTAGACACATCGCAGTGTAATTTTAGAGCATCAAGGATAAGAGGAAAATACTAAAAACTTTGAAAGACAAAATGGAGATCACCTACAACAGAAGAAGAATAAGTCTGACTTCAGACTTCCTTTTAGCAACATTAGACACAGGAAAACAATGGCGCATATCTTCAAACTGTTGAGTAAAAATAATGTTGACCCTCAGATTTCATACCTAGTCAAACTATCCTGTAAGTGGGAGAGAGACATGAAGCCACTTTGGACATATGTGAACCCAGAACATTTACTAACCACAGCAACTTTCAGAAGTAATTATTAGAGAATACACTTTAGCAAAAAGAAAAATAATCTGTGGGAAGGAAACAATGCTGAATCATTTATGTACTATTTATATAATTTTAAAAATAATTTTAAAAATATGAGGTGTAACCTATCTCAAATCTGGGAGAAAATTTGTCAAGTGTAAGGTCAGACAAAGGGATTACCCATAAGTTTTGCACAAGCCAAGCAAAACACTGTGTTCTCATTCCTACATCAACAAAGGGAATGTGAATGCTAATGTAGTTTCTCCAGAAGTTTAGAAGAGCATGAGGGATGTCTGTGGTCACTGGCCTAGTCTAAGTCCCAGGAGATAAATTCTAGAGAGAGATCATTCCTGATCTAAAATATCCTTGTATTGGAGTGCCTGGGTGGCTCAGTCAGTTGAGCGTCCGACTTCGGCTCAGGTCATGATCTCACAATTTGTGAGTTTGAGTCCCGTGTCGGGCTCTGTGCTGACAACTCAGAGCCTAGAGCCTGCTTCAGATTCTGTGTCTCCCTCTCTCACTGCCCCTTCCCTCCTCATGCTCTGTCCCTCTCTCTCTCTCTCTCTCTCTCTCTCTCTCTCGGAAATAAATAAATATTAAATAAATAAATAAATAAATAAATAAATAAAATATCCTTGTATGGAGCAAAATGAAAGAAGGCAGAAAACTGATCTATACAATAGTGTTCTCAAAAGATTTTATTACACAAAATATTTCCTGAGCTTCTGCTATATGCCAGGCTCTGTGTAGGTGCTGAAGGGACAATGATGAAAAGGCAAAAGGGAAGTGGAAGATCCTTGCCTTTGAAGAGTTGGCATTCCTGATGGAGTCTTCCAGAAAAGAAGAAACTATTAAGCCAAAGACATGGTTGAGAAACAGATCCAGGTTGGCATTTTAATTTCTTTTTTAGGTTTATTTATTTATTTTGACAAAGAGAGAGAACAAGCATGGGAACGGCAGAGAGAGAGAGAGAGAGGAAAAAAGAATCTCAAGCAGACTCTGCACGGTCAGCATAGAGCCCGAGGTGGGGCTCGAACCCGCAAACCGTGAGATCATGACCTGAGCTGAAATCAAGAGTCGGATGCTCAACTGACTGAGCCACCCAGGTGCCCCCAGATTGGCATTTTAGGAAGCTCAATGTGGTGGAAAGTACAGAAGGACTTTACACTTTGAAAATCTGAAAGCAGAGAAGCCAACTAGAAGCTAATACAATAATTACAGGCATTTAGTGAAAGTGGCTTTGTAGAAGTTGGGAGGAATAAGAATGGGAAATTTGAGTAAGGTTTCCGTAATCAAACCCTAGAGATTCTATCTTTTGTTGCATATTTAAAATATAGCTCTTTTGGGGCACCTGGGTGGCTCAGTCGGTTGAGCGCCTGACTTCGGCTCAGGTCATGATCTCACGGTCCGTGAGCTCGAGGTGACATACACACAAAAATTCAATAACATATCTGTAGGGTAACTGAAAAAAACGTTAAAAAAAAAACGTTAAAAAAATAAAAATAAAAAAATAAAATAAAATATAGTTCTTTTTAAGAAGCCATATGACAGTGGGGCACCTGGGTGGCTCAGTTGGTTAAGCATCGGGACTTCAGCTCAGGTCATGACCTCATGGTCCGTGAGTTTGAGCCCCACTTCGGGCTCTGTGCTGACAGCTCGGAGTCTGGAACCTGCTTCGGATTCTGTGTCTCCCTCTGTCTCTACCCTTCCCCCATTCGTGCTCCGTCTCTATCTCTCAAAAATAAATAAAAATGTTAAAAAAAATTTTAAGAAGCCACATGACAGAGTGGAAAGAGTATAGACTGTAACTGCATCACCCCAAGCAAGTTATTTAATCTCACTGAGCTTCAGTTTACTCAGCTATAACATGTAAATACTAACAGAGCCAACCCTGTAGGAATTTTGCAAGAATTAAATAAAATAATGCATACAAAGCTCTGGGCCCGTAGGTGGTGATATTAAATAACAACTATGATTTATAGACCTGCGCTTAAAAGTTACCCTACAGATATGTTATTGAATTTTTGTGTGTATGTCACCTATTACAGTTCCTATGACTGCCTAACTAATTACCTCAAAACTTAGACGTGAAAAGGAACCATTTCTTATGCTCACAGATTCTGTGGGTCAGGAATTTGGACAGGGCACAGCAGGGCTGGTTTGTCTCCTCTCCATAATGTCTGGAGACAAAGAAGCCGTATCTTCATTATGAACTAGCTTTGCGAATAATGTAATGTCGCTGTATGTAATTGATCGCGGCAGTAGTCAACTCCTACCCAGGTTTGAGGAAAAGCAACATAAAGCCCACCCTTCAGTGGGAGGAATACTGAGAACACAGTCTAAGAACCCATGAGATGAGGGATACTGCGGCAATTATATAGGCAAATACAATATTTCATATAATCCAAATTTGTAACTTCAAAGACCAAATGGTGGATGGGATCCCAAAGTTTCCTCCGCCTATAGAATGGTACCATTGTGACTCTTAGTATTGGCTAGCACCCTTCAAAATTCTTGAGCCCTCACGAATAAAGATTGTGTTTTCCTCTTCCCAAGTGCTTGGATAGGAGTTCAGCTCATTTACATTATAAATGGCTGGATGCCCGATAGCAGAATGACTTCCTGATGAGATAATGACCTCTCTACAATCTGTCCTGTGTCCGAAATTGTATATTCATTATTGTGCTGTCATCACAACCTTGAGTGACTATTTTTGTGCCCATTTTGTAAATGTAGACTCAAAAAGGCCGAGGTAGTAGTAGGCAGGATTCAGGTACAGGTGAGTTTCCAAAGTCTAACTCTTCTCCATTGTAAGATTCTAAGTTCCTCTTCTAAATGTATACATATACTCTTTACCAACACAAAATGATTTCTATCCGGGGTGCCTGGGTGACATCCGTTGAGCGTCTGGCTTCTGCTCAGGTCAAGATCTCGTGGTTCGTGAGATCAAGTCCTGCATCAGGCTCTGTGCTGACAGCCAAGCCTGCTTTGGATCCTATGTCTCCCTCCTTCTGTCTCCCTCTCTCTCTGCCTTGCCCTTCCCCCTCAAAAATAAATATTATTTAAAAAAAAAAACAAAATGATTTCTATCCTACAGAATCTTATATGATATAACATCACAGGCTGTTAGCCATGCACTGAAAATTCACCTATGCAAGCAGAGACATGTTATATCGCGATTAAGCTCATGGGCTTTGGAGTCAGACAGACCTTGGTTTGATTCTTGGCTCTATTACTTACTACCTATGTATTTGGATAACACAGGATGAGTTTAGCTACCAGTAAAAGAACAACTGATGAAAAGTGGCTTAAACAACAAATCTGGGAACAATTATAGGGTTCTTAATTCAGTGGCTCACCAGGAATCCAGTGCTTTCCATTTGTTCCCTCTGCGCTCCCTAGTTTGTCATCAATGTCTGCTTGTATGAGCCACGAGGGTACAGATGTTCTAGGCATCGTGTGCAGAACAATCCACATTAACAGGAAAGACCCTTCTTACCATGGGTGTCTTTTTATTCTTAGTGAAAATCTTTCCTAGAAGCCCCTCAGCAGACCTCCCTTCAAGTCCCATTGGCTAGGATTAGTTCCATTTCCATACAGAAACCAATTACTGGCAAGGGGAATGAGATCACTGACTGGCTAAAATCAATCATGATTCACCTCCTCAGGATTGGAAAGAGTTCAGCCCACCTCTCCCCCAAAAAATCATGGCTACCCAAAGGAAGGTGAAAAAACCAGGGTTCTATTAGCAAAGAAGAAGTGGAAGGGGCTAGTAAGGTTTGTTCTAGTACTTAACATCTCTGAGCCTCACAGCGGGGTCATCGCAGCACATTTTTCCTCAAAGAACTGCTGTGGCTATTAAATGACATAACTCTTGTTAATTGCTCAATAAATGTCAGCTATTAACATTGTGTAACCACCTAATAACAATGTTATTATTTGGCTTTTAATTTTGTATCTCATCAATAGCTGGTCCTTTCCATATTTTGCTTCTGTCCCTCACAGCTTGACATTGATGCCTTGTTTCATGGCCAGAAGATGGCTACAGCAATTCTAGGCATCATATGCACATAATGTACATGATCCTCAGTTTCTCTATCTGTAAAATAGAGATATTTCTATTTACCTCAATGATTTGTTGTTAGGATTAAATGAGACCAAATATTCATATAAGAGCTCAATAAGGGAGGCACCTGGGTGGCTCAGTCGGTTGAGTGTCCAACTCTTGATATGATCTCAGATCTCAGCTCAGGTCTTGATCTCAGGGTCATAGGTTCATGCCCAGTATGGAGCCAAATTAAAAAAAAAAAAAAAAGAGCTCAAAAAAGTTAGCTATTATTGTTGCTGTTACTGACATCAATACCTTCTGGACCGTGCCTGGGAAAATGTCAAGCTCAAAGCAAGCACTCAACAAAGGGTAGCTGTTGCTGTACCTGTCTGTGCAAGAAAGGGCTGGATAGTTCGTGAATTTAGGTTAAGCAAAACCTTCTTACATATGACATCTGAAGCAGAAATGACAAAAGAAAAGAGATACCTTGGACTTCATCAAAATTAAAAACATTTGAGCCTCAAATGATACCATCAAGAAAGTAAAAAGACAACCTGAAGAACAGAAGGAAATACTGGAAAATCATATAGCTGTCAAGGGACTTGTATATAGGATATATAAAGACTCCTGCAACCCAAAGTAAATAACCCAATTAAATATGAGCAAAGGATATAACAGGCATTTCTGTAAATAAGATATGGTGATGGCCAATGAGCACATGAAAAGATGCCTAACATCGTTAGTCTTTAGGGAAAAGCAAATCAGAACCAAAATGAGATACTACGTCATACCCACTCAGATGGAAGAATCAAACACAGATAATAAAAAATATTGGCAAGAACGTGGAGAAATTGGAGCCCTCATGTACTGGCGATAGGAATGTAAAACGGCGGGGCCACCGTGGAAACCTGTCTGGCAATTCCTCAAATAATTAAACATAGAGTTGCTATATGATCCAGCAATTCCACTGCTACGTATACACCCGAGAAAAATGAAAACATACATGCACAGAAATACTTGTACATAAATGTGCATAGCAGCATTATTAGTAATGGCCAAAAGGTAAAAATAACCTAAATTCCTATCAACAGATGAATGGATAAACAACATGTGTTATATCCATACAACAGAAAATTATATAGCCATAAAAAGAAATCTAGTACTGATATGTGTCACACCATGGATGAGCCATGAAAATACTACGCTAAGTGAAGGAAAACACAAAAGGCCATATGTTGTATGTGTCCATTTATATGAAATGTCCAGAATAGGCAAATTCATAGAGACAGAAAACAAATTAATGGTGGGAAGGGGTTAAGAGAAGGGGGAGATAGGGAGCGACTGCTAATGGGTATCGGGTTTCTTTGTGGGGTGATGAAAATGTTCCACAATAGATTGTGATGATGATTGCACAGCTCTGTGAATATACTAAAATCCATTGAATTTGACACTGAAATGGGTGAATTTTATAATACATGAATTATATCTCAATAAAGCTGCTTTAAAAAATGTACCAGGCCTTGTTAGAAATACAAAGATGAATAAAACAGTACTTTCCTTATGGCACTCACTATTTCAAAGGAAGGTTAAGAAATGTGCAAAAACTGGGGTGCCTGGATAGCTCAGTCAGTCAAGCATCTGACTCTTGATTTGGGCTCAAGTCATGATCTCATGGTCCGTGGGTTCAAGTCCAGTGCCTGCTTGGGATTCTCTCTCTCCCTCTCTCTGCCCTTCCCCAGCTCGTGCTTGCTTGCTCTCTCTTTCAAAATAAATAAATAAAAATTTTTTAAAAATTAAAAAAGAGAGAAATGTATAAAAATAGCTTTCCTGGTTCCATTTATGTTCCCACCCTCACTTTTCTCCCATTCCACTTCCGACTGATGGTATCTATTTGTATTTGATTTACTCTTAACGAAAGCTGTTCGAATTCTTTCTGGCACAAAGTGGGGTATTACGTAAACAAATGAATTCGAATAGTGATGACACGGGGTAGAAAGTGGTCAGTGCCATAAAGGAGACACTACTGAAGTGTTACCAGAGGAAGCAAAAAGAATTTCCGGAAGGGGAAACACAAAGCATCTTGGTGCCCGGCTCTCCTAATCAGCCATGGGAGAATGATGTCAAAGGACATATAAATGGATCCCAGAAGGACATGAACAGAGAGCCAGCCAAGAGACGTACGTCCAAATGTGATGAACACCGAGAACCTGAGTTGTGGCGAGCTGGATCCCGCATGGAGTGTGCCTGCAACCCGCACCTGACCGGCACCGAGCATGCGGAAAGGCGAAATTCTTGGACCATTAAGCAGACCTACTGAAGAAGAGCCAGAAACGGGGAGGTGAGTTTTCAGCACGGCGGCTTCAGGCTGAGCTCAGCTGTTGGTGCAGCAGGCACTGGGCTTTCTGCTCAGAAACTGTCAGAAGCATTATAATTAAGCCTCCCCGCCTCCCCCTGACCAGGGCTGACAGCTGTGAGAGCAGAGCCGCTTGGAGAGGCGCATGTATCCTTGAATCAATTCTGTTCCAGGAAGGGGTTGGGAATCATTCCACCTCCACAATTTCCACAACAAAGGGCACTTCTATTCCTGGGAAACCCGTGAGTCAGAGATGCCTAAGGCATCTTGGAGGAAAGTGGTCCTTTACATTTGGAAAAAGGATATGGCGATTTCTTATAAAGTTACATATGTATCTATCTCGTGGTGTAGCAACTGAACCACCACCAGGTATTTATCCGAGATAAATGAAAACACATACCCAGAAAAAGACTTGTATATGATTGTTCCCCGCAGCTTTATTCATAATACCCCAAACTGGAAATAGCCCAGGTGTTCATCAACAGAGGAATGGAATAACAAAGTGTGGCCTATTCATACAACGAAATACTACTCAGCGGTGAGAAGGAACCAACTACTGATACCTGTAAAATGGATGAGTCTCAAAACCATGTTAAATAATGAAGTGTGACACAAAATAATACATTCTGTGTGATTCCGTTTATATCACGCAAAATCAATAGCGGGGGGAAAAATCAGAACACTGACTACTTTGGGGGAAGGAAGGGGCAGGGAATAACTGAAAGGGGCCTGAAGGAAGTTTCGGGAGCGATGATTATATTGTATCACTTCATACAGGTTTAGTTTCCGCAGGTGTAGGCATTTGCCAAAACTCAGTGAAGGCACACCAAAAAGAAAAACTGATTGGAAAATAAAATGAGAAATGAGGGTCATGTTGGGGGAAGGAGAGACAGGGGATAGTATCAGATTTGATTTTTTTTTTTATGTTTATTTATTTTTGAGACGGGGGAAGGGGCAGAGAGGAAGACACAGAATCTGAAGCAGGCTCCAGGCTCTGGGCTGTCGGTACAGAAGTGGACGCGGGGCTCGAACTCACAGACCTGGAGACCATGACCTCAGCCAAAGTCAGACGCTTAACCTGACTGAGCTACCCAGGCGCTCCTAGATTTGATTAGTTTTTAATGTTTATTTGTTTTTGAGAGAGAGAGAGACAGAGACAGAGTGTGAGTAGGGGAGGGGCAGACACAGGCACACACACACACACACACACACACACACAGAATCCAAAGCAGGCTCCAGGCTCTGAGCTGTCAGCCCAGAGCCTAACGAAGAGCTCGAACTCACAAGCGCAATATCATGACCTGAGCCGAGGTTGTACGCCCAACTGACTGAGCCACCCAGGCGTTCCCAGATTTGATTTTTTTTTTTTAATGTCAGTATGAAGCAACGGATTAAAACAACAGCAAAAAATCTTGAGCATTTTACTAAAAGGGATATGCACATGGCAAATAAGAACATGAAAAAAAAAAAAACGTTCGGCATCATTTTCCATTAGGGAAATGCAAATTAAAGCCACAATGAGATATCACTGCGCACTTATTAGAATGGCTAAATTAAAAAATAATTTCAAGCCCAAGGGCTGGGAAAGACTGCAAGCAACTGGAAATCTCATATATTATGAGTGGGAATGCACTCTGTTCAGCCACTCTAGAAAACAGTTGGGTGGTTTTGTACAAAGTTAAACATATACTACTTACTAAACAGATATTTACCCTGGAGAAATGGAAACTTGGGTCTACACGAAAACCCGTGAATGCAGCGAGAATGGCTTGTCTCTGTTTAATGACGCCTGAGGCCTCAGCTGGCAGGTCTTGAACGTCAGCATGTGACTCAGATGCCTGAGGCCTGGAAGCGTCTAGCAGTTTCTTCACCCATATATCTGGCATGTGAACTGGGATAAGTCAAAGACTGTTTAGTGGAGACTATAGTTAGCTATCGCACCTACAAATGGCCACTCCATTTGAGTGTCCAGAGAATGAGCATTCCAAGAGAACCAGGTGACAGCTGTGTGGCCTTCTCTGTCCTAATCTCAGAAGCCACACAGTGTCACTCCTACCACTGGCGAGTAATTAATACAAGTCACTAAGTCCATCTCAGATTCAAGATGAGAAGAATTAGGCACTACCTCTTGAAGGGGGTGTGGTAAGTTAGCACTCCAGAAGATCGTGTGGGATTGGAGATACGGTCACCTTTGCCTTTGGAAAGTAGAATCTGCCACAGTGAAAAAAGGAATTGATCTATATATAAAGCTAAATAGCCATTGATTAGAAAATCCAACAAAACCAGCTGTAAACAATTTGGGATGTTAAAACTAAGATGGAAATAAAAGATTAAGTAACAATACAGGAAAAAAGAATCCGGAGCATGAATGTTTATGGCAGCTCTATTCATTTTGGCAGCCCCAAATTGGAAACAGCACAAATGCCCTTCGATGAGTGAGGGATATATTAACTGTGGTACATCTGTACAGTGGAAGACTGCTCAGCAGTGTAAAATAATGAAATATGGATACACACAACATTGATAGGTCTCAGTGGTATGTTGAAACAGAAATGTCGACGTTTTGGAATTAGGAATGACTGCTGCACTGTGTGAACATACGAAAACATAAAATCCACTGAACTGTACACTTTGAGAGGATGAATTTTATGGCATGTAGTTTAAGCATGAGAAAAAACACAATTTTCAGAAAAAAAGTAAAATCATGGTTCTCATACAGATATAAAAATGAACAGATGTTAAAGATTTCTTTTACTCAATGTTCACACACTATCCAAAGCAACCTACAGATTCAATGCAATCCTCTCAAAATGCCAATGGCATTTTTCACAGAGCTAGAACAAATAATTCTAAAATTTGTATGGAACCACAAAAGACTCTGAAGAGCCAAAGCGATCTCGAGAAAGAAGAACAAAGCTGGAAGTACCATGCTCCTGGATTTCAAACTATACTACATAGCTCTAGCAATCAAAACGGTGTGGTACTGGCCCGAGAAACAGACACAGATCAATAGAACAGAAGAGAGAGCCCCAAAATAAACCCATGATTGTATGGTCAATTAACCTACAGCAAAGGAGGCAAGAGTATACAATGGTGGAAAAGACAGTCTCTTCAATACATGGTGTTGGGAAAATTGGCAGCAACATGAGAAAGAATGAACCTGGACCACTCTCTTACACCATACACAAGAATAAACTCAAGACAGATTAAAGACGTACATGTAAGACCTAAAACCGTAAAACTCCTAAAAGAAAACATAGTAAGCTCTTTGACATTAGTCTTAGCTATATTTTTTTTGGATCAGTTTCCTCCAGGCAAGAACAAAAGCAAAAATAAACAAATGGGACTACATCAGACTAAAAAGCTTTTGCACAGCAAAGGAAGCCATCAGCAAAAGGAAAAGGCAAACTACTGAATTGGAAAGAGGTGTATACAAACGATATATCTGATAAGGAATTAGCATCCAAAATCTATAAAGAACCCATACAACTCCATGTCACAAAAATAAAAAATCTGATTTAAAAATGAGCATCGGACCTGAATAGGCATTTTTCCAAAGAAGACCTACAGATGGTCAACAGACACATGAAAAGATGCTCAACATCACTAACCATCAGGGAAATGCAAAGCAAAAGCACAATGAGATGTTACCTCCCATCTGTCACGATGGCTTTTATCAAAAAGACAAGAAATAATGAGTATTGGTGAAGATGTGAAGAAAAGGGAACCCCTCAGGTACTGTTGGTGGTATTGTCGACTGGTGCAGCCACTGTGGAAAACAATATGGAGTTTCCTCAAAAAGTTAAAAAATAGAATTGCTGTATGGTCCAGCAACCCCACTTCTAGGAATTTCTCTGAAGAAAAGGAAAATGCTAATTTGAAAAGACACATGCACTCCTATGGTCATCACAACATTATTGACACTAGCCAAGATACAGAAGCCACCTAAAGGTCCATTGGTACATGAGCAAGATAAAGAAAATGCAATGTATATATACGATGGACTGTTATTCAGCCATAATATAGAATGAATTTGAGCCATTTGTGACGACACGGATGAACCAAGAGGGCATCATACAAAGTGACATAAGTCAGCCATAGAAAGACAATTATCATACGATTTCACTTACATATACAATCTAAAAAACAAAACAAATGAACAAATAAAGCCAAAAGAGTTTCAATAATACAGAGAAAAAACTGGTCATTGCTGGGAGCAGGCGAATGGATGAAATAGGCAAAGGGGATTAAGAGGTATAATCTTCCAGTTATGAAATAAACAAAACACAAGGACACAACTTACAGCATAAGGAATATAGTCAAAAATACTACAACCTCTTTGTGTGGTGACAGATGGTAACTACACTTATTGTAGGGACCATTTTGTGATGTATATAAATGTCCAATCACTATGGCGTACACATGAAACTAATACAATATTGTATGTCAATGACTCTCCAATAAAAAAAGATTTATTTTATTCAAAGGAGGGACACAGGCAGATGTGATAACTGCTGTAAAGGAAAAGTAGAAAAGGCACAAATTTATATGAAAGAATCCAATTGCAAATACAGGCAAAATTGGCTTTCCCACAGAAAGGAGAGAAGCCGATCAAAATTCAATTAGATAAGACAAAGCTTGAATATTTATCAATTACCTACAGTTCACAAAGTAATTTTGCTCTTTGCAAAATTGCTCAAACCCCATGCATGCCTGAATCAGATAGCCTGGAAGAGTGTGCTATAGACAATGCATCGCTTTCCAAGTACAAATTTTTTTCAACAATATGTTAAAATTCATAGAACTGGACACTTCCCAAATCAATCTTACTTTATGTTAATTCTTATTTTTTTAAAAAACAAAATTAGAATCATTACATGGTGAGTTTGTGATAATAGGTGACCAGAATGAATATGGAACACCCAAAAGAGCCTGTTGAGGTTGTCCACGCTAAAAACAGTGGAAGCTAGTGTTAGGGTAGAGCTTGTGGACAATGAGAAAAATCAACTGATTTAAGTTTCTAACAGGTCACACACGTGGAAAGCAATTTTTTACACTTATTTATTTTGAGAGAGAGATTTTGAGAGAGACAGAGACAGCATGAATGAGGGAGAGGCAGAAAGAGAGGAAGAGAGACAATCCCAAGCAGGCTCCGTGCTGCAAGCACAGAGCCTAACTTGGGGCTTGAACTCATGAAACCACGAGATCATGACCTGAGCAGAAACCAAGAGTTGGATGCTTAACCGACTAAGCCACCCAGGTGTCCCAAAAGAAATTTTTGAATCTAACAGCATTTTAGGAGTTAAGAAGAAATCCAGCCAGACACATAGGTATCCCTTTGTTCTGGGTTGAGTGGAGGCTAGAGCCCAATGCCATCTCAGGGAACCAACCACTAAGCTATGGTACAGTTCACCAGGACACCAAATAGGAGGCATTCCCCGCACCAACTCCTACAATTGAAATACCCTAGGGCACTTCCTCCAATGAAACACATTTATTAACGCAAAAAAAAAGCAATGGCATCAGGATTATTGGTAACAGCAAAAACAAAAAACAAAAAAACAAAACAAAACAAAAAAAAACCAGGGCAGGTAAAAGAATGGATAGATTGTGATGTACCCACACAATAAAATACTACTCAGCAGTAAAAAGGGGGTGAACTACTGATACATAACAACATGGATGACTCAAATGCATTATGCTGAGTGAAAGATGATTCCAGGGTACTAGTTACCTATAAAGGGTTTTGTGGGTGAATAATGACTGTAAACAAGCATGAGGGAAATTTCTGGTGATCACATTCTGTATCTTGACAGAGGCTTGGATTACTCATTTGTATGTATATGTCAAAACTCAGCCAACGTACCACTTAAGATGCATGCATTTTTGCCATATGTAAATATCACGTCGAAAGATAAAAGAACGTTAGACAATTATTGAACGGTAGCTAATGACATGTATACTGAAATGCTTAGCAGGGGGAGTGTAACAAAGTCTGCAACTTACTTTGATGAATGTATAGATAAGATGACTAGATGGAAAAGTATGTTATAAAGCAAGTTCAATAAAATGTAAATTGTAGAATATAGGTGGTGAGTATGCAAGTTTTCACTGAAACGTTCTTTCAAGTTCTCTGTATCTTTGAAAGGTTCATAATAAAATGCTGGAAAATTTTTAACCGGAATCTTCCACCAGAGAGAGAGAGAAACAAAGAAGATCCTTCATGAATCCAAGCCAGCAGCTTTCATTTAAAACTGAAATGCACCACATGCTTTCACCATTGGGTAAGAACAAGGTGAAATAAGAAATTAATCAAGGGTAAACCTTGGTGCCTTTCAAATGAGTTCCAGGGCTTTGATTTATTGTTTAGGAGGGGGAGGGAGCTCATTCCTCAGAAGACAAGAATCAGCATTTCTAGAAAAGAAAAGGGAGCCAGGTGCCTATTTCCTGATTCATTTGTAAAGCTTTGTGGGTGAGCACAAAGAAAAAAGAACAGAAAAACAAGCACAACAATATCCCACAAGTCCTTGTCTCATTTCCTAGGTTATATACTGTGTGTTTTATCAGGGATGTCGCAAAGGCTCTCCTGCTCCCTTTCTGAAACCTCCAAATCCTATTCCTCGCCTTTTCCCTAGATTGAAATCCAAAATCCACTTACAGATCCTAGCCTTAAGGTAAGGCTTTGATCCCAGCTAGGTGCAGAAAAGGCTATAGGGAAAATGTAAGATCTAAATGCAGATAGGGATGTGCTGGAGTGGGAAGCGATGGGATCCTGACAGGGAGGGAGAGAAGAAGGAGGAAGGGAGAACCATTCTGATGATTCCCCACACATCAACAAAACAACACAAATACACAAACATTGCGGTTCATATTAGACAAACTCAAAAATCTTTTCAAGCCCCAAAGGGGGGGAGCCAGCAATAATCTGATCACCCAGAGACAGTATATTTCCATCCATAACTTTTTTCTTCATGTGCATTCCGATTTTTTAAATTCTATTTTTATTTTGAGATAATTGTGGATTCACAGGCAATTGTTTCAGTTAGAAACAACACCGAAAAGTTCCATGAAACCATTACTCAGATTTTCCCAATGGTAACATGTTGCAAAACTAAAATTCAATTATCGCTACTGGGATACTGACATTGATACAGTCAAGATACAGAACAATTTCATCACTATAAGAATGAAGCAAGTGGATGCGGCTATACATGAGCAATCATTAATCTGTTCTCCATTTCTATAATTTTTAGTTTAATTATGCTGCATCCTGGCATAGACTACTTTCCATTTATCCTGTTTGAGGTACACTTCTTGAATCAATAGGTTAATGTTTCCTGATTCTCGGGGCGTCTGGGTGGCTCAGTTGATTAGGCATCTGACTTTGGCTCAAGTCACGATCTCACGGCTCGTGAGTTCCAGCCCCACGTTGGACTCTGCACTGGCAGCGGGGAGCCTGCCTTGGATCCTCTGTCTCCCTCTCTCTGCTCAGCCATTGTTTTTTAAATCGCTTCTCCAGCCTTGCCTTCTTTCTTCTTTCCTTCTGGAACTCTGATGACATGAATGTAAGATCATTTGTTACAGTCCCACATGTTCCTGAGGCTCTTTTTTTTCAGTCTATTTTGTCTCCCTTGTTCAGACAGCAATTGCTATTGTGTTACTTCCCAATTCACTGAAGCTTTCTTCTTTCCACAGGAGCTGTTTATTTCAGTCACTATATTTTTCAATTCCAAAATAGCCATTTGCCTTTTCTTTATATCTTCCATTCATTTGCTGAGATTTTCTGTTTCGTTGCTGAGGTGTTCCTTTTTTTTTTTTTTTTTATTTCACTCAAGAGTGTTCACAATTACGCGTTGGAGGGTTGAATAATGACTGCTTTAAGATATTTGTCAAATAATACTGACATCTCTGTCAGCTCCGTATTAGAATCTCTTGATTGTCTTTTTTCACTCACTTTGACATCTTCTTGGTTCTTGTGATGATGGATGATTTTTTTTTTTTATTGAAACCTGGACATTTTCACATTATGTTCTGGGTCTCTGGATGTTATTTAAACCTCCTGTTTTAGTCGACTTTATGCGACAGGATTCCAGCCAGGGAAGGAGGGAGTGCCACCTTATTAGTGGAGGAGCTCCTCGTGTTTGCTGCG
Source organism: Panthera uncia (assembly GCF_023721935.1). Taxonomy (NCBI): domain Eukaryota; kingdom Metazoa; phylum Chordata; class Mammalia; order Carnivora; family Felidae; genus Panthera; species Panthera uncia. The sequence continues at coordinate 87,150,216 of NC_064817.1, forward strand.
TCGGGGTGGATGGCAGTTCTAGCTCTCCATGCAGCCTCAAGTGACATAATGTCATTACTCTACATTATGTCAGTTGAAGCTGCATGAGTGTAGAAGCCCAGGTCCCCCAAATGGTCTCCCTGATGTCATAGTGGAAGGAGGGCTCATTACTGCCTGATAGGGGTGAAATTCTCAGCTCCCAACATTGACACTTTCTGGAGGGGATGTTCATTACAGCTTCACAGGGTGGCAGTCTACACTCCCCACTTAACCTTTGCTGGAGTGGGTGCAGATGAGGTCATGGTTTTCTCAGTGGTGTTCGACCGGAGTGGAACAATTATTTTATGAATGTTTTCTATCATGCTCAGCTGTCCCCTTCCTGGTCCTTTGCCTAGAGAACAGGCTTTGGTTGGCCTTCCCCCTCTCTTGTCCTCTGCTGTTTCCAGGTTGCTGGCTTCTTCAGCTTCAGGTCTGAGAAATATGAGATAAAAAGAAAAAGGGAACTCGCGCCAGTGTCATTCTCTGGGTCCTGAGGTCCCTAACCACTTGGCCTTCTTTCCTCTATCTTTTAGAATTTGCGTAGGTTTGTTGTACACATAATGTTCAGGGGTTTTACTACCACTGGACCCGATTTATGTTTACATTGCCCTAGTCTCTCTCAGTCCTCCAGTGTGACAGCCAGTGTTATTTCTGTTAACCTTAAAGGTAAAAACGCTAGCTATTTTACCAGGGAAAAAAATGAGTTTATTCAGGAATAAAAGTGAATTGAAGTCTGGATCAAAGAGCTGCAGCAAAACTGTAGGTAAGTCCTGGAAACAAAAGAGAGGTATGCTTTCTTTCTTTCTTTTTTTTTTTTTAAGAGAAAAGGGGTAAGTTGGGAAGGCTGTTCTAACTAAGAGTCCATTGGAATAAACTGGGAGTTTGAGATATGGTGGTTTTTCATTAACTGAGCTGTTGCCCTGGGTGGGGAATGAGCAAAGTGTCTCTTCCTCTGGCTGGGGTAGTAGGGTAGTATCTGCATGTAAGGTCAAGTCCACGCAGGGCCAAGGACATCTCTTCCTGTTGGATATTTACGTGACTAAGAGTAGTAGAGTGTGAGAGCTCCCTCTGCCCAAACCTCCTGACTCCATTCTGGTGAGGTTTCTCATTACTGATTTTCACATTTCACAGAAGAACCACAGGGTTGAAGAAACGACGTCGTAAGTCAAGAGTTATCTTTGATTGTCAACCAAAAAGGGAAAGGAACACAACTTGATCTATCTACATCTGTGTGTTTTTGTAGGCAGAACCAATCCAAGGGCCACTGCCCCCACCGTGATCAAGCTTTGTGGGGATAGGACACCGAATGAATGTTTTTGAATTTATTTATTCACTTTTGAGAGAGAGACAGTGCATGAGCAAGGGAAGGGGCAGAGAGAGGGAGCGAGAGAGAATCCCAAACTGTGAGATCATGACCTGACCTGAAATCAAGAGTTGGACGCTTAACTGACTGAGCCACCCAGGCGCCCCCAGAATGATTTTTTTTTAGAAGGGACAGAGAAGATCGAGATGGATACAAAGTTGGGAAAGAGCAGTAAAGCCAAAGGTAACCGCCTTTGATAAGGAGAATGGACTTCTCTCGATCTTTTTACCAAATGCAGTGTTCAACCAACCCAGAAATCCTCTGAACCCTGCCCTGTTGGGTTTTTATGGAGGCTTCATTACATAGGCATGATAGATTAAACCACCGGCCATTGGGGAATGAATTCAACCTCTAGCCCTTCTCCCTTCCCCAGAGGTCAGGGAGGTAGAACTAAAAGTTGCAACTCTCTCATCACATGGTTGGCTCTGCTGGCAGCCAGCCTGATCCTTAGGTGGGGTGCAAAAGCTGTCTCGTTAATATAACAAAAGACACCCTTATCATTTTACTTAGGAAATTCCACGGGATTCAGGAGCTCTGTGCCAGAAGCAGGGACAAAAATCAAACACCTATTTCTCTTTATAAATCACATTATCACAACAATATAGTTGAGAAGTCAAAGCTGGTACATGAAATAACGGGTGCCTGTTACAAGAATGCCATCAAGTGTTAGCTTGGCTGGTACAAGCACCAGAAGTAGTAGTAGGAAAGGAGAATCGAGCGAACAAACACAAGGAAGTAGGAATGATCACAGTGTAATTCCTGGGGAAAGGGGTCTGTTGGCCTGACAGAAGATCTTTACATAACAGCAGGGAGAGAGGGAGTCAGTAGATTAGGGTGGGGCCAGGTATAGATCTAGAAAGCTTGGAAAATCAGAGAGAAGTGTTTGTACTTGATGGCTGATGTGGAAGGTCTGCTCTGGCCATCTTGGGTTTCTGCCCTCCCTACTCTCCCGAGCTGGTTGGCAGTTTTAACTCCCCAGGCATGGTGGGTGGAATATGGTGAGACAGAGAGCCATCTCCATGTAAGGGACTACATACCGAGAGAAGTGGTGAGGGACAAGACTAACCGATGACATCCTAAGAGCTCCAGAGTTAAGGGATCGCATACAGAAAAGTAATCTTTCTGGACAAAAACAGTAGTGATGCAAACATACAACAAGTAATAAGATGAGGTCTATTTTATATATAGTGATCTACCCAGAACCAGGAACTTTTGGAAAGCTATTGACATCTGATTTCATATCCTGTTTTTCCCCAAATGCTTAGCACACCACCGCATGTGCTGATGTTTAAGAAACTTGAACAGAAAGGAAATGATTTGTCTTTATGTGGCTTGCTGGTTTATACAATCTTTTTTTTTAATTTTTAAATGTTTATTTATTTGTGAGACAGAGAGAGACAGAGTGTGATCAGGGGAGGGGCAGAGACAGAGGGAGACACAGAACGTGAAGCAGGCTCCAGGCTCTGAGCTGTCAGCACGGAGCCTGATACGGGGCTCAGACCCATGAACCGTGAGATCATGACCCGAGCTGAAGTCAGATGTTTAACCAACGGAGACACTCAGGCACTCCACTGGTTTATACAATCTTAAAGCTCCTAGAACAGAATTGACTGACTAAAGTAAGACTATCATGAAAATAGTTAAGGAGCATCTACTATGTGCAAACAAACCATGGCTATTGAGCTAGTGTAAAAAACAAAAACAAAAACAACCCTTTTCTTCAGGGGTGATGTAAGACCTTAACCAAAATAGCTCTTAGATGTTTAATACTCTGTACCTCTAGGGTAGACTACATACCTTCACCTTCCTAAAAGATTAAGAATATCTATACTTTCAACTTTCAAGGGCAGGTACAATCAAGCAAGGCAGTATTGCATAAGGTTAAGAGCATGAACTCTGGAGTCAGCCAGCCTGTGTTTATATCTTTGCTGTGTCAATCACTTACAGTTTGACTTTGGGCAAGTTACTTTCCTTCTCTGCACCTCATTTTACTCGATTATAAAATGTGATAATAATAGGACCTATCAGGGGTGCCTGGGTGCCTTAACCGGTTAATCACCTGACTCTTGGTTTCGACTCAGGTCATGATCTCAAGGTTCGTGGGTTTGAGCCCCATGTCAGGCTCTGTGCTGACAGTGCAGAGCCTGCTTGGGATTCTCTCTCTCCTCTCTCTCTGCCCCTCTTTCCCTCTCTCTCTTTCTCAATAAATAAAAAATAATAATAATAGTACCTACCATCCAGAATGCTGTAATTCACAAAATAATGTAGGTAAAATGTTTCATTAATTCCTGGACATTGTAAGCTTTGGGTTTGATGCCATTATTATCATTACTCAGCCTCTCTGAAACATCTTCTCTTATTGATATTGGTGATTTATGCCAGTTGGTTGTACATAGCTCCTAAGCGGCAGTCTTATTGACAATAAAGCTATTAGTTTTCTGATAACTACTACTGCCTTTTGCTCAGCTGAGAAAAACACAGAGAGGTAGCCACTTGTTGGTTTTGGAGTCAGAGTGCCTCGGTTCCCATCTAAGTTCAGCGACATCCCAGCAGCCAGAGCTGGAATGAGTTATTGCGACCCACCAAGCCTTGGGTTTTCTCACCTGTGACTCAGAGATAACTATTATATGCCTCAGAGGGTTGTTGTGGGGCCTAAACAGAATCATGGTTGATTTACCTGGCAAAGAGTACGTGGCCAACAATAGCTGAGTGGCACACGCTGTGACTCTTGGGGAGAGAACTGGGGGACTGAAATTCCCTCCTCGCCCTCAGAGTAAAAGCTCTGGCACAGATCAAGAAGAAAATGGAGTTCTGGAGTCCCGAGAGCCACACAATTAGACCACCCTGCTAGAGTGGAGTATAGGAAATATAAATAGAGCTGGCCTAAGGCAAAGAAACCCTTGCTTTCTTTTGGCTCTCTGGGAGCCTGTTTTCTGCATAATTTGCTCTTTTTTATTCTTTCTTATCCCAGAGCACTCTGTGCAGTAAGACACCATTCCCTAGCTCTTGGAAACTTGAGCAGGATCAAGGTGCAGCCCAGGGGGAAGGAGACAGAAAGTGGGAGGCTTAGCCCATCTAGATAGTATAAAAAAAAGAAAGGGATGAGGAAAAAGAAGGGGAAAGAAAGACCACTTTTTCCCATGTCCTCAATTACTTCCTCTTTTTAAGCCAAGCAAGAAAGATACGGTGTTGGCCACGGAGAGAAGGACCAAAGAACATCCTCAGCATCCTGTTGGACTTTCCCTCTTGTATGGGCCCCATGCTGGATGGAAAAAAGGAGTCCTTGGCAACATACATGATCCTATCCAAGACTGAATAAAGAGTATTTCCTCTGTGGCATTTATCCCCTGGGTACTGTAGAGGTTTTTCAAAATGGCCACAAATTCTTTGAAACTCCTCCTATCCAGATGTGGAGTCTCTGTTCCCTCTCCTGGAATCAAGGTGGCCTTGTGATGGTTTCAACCAATATAATGTGGCAGAAACGACACTGATGTCAGGTTATAAAAAGCCATGCAGCTTCTACCTGGTTCTTTTAGGATAATCCTTCTGAGGGAAGCTGGTTGCCCCATAAGAAGTTCAATAACCCTGAGACTACCATGTGGAGAAGCCACATGCAGGCGCTCCAGGCAATAGGCTTAGCCGATCCAGTCTCCCAGCCATTCCCATCAAGGCGCTGGACATGGAAGTGAAGCCATCTTGGATCCTCCCGACTATCCCATCCATCACCTAAGGACCTCAAGTGACCTCAGTTGATACCACAAGGAGCAAAAGAATCACCCAGCCAAGCACTGCCTGAATTCCTGAACCACAGAATCTGGAAGGATAATAAAATGTTGCTGTGCCACTAAGGTAGGGGTGGTTTATTATTTAGCAATTATTACTGGAACAAGTATTTAGGGTCCGCAGATGGTTAGTTGATGTTTGAGACACCCAAGATACCCCACCCAAATCTCTTTCCATGGAACATCATCCTGGCTTTGTGGTAATGCTTCTCTTCTGCCTCATTTTAGCCCATTTTCAAAAATAAAGCCATGGCCAAACCCTAGGTAGTGCCATGGCTAACTTGACCTGGTCCAAGAGATGGAAAATCAGAAAGAGAAAAAAAAATAAGCACTGGGGATAAAATTAGTGCTTCTTAGGTGATTTTGTGGAGTGAGGTCAGCTTCCAAAGCTGTCCCCATCTCTCCTTATCTTGAGAATTTCCCTCTGTCTGCCCCAGCTCCGGGGAGACAGCTCCAGACGTTGGTTCCTTCTCACCATCAGCACCTCCAGTTTTTCATGGTAATAGGCATGCCATCCCCTCTCAGAATCCTCGGAAAGGCCAGCAAGGTTAGAACAAACTGAAAGGAAGGGTTAGAAATGGCCAAGTAAGCCAGTGTCTTACCATCTGGGTTTTCTTTCAATCATAAACTTTGGTGATCTAAAAGAAGTCGAGGTGTCTACAAGGAAGCATCCAAGGTCAGGTGTCCACTGTTAATTGGAATCCTAGAATTTGGGGGGCTTAAAGACACTCCGAGGTTCTAGTGCATTTCACTCATTGTACCCATGAGAAAACAGAAGCTCCAAAAAGGGGAAGCGATTTGGATAAAGTTATTAAACCAGTAAATGGCAGAAGCAGGAAGGGAAGCCTGGTTTTCCAAGTTCTAATCCAGAGTTATTCTCACCATCCTCTACATCAGTGCCTCACAAACATTAATGTGCACACAAATCACTTGGGGGTCTTGTTGAACTTGAGACATGCCATGGAGGCCCGAGATTCCACATCTGTAACAAGCTTTCAAGTGATGCCAATGCTGCTGGTCCTCAAACCACACCTTGAGTAGCAAAGCTATTGGCTATAATTAGTTAGGGAAGCCAACAAATCCTCCTTTTCTTGAAATGTAAGTGTCATGGCCGGTATTCCCTCATTTGTGTCGAGTGGACTAGTTTTCATTTGCCTTATAATTCCCCTTCTTTCTGACCTTTTGGCCACTTGCCTTGCTATTAGCACGAGGAGATGATGAAACAAACATGCACAAAGAGAAAAGATAAGAAGAAAGCATGGCTAAGCCGATTTCGCTTCTCCCTCGTGGCTTTTTGCACAAGGCTTGTTGAAGGTAGAGGTAGGAACTGGCTTCAAAACAAGTTTGGGGGTTATTTCTGGATTTCCTGTCCCCTGTATTCATGGAAAATCCAGAGCATGCAGTATGAATATATAATAGTGTGCCCAGTTTTCTTGTGTGGTTTGTGGAAACCGGTCACATTGCTTTACAGCCACACCACATATATTTAAAGGCTAAAGCAATGCAGCGGGGTTTCAGTCCAAACGATTCAGAAAATTGCTTCAATCCTTTACTTTGTCAGTAGAGTTCTGGCCAGTACTTACAGAAGAAGTGGATGAGGAACAGGGAACGTATGCCTTCTATTTATGCTAGCCAGGAACTTCAACTTAAGCAAGATTATTTTCCTTCCCAATTTTAGAAAATATAAGCTTACATTGAAGCTGGTTCCATGCCTTTCCAGCTCCACGAACCCCTGTGACCTTAGATAGTTCACTGTTCTCTCTCTGGAACTCAGTTCCCTCATTTGTAAAAACTTCAAAAGCTCTTCGATCCTAGTTACTATCTCCAGGCCTTGACAGCGGTCACTAATGAGCAAGACAGTGACCCAGGCCATGAAAATAGATGCTTCAACCTTGTCCTCCAGGTTCTCTTACTTCCTAATGTAACAAAGAGACAGGGACGCCTGGGTGGCTCAGTTGGTTGGGCAGCCGGCCTAGGTCATGATCCCGTGGTTCGTGAGTTCGAGCCCCGCATCAGGCTCTGTGCTGCAGCTCAGAGCCTGGAGCCTTTTTTGGATTCTGTGTCTCCCTCTCTCTCTCTGCCCCTCCTCTCTCTCTCTCTCTCTCTCTCTCTCTCTCTCTCTCAAATAAACAAACATTAAAAGAAAATTAAAAGAAAAGAGACACGCGTATGAGCAAGATTTTCAGCTACAAGATTTGAAGCAATGCCTTGTCTGGTTATCCTTTACTCACCCAGAAAAGCAAATAAACCAGAATCAAACCAGAACCCTTCTTTCAGCCACCAAGAGTTTGGGTAACCTGAGGCTTCTCTCTCTGGTACAATTTTCCGCTTGTGTCTTTTATGCATGCTGGTGACAAGAAGCAAGCATAAGGGAGAAGGGTAAGACTGGGGGCAGCTGGAGTCTGTACTCTACGGGCCACAGAGTGGGATGACAATCTTGCCTTACTGGGCTCAGGAGTAACTTTGGGTTATGTATGAGATAGGAGTGATGCTAGCAAATGTATGGCAGTTCTTTCAAAGGAGATTTAGATTCGAATTCCTTTGTTGCCATTTAAGAAAGGGAACAGAGGAGAAGGGAGATATCAGGCTAAGGTTGACTTCCTCACCTTATAACTTATATGCCTCTGGAGTCCCCTTGGTGAACCAGTACTGTGCCTTCCGTGCACATACGGGCACTCAAAGATTCAAGAGTTGACTTGACGGGCACCTGGGTGGCTCAGTCCATTAAGCATCTGGCTTCGGCTCAGGTCATGATCTTGCAGTTTGTGAGTTCAAGCCTCACATCGGGCTCTGCGCTGACAGCATGGAGCCTGCTTGGGCTTCTCTGTCTCCATCTCTCTCTGCCCCTGTCCTCCCTCCTCAAAATAAATAAATAAACTTAAAAAAAAAAAAGAGTTCACTTGAATGCTTCTGGCCTAAGAAGAAATGTAAAAGAAAAATATATAATAAAATGTGGATTAGCCCAAATCCAACTGCATTATTCATCTTTTGGTGTTTTTCCCCCTCCTCTCCCATCCTCCTCTTCCTTCTCCTGTATCTGGCTTGCGTGAGGAAACAGAAAGACCTTTTAAGGTGTCATGTGATTTCAGTAGGATCTAATTTTATATTGAGCAGGGTTTCCTTCTTTTTTTTAAGGTCTAACTAATTTTTATTTACTTTTCTTTTAAGTAAGCTCTCCACCCAACACAGGGCTTTGAACTCACGATCCCAAGATCGAGAGTCTCGTGCTCTACTGACTGAGCCAGGCAGGCACCCCATAGAGCAGGGTTTCTTAAACTCAGCATTATTTTTTTTAATGTTTTATTTATTTTTGAGACAGAGAGAGACACAGCATGAGCAGGAGAGGGGCAGAGAGAGAGGGAGACACAGAATCCGAAGCAGGCTCCAGGCTCTGAGCCGTCAGCACAGAGTCCGACGCAGGGCTCAAATTCATGAACGGTGAGATCGTGACCTGAGCCGAAGTCAGCCGCTTCACTGACTGAGCCACCCAGGTGCCCCTTAACCTCAGCATTACTGACATTTGGAGCTGGAGAATTCCTCGTCCCGGAGGCTGTCCTGCGCATCGTGGGACGTTTAGCAGTATCCCTGGCCTCCACCCATTAGATTCCAGCAGCACCTTGCTCCCAGTTGTAACACCCGTAGGTGCCTCCAGACCTGGCCGAATGTTCCCCGGGGGACAAACCATCCCCACCTTGTGCCAATCCACCTGATCCCCATATAAAGAGCCCACCTTCTAATGAGAGGTTTTCCAAAAAGATTGCTGTGCACAGCTTGGAGCCCGTTACCGGTCTTCTTCCTCTGCTTCACGGGCTCGTCCTCATCCATTAAGGGGCCTCTTAGCTTGACACTTTCATTTGCCAGGGGGCCTTTCCCCTGCAAGTCCTCTGCAACAGTGACAAACGAATCACAGCACAGAGATGAGGTCTGGTCTAAGAAAGCCATCTCTTTTGGCTTTGAGCTTTTGGTTCTGAAAGGCATCGGTGGCTCCTGTAGTTTAGATAAAGGCAAGAGACGAGGAAGGAAGGAATAAGGAAAGAAGGGAGGGAGACTAACAGAAACAAAGAGAGGCAGAGAGGGAAAAAGAATCAGAGGGGATCCGATCTATCCTTCACATCTAGGGAAGCAGAAACCTAAGCCAGCTCAGGCAGGATTGGCCATATGATGCCAATTCTCGTCATGAATTTTCTATTCCGTTTGAAACTTCTTCGTGATCAATGTCTTATTCCAGAGCGCACTAGGAAGGAAACAGAGCTGCAAATAGGAGGTTTTGTGGGTGGGAGAGCAAGCCGATAGCCCAGAAACCTCAGCTTTCAGCCCGGGTCTTCTGACCAGCAGTGTGATCTTGGGCAATTCAGCCTTCTACAGCCTTATTTCTTTCACCCGGAAAATTAGAGAAGGCCGGACTGTACAATCTCTAACTTTTCTTCTAAGACAATACACCAAATATTTTTGGTTCTTAAAGTGTGCTGAAGAGGGCCTTGGAACTGGATTTCCAAGCAACTAATAACGCCATCTTGTGGCCAAATTGGGGTTTTCTTTTTTTGTTCTAAAATGACTTTCTCCTTCACACAAGGCACCAATGATGAATTTGTGTTGGGCCAGTACATCTATCTTGCTCCCTCCCTCCCTATCTATCCATCCACCCATCCTACTTTTTGTTTTTTATTAAAGCATAACAGGATTCATAAGGGTGATGACTGTTCACAGACTGAGCCCACCTGGCACCAAGGTCATGAAACAGAACATTACCAGATCCCAGAAGCCCCCTTTCCAGCCTCTTCCCTCCCCCACAGACCATGGATTTCACAAATGTAATGTTAAGCAAAAGCATCCATGTGCAAGTTACTTACTACCTGCTCTTCCTTCGAGGGTTACCATTATCCTCATTACTAGTGGCATAGGTTAGCTTCGCTTGATTTTGTACTTTCTATAAAGTGAATTATGCACTAGGTACTCCTTTGCATCTGGCTTTGTTTGCTCAAAATTATGCTCATGAAATTTATCCATATGGTCACACGTAGTTCTGGAGTATTCTTCAAGAGGCTTTTAAAAATTATTCTGTAGGGGTGCCTGGGTGGCTCAGTCAGTTAAGCATCCGACTTCGGCTCAGGTCATGATCTCATGGTTCATGAGTTTGAGCCCCGTGTTGGGCTCTGTGCTGACAGCTCAGAGCCTGGAGCCTGCTTCTCATTCTGTGTCTCCCTCTCTCTCTCTGCCCCTACCCCACTCACACTCTGTCTCTCTCTGTCTCTCAAAAAATTATATATATATATCTATATACATATATATATATATTTCTGTAATTAAAAGTAATCTTATGTTTTTCAGTATGAAAACAATGTTACATGCCAGGCAGAAAAGTTTTTTTAGAAAGTCACCCCTAACCCTCCACCCAAACACAACCATCATTAATATTTTTGAGTATTTCATTTCAGTGCCATTTCATAGTTTCAACATATTTAATATACTTGTATGTATGAATGTTGTTCCCTTAATACTATAATGTAAACACTTCACTATGTTACTGAAAGTCTTCACGGATGACATTCTTAATAATAGCATTCCTATACCATTAGACATTTGGAGTATTCTGGGTTTGGTTTGTTCATTTGTTAGTTTTTACTATGAACGAACACAATGAACATCCTTGACCGAAAATGTTTTCTGTTCCTTGGGGGAGGGGCTTTCCTTGTAATAGAATATCACAAGTAGGATTATCGGGTCACAGCCTTTAGAAAGAGCAGACAGCTATAGTTAGTGCCGAGAATGCACTGATAAGAGACCGGGGGAAGGAACTGGTGCATACTGGGCCCCTTGTAGTACATGTACCAGACATTTGCGAGGTGCTTTGCCCATATTCTCTCATTTAATTGTCACCAAAACCCCAGGAGGGACATATACACTGCATTTTGGAGAGGAAAACAATCCAGGCTCAGAGAGGTTAGGTGACCTGTCCAAAGGCACACAAGGAGTGAAGTGGCAAAGCCAAGATTTGGGCCCATGTCCAGCTGGCCAGAAAACTTGTGATCTTTCAACTCTACCACACTGCCCCCCAGAGTGCAATTTCAATAATGCAACTCACATGCACACCCTTCTCCAATTCTCCTCACAGGCCTGTCCCAGTTCCTGATTGCACGTTGTCCGGGCAAGACATTTTACCCTTTTCTCAGCCTTTACACTGAACCGAGAGTAGAAGAGTAGCTTTGGTCTTCTAAGAGGTCTAGGAGACAGAGATAGGGTCCCAAGAGAGTGTGAACAATGTTTTCACCTGGGTTCAGACTTCTTAAAACTTCCTTTCCTGTGAAATGAGAGTTGGCTTTTAAAAATTCGGTTCCGTTCATTTATCCAAAGGATACGGGAGTGCTGATGCATGGGGACACGTGTACCCCAATGTTTATAGCAGCACTTTCAACAATAGCCAAATTATGGAAAAAGCCTAAATGTCCATCAACTGATGAATGGATAAAGAAGATGTGGTTTATACATACAATGGAATACTACTTGGCAATGAGAATGAATGAAATCCTGTCATTTGCAACAACGTGAATGGAACTGGAGGGTATTATGCTAAGTGAAATAGGTCAGTCAGAGGAAGACAGATACCATATGTTTTCACTCCTATGTGGAACTTGAGGAACTTAACAGAAGACCATGGGGGAGGGGAAGGGGAAAAATAGTTTCAAACAGAGAGGGGGGCAAACCATAAGAGACTCTTAAATACTGAGAACAAACTGAGGGTTGATGGGGGTGGGGGGGGAGGAAATGGGTGATGGGCATTGAGGAGGGCACCTGTTGGGATGAGCACTGAGTGTTGTATGGAAGCGATGAATCATGGGAATCTACCCCCGAAACCAAGAGCACACTGTACACCCTATATGTGAGCCAACTTGACAGTAAATTACATTTAAAAATATACTTTAAAAATTCATTTCGTTTCTATTCATCCATCCGAGTGCCCACATCTCTGCCTTTTCTCCAGCCTGAATGTTGTTGTTGCCAGCTGTTGTGCTACTGAAGTTCTTCCTTCTCTTTCTGCAAAAGCGACAGCCTCATTGCTGGGTTTTTGGATGCCCTCTTTATTCATTCCCAGGGACTTTCTAGGTTCTCTATTCCTCCCTTCTCCTGCCAGGCCCATCTTCTTTATTTTTCCCCATCTTTTCTTCTTACTGCTGCTAATGCTGTTGCTGCTGCCACCACTGTTACTACCGCCACGACCATCACCACCACCAATCGAATCTTAGTTGACCTCCCAGGTTACTTGGAGCCCCTTTGGGAAAGAGAGGGAGGAATCTTGAGAGGGATGAGAAGAGAACGAAGAAAAAGATCTATGGTTGGGGCCACAAGCAGTCAAGACCTCAGCTCAGCCCAGATGCATGGTAGATAAGTGTTAGACAAATCCTAGCCTTCTGCACCGGGTTAGGGCCGAGGCCTATGGGAGATGTCAGTATGTCCTTCCTTCTTCTCAGTTACCCAATGAGTGAGGCCTCTCTCAGAGGACCACTCTCCCCTCTCTTCCAACCTGACACCAAACTAAAACTGCCTGCAACATCCTCACCCTGATGCTAAAGTCTACATCAAGTTTGGGGGACTGATGGACACAAGGCCAAGGGGAAACAAAATCCCATTCGTTTCAAAGAGGGTGCAGTAACCATTGGATATCCACATGCATAAATAAATAAACATTAATGCTTATCTCCTAGCACATACAAAAATTAACTCAACATTGATCATAGATGTAAATGTAAGAGCTGAAACTATAAAAGTCTTAGAAGAAAATATCGGAGTGGGGCACCTGGGTGGCTCAGTCGGTTGAGTGTCCAGCTTCGGCTCAGGTCATGATCTCACAGTTTGTGGGTTCGAGCCCCGCGTCGGGCTCTGTGCTGACAGCTCAGAGCCTGGAGCCTGTTTCGAGTTCTGTGTCTCCCTCTTTCTCTGCTCCTCCCCCACTCGTGCTCCCTCTCTCTCTCTCAAAAATAAACATTAAAAAAGAATTTTAAAAAGTAAATATAGGAGTCAATCTTCATCACCGTGAACCAGAGAAAAGTTCTGTAGATGAGATAAAGCATACATAACAAAAGAAAAAGTAGAAAAATTGAACTTTGTAAGTATTTAAAATTTCTGTATGCCAACAAATTAGATAGCCTAGATCAAATGGATGAAGTCCTAGAAATACAAAATTTGCCAAAACTGACTCAAGAATAAGTGGAAAATCTGAACAGATCTATAATAGAAAGTTTGAATCAGCAGTAAAAAAAAAAATCTATCAACAAAGAAAAGTCTAGGACCAGATGCCTTCAATGGTGAATTCTACCAAACATTTAAAGAAGAACAAACACCAATCCTCCTCAGATTCTTCCAAGAAATAGAGTAGGAGGGAACACACTCTAACTCATTCTATGAAGAATGTTTCCCCCAGTACTAAAACCACACAAAGGCATCACAAGGAAAGAAAACTACAGACAAATATCCTATATGTATATAGATTCAAACATTCTCAACAAAATACTAGCAAACTGAATCTCTCAGCATATTAAAAGGACCAGAGCAAGTAGGATTTATCCCAGGAACGGAAGGGTGGTTTAGCATAAGGAAGTTAATCAATGTAATACATCGCATTAACAGAAGGGAGGAATAAAATCACATGATGATTTTAATTAAGGAGAAAAGGTAATTGATGGAATCCAACCACCCTTTCTTGACAAAAATTTTCAACAAAATAAGAAAAAAAGGGAAATTTCTTTCTTACCACAATAATGGGCATTTATAACAAAGCTTACGGATAATAGCATGATTGATCATGAAAGACAGAAAATATTTCCCTAAGATCAGGAACAAGACAAAAATGACTGCTTTCACTACCGCTAATCCAAATATTGAATATACTAGAAGTTCAAGTCCAGTCCAGTAGGCAAGAAATTAAATGTACCAAGTGTCACGGAGTTGTTCACTTTTAAAATGGTTAATTTTATGTTATGTGACTCTCACGTCAATACGAAAAAATTAAAACTTTTGTGCTTCAGAAGGTACCAACAAAAAAGTGAAAAGACAGCCAACAATGTTGGAGAAAATATTTGCGAATCATATATCTGATCAAGGACTTGTATCCAGAGCAATTAACTTTTACAACTCAACAATTAAAAGACAAATAGCCCAAATAAAACCCAATGAGCAAAGGATTTGAAAAGACATTTCCCCAAAGAAGATCTAGAAATGGTTAACAAGACCGTGAAAAGGTGCTCAACATCACTAGATTATTAGGGAAATGCAAATTAAAACTACAATAAGATACCACTTGACACCACTAGAATGGCTATAATTAAAAAAAAAGATGGAAAATAACACGTGTTGGCAAGAATATGGAGAAATTTGAATGCTTACACATTGCTAGTAGAAATATAAAATGGTGCAGCCTCTTTGAAAAACAGTTTGGCAGCTCGTCAAAAAGTTAAACATAGTGTCACCATATGATCCAACAATTCCTCTCCTGGGTATATGCCCAAGAGAAATGAAAATATATGTTCATAAAAAATATGTGTCCATGAATGTTCATTGCAGCATTATCCGTAATAGCCAAAAAGAAGAAACTATCAACTGATGAGTGGACAAACAAAACGTGGTACATCCATAAATGGAATGTTATTCGTCTTTTAAGAGATCGTTCAAGTTTGCGAAGCCTTACCTGATTCTTGCCTACCCTGACTCCAGGGATCACTGAACACTCCCTCCTCCATGTTCTCACGGTACCCCATACATGTGTCTATCATGCTACGTTCTACTTCCTTGTGAGAAGTGAACCTACCTACCACCACACGGTTTGTTGTCTACATCAGCGTTGCTCTTCCAGGAAATTCTCACCTGGCAAGATGGAAGTTCCAAATAAACCTCACCGTACATTCCAGGAACTTACTGAGAGAACCATAGACTCCTCAACAGAAAACATCACTCAAAGACTCTTTGATACCCCTTCCTCAAAATCCTCAGCTGCTAGGTCCACTAATCGTAAGCTGTTTATCATGATTCTTATCCAATCATAACCAAGGCTTTCCCCCATTGAAAGACCTGCCTTAAACGAGACTTCAAAATCTCATAAATATCCTGACTTCACCTTGACCATTTACAGATGCTACTAAGTCTCTGAGCTAGTGCTCCCTTTTACTGTGGAGAGCATACACTCAGCTTTGTCTCATCAATAGGTAGTTTTGGTGATATTCTGGAGGAACCAGAATTCCACCTTTGTTTACATATTCATATCTCTCTACTGGATCTGGAGTCCTATAAAGCACAAACTATATCTGCTTTTCTTGTAATTCTCCATATCTAGCACATTCCTGTAATTCTCCATATCTAGCAAACTGCCTGGGATATGTCAGAATTTAACAAAGAGGAGTTCCTGGGTGGCTCAGTCAGTTAAGCATCTGACTCTTGGTTTTGGCTCGGGTCACAACCGCATGGTTCGTGAGATCGAATCCCGCCTTGGGCTCTATGCTGACAGCATGGAGCCTGCTTGAGATTCTCTCTCTCCCTCTCTCTCTCTTACACTCCCCCACTCGTGCTCTCATGCTCTCTCTCAAAATAAAAAAATGAACATTAAAAAAATAGAGGAGCACCTGGGTGGTTCAGTCGATTGAGCTTCATCTTGTGGTTCATGAGTTCAAGCCCCACATCGGCTTGCTGCTGTCTGCCTGTCAGCCCAGAGCCCACTTCAGATCCTCTGTCCCCCTCTCTCTGCCCTTCCCCCGCTTGTGCTCTCTCTCAAAACCTAAATAAAAACATTTTTAAAAAAGAATTTAACAAAGAATTTTATTCCAGCGAATGAATGAATGCAGGGTAAGCAAACCTGAAGGCTGCTAAAACACTTACGAAACTATTGAAGGGTCACCTGGGTGGCTCAGTCGGTTAAGCATCCGACTCTTGATTTCGACTCAGGTCATGATCCCACAGTTGGTGAGTTTGAGCCCCACATCAGGCTCCACGCTGACAGCATGGAGCCTGCTTCGGATTCTCTGTCTCCCCTCTCTCTCTGCCTCTGCCCTGCTGATGCTCGCTCTCTCTCTCTCTCTCTCTCTCTCTCTCAAAATAAACTTAAAAAATTTAAAGAAACTATTGAAGTAACACAGGCTGCAACAGACAAAGGCTTAAATGAGGGCAGTCCCAGAAGAGAGGAGAGTGAGGTTTAGAAGGTAGGCAATGAGACCGTGTGATGTATTTTATGCAGTGGATAAAGGAGAGGTGAGAATTAAAAATGACTCTGAGTTTCTGCCTTGGGTGACTGGGTAGCTGCCACCAATAATGCTTAAAAAATTTTTTTTAATGTTTATTTTTGAGAGAGAGAGAGAGAGAGACAGACTGCGAGCAGGGGAAGAACAGAGAGAGGGAGACACAGAATCTGAAGCAGGCTCCAAGCTCCGAGCTGTTAGCACAGAGCCTGACATGGGACTCGAACTCATGGACCGCAAGATCATAACCTAAACGGAAGTCAGATGCTTAACTGACTGAACCACCCAGGCTCCACACCACTAATAACTCTTAATGTGGAGTATGACTTTAGGAGAAAGAACAGTGTTGGGGCAAGATAATAAAGTCTGTTTGGACATTTTAGTCAAACAGATGGTACTTTTTTTTTACTACTATAATCCTGTTCTGACTAAAGAGCCCTGAATCTGGAGTGTAGAAATCTGGGCTCTGATCCTGGTTTGACTGATTCTAACCACTTCACCATTATGTCCGTGTTTTTCTTGATCTCTTTGAAATGAGACTAAGTGATCTCCACTTATTGTTCCTACTCTAACAGTCTTAGGTAGAATGATGATATTGACCAAGTCTCTTGTACGATTGGAAGTAAAGATGTACTAACAGGGGGCACCTGGCTGGCTCAGTTGGTAGAGTGACTCTTAATCTCAGGGTTGTGAGTTTGAGCCCCACGTTGGCTGTAGAAATTACTTTTAAAAAATGGAAAAAAAAAGATATATGAACTGGCCAGCCACACACAAAACAATGAACATGGACCACTATCTTACACCATATATAAAAATCAACTTGGGGCGCCTGGGTGGCTCAGTCGGTTGAGCATCCAACTTCGGCTCAGGTCATGATCTTGCAGTTCATGAGTTCAAGCCCCACATCGGGCTCTGTGCTGAGAGCTCAGAGCCTGGAGCCTGCTTCAGATTCTGTGTCTCCCTCCCTCTGCCCATTCCCCGCTCATGCTCTCTCTCTCTGTCTCTCAAAAATTAATAAACGTTAAAACAAATTAAAAAAAATCAACTCAAACAGGATTAAAGTCTTGAATATAAGATCAGAAACTATCACAATTCTAGAAGATAACATAAGTGGTAAGCTCCTTGACATAACTCTTAGTGATACGTATTTTTTTATCTGACCTCAAAGGCAATGGCAAAACAACAAAAAATAAACAAATGGGATGACATCAAACTAAAAAGTTTCTGCAAGTGAGGGAAACCATCAACAAAATAAAACGACAATATACTAAATGAGAGAAGATATTTGCAAATCAGGGGTTAATGCCCAAAATATATAAAGAACTCATACAACTCAGTAACAAACAAACAAACAAACAAACAAAAAATCCAATTAAAACTGGGCAGAGGATCTGACAGATATTTTTCCAAAGAAAACATACAGATGGCCAATAGGCATATAAAAAGATGCTCAATATCATTAATCATCAGGAAAATGTAAATCAAAACTACCATGAGGTATCACCTCACACCTGTCAGAATGCCTAAAACCAACAACACAAGAAACAGCAGGTATTGGCAAGGATGTGGAAAAAGTGGAACCCTTTTACGCTGTTGGTGGGAATGCAAACTGGTGCAGCCACTGTGGAAAACAGGATGGAGGTTCCTCAAAACACTAAAAAAGAACTACCATATGATCCAGCAATCCCACTTCTGGGTGTTTATACGAAGAAAAAGAAAACACTAATTCAAAAAGATATGTGCACCCCTATGTTCATTGCAGCATTATTTATAATAACCAAGATATGGAAGCAACCAAAGTATCCATTGATGGATGAAAGCACAAAGAAGATGGCGTGTGTGCACGTGTGTGTGCACGTGTGCGTACACGCAGCTATAAAAGAGAATGAAATTTTGCCATTTGGGACCACATGGATGAACCTAGAGGGTTTTATGCTAAGTGAAATAAGTCAGGGGGCTCCTGGGTGGCTCAGTCAGTTAAGCGTCCAACTTTGGCTCAGGTCATGAGCTCGCAGTTCTTGAGTTCAAGTCCCACGTCAAGCTCTGTGCTGACAGCTCAGAGCCTCGAACCTGCTTCAGATTCTGTGCCTCCCTCTCCCTCTGCCTCTCCTCCGCATGCACTCTGTCTCTCTCTCAAAAACAAATAAATATTAATAATTTTTTTAAAAAAGAAGGCAGAGAAAGACAAATACCACAGGATTTCACTTATATACGAATTCTAAAAATAAAAATGAACAAACAAAACTCATACGCGCAGAAAACAAATTGGCGGTTATTTCCAGAAAGGAGGGGTTTGGGAGGGGGGAGTAATGGGAAAAGGGGATCTCAGGAGGTACAAACTTTCAGTCGTAAAATAAGGAAGTCATGGGGATGTCATGTACAGCATGGTGACTATGGTAATAATATCGTATTGCAAAAAAGTAAATTTATATACTGATGGGGGAAATTAGTCTTATGACGATCATTTCACAGGGGACGCAAATGTCAAATCACACCTGAAACGAATATATTGTTAGATGTCAATTATGCTTCAATTAAAAAGAAAAGATATATAAGAGAACAGCAGAGGGCATCATTATATAAAAGGTAGACTCGGAATAAAAACGGCAATCTGAAGAGTGGAGCAGCATTTTCAGGCTATAATGGATCTTTAAAAATAACCTTATACTTGCATAATATTTTATAAGATTAACAAAATACATTTACATATGGGTTTCTAAATACACGATTTGTCTTCACTGTAATCATAATCGTGTGATTATGCTATTTTATGGATGAGGAAACAAGTTCTGAGAGGCCAGCCAGTTTTTCAGGCACATAAAGCTAGTGAAAAGCAAAGATGAGATTAAAGCCAGATATTTCAACTCATCTGTTCCAATTCACCGGCTCGAAAGTTGACCCCAAGACCATAACGAGGTTTGGATGGATTCATGAAAAGTAAAGATTTCCTCTCCTTTTTTCTGTATGGTGAATCAGTATTATGCTACATATACATGTATAAAGAATAGGGCCTCTTTATTCACTGTAATTGGTCTAATTTTGTTCAGGAGCTCCCCACCCCAGTGGGCTGTAGGTGGTCTGGGGAAAGTTTACCGATCCTTCTAGAAATTGGAGTATGGATAGCCAATTGTCAGTGCCGTCCCTCTCTGCCTGTCTCTGCTTGTCTTTGCCACAGGATGGCTGGTCTGGTGTGCTTTCTGGACTGACATTACTGCATGAAAGTGGTTCCATTTGCCTTTTTGTCATGAAATAATACCTACTGCCGCTGCCTGCTGAGTACTTACCATTGCCTCTGGACATTGAGGTCCCCACCCTCCGTGGCCTTGTCCAACTTCCAAGCCTTTGCTCGTCCAGTGATCCTAGCAGTATCTCCGTGATCTTTCACTGGGGCACATGATGAGTGGATCAATTTGGGTCCTTCAGGAAGCAGATGCTAAAGTGGATTTAGATGTACAAGACAGATTTCACCCCATTCTATGAGTCAAAGGAAGTTATAAGGCCAGCCCCGATTCAAGGAGGAGAAATAGACACCAGCTCCTCTTAGGAAGAACAACGTGCACACATAATAATGGGTGGAATTGTTGGCCATCTTTAGGCAATATTTAAAGTCATGAGACTGGCATAGAGCACTCAGGGAGTGAGTATAGGTAGACATAAGGTCTGAGGATTGAGGTCGGGGATACGCCAATGATGAAGAGGAACCTGCAAAAGAGACCGCGAAATAGTAACCTCTCAGGTGTAAGAAAGCCAGGAGATAGACCTAGGTTCAAATCTCGGTGTTACCTTGGATACTTACGAGACCCTGGGTAAGTTCCTTAACCTTGCTAAGTCTTCATTTCCTCATCCATAAAATGAGGATAATAATAGTAACTACTTTCCTATTCCTTTTCTTTATCACAAGCAGAGGAAGAATAAATAAGTGAATAAAATTGTCTCTTGGATCAAACAGAAGGAAGCCATTGGGGACTTTGGAAAGTGGAATATTGGGGGCAGAAGAGAAAATGGCTGAGGGATGAACTGGAGTGTCTCTCAGGAAGTTTATCTGTAAAGAAAACGTAGGGGCTAGAGTGGGGCAAAACATCAACTGTGAAGTGGTTTTTTTTTTAAAGATCATAGAAAAGAAGGAAATCCTGCCATTTGCAAAGACATGGATGCACCTTGAAGGCATTATGCTAAGTGAAATAAGTCAGATAGTGCAAGACAAACAAATACAGTATGATCTCCGCTATATGTGGGATCTAATAAACAAAACAAACAGGCTTATGGATACAGAGAACTGATTGGTGGTTGCTTGCGGTGGTGGCTGAGGGGTGGGTGAAATGGGGAAAGGGGTCAACAGGTACAAACTTCTAGTTATAAAACAAGTAAGTCACGGGGACATAATATACAGCATGGACACTACAGTCAACAAGACTGTATTGCACATTCGAAAGTTGCGAAGAGAGTGGATATGAAAAGGGCTCGTCACAACAACAACAAAAATGTGTAACTGCGTGGTGATGGACGTTAACGAGACTTATTGCGATCATTTTGCCATACGTACAAATACCAAATTGTTAGCTTCAGGTGTACATGAAGCTAACATAATGTTATATGTCAACCACATCGCCATTTTTTAAAAAAGTAGGTATTGGAACATGTGTACAATGCTGATGACGAGCTAGGAGGGAGGGATTGGTTGAAAATACAAGAGAGAAGAGGGCTAAGAGATGGGACATGGTCCTCAGAGTATGAAGTGGATGGGATCCACGTACTGGTGGGATGATTACGTTTGGGCAAGAGGCAAGGACTCCTCTTCTTCCAAATCAGGTTTCAAAGAGAAGATGTGGTCTGTGATGGGGAGAAGCTGGCAGTGAGACAGAGTCTAACAAAACATTGAAAGAGTGTGGGGAACAAAAGACGTTGTTGGGGGGTGGGGGACAGATCAAAGGGTGGTTCCATGTTGAGGATTCATTTACAGATGGACAGGCTGGTGTGGTTAAATCCATCCGAGCTCTGTAGTCTTATGAAAGGAGCAGGGATGACGGACGGGGTGGCATTTTCCAGGCTTGGGACTGATAGCACAAATACTTGGCTGATTTCAACGCAGAACGTCTGTGAGTGAAAAGTCAGGTAGGACATCTGTGCTGAGCTTAAATCCTTATTTTTGGGAAGAAACAGTGACCTAGGCGTGTCCAGAACCTGAGAAGAGGGAACTGGAAATTTCTGAGCACCCACCATTTACCAGGGCCACAGGATACATATGTGCATTTTCTCATTTCAACCTCAAAACCACCATGAAGGGTAGGTAGGATCATCCTTGTTTTACTGATGAGAATCACCAAGGCTCAGGGAGTCTGAGAAACTTGCCTGGGCCTGGTTTTCTGATCGTGCTTCCTTGGGAATGTGAAGGCAGACTGAATATTGATGGGGCAAAGTGCGCATCAGGGTGTGATTAGCTTTATGACAGTATTTTGAGTCTCCACACACACTGCGTGTTTGGTGTTCCTCTGGGAAATAACAGCGGGAAGGCCAATCAGTGGGCCTCTCTCTGCCTGGATGAGGGGGATGTGCTCATTTATAATTCTGTCTTTTAAGATACCAGTATTTCCACTTAGAGATTCCATCTAGCCTGGCTCTCTTTTTCGTTGTATTTTCTTGCAGGAGACTCCTCTCTCTCTCTCTCTCTCTCCCTCTCTTTCTCTCTCTCTCTCTCTCTCTCTCTCTCTCTCTCTCTCTCTATTTATTTTTGCCAGCCCTAGCCCCAGACCCTGTCTTTAAAAATCTCATTCAATGGCTTCTCCAAATTCCCTTTTTAGAATGGTCTCTCTTAAATTTCCCTTTGACTAGGCTCAGGATGTCATTCCTTGTTGTTTTATCTTTATAGCTGCTTAATGACATCACCGGTTCCTTTCCTTGCCAGCTTCCTGGCTTAATTACAAAGAAAACCTCTCACAGTTTAGAGATAAATGACACAGTGTTCACCATGACCGGGCTTGTGGAATGCTTGCTAATCCTGGGTCTCAGGTGTGCATGATCAAGTGACTGAAAAATCCTGAGCTGACTTCGTGCTGGAGCACCCCTTCATCTTTAGTGCAGGGGTAAGGGTCAAAATAGGCTACCACTTGGGGCGCCTGGGTGGCTCAGTCGGTTACGCGTCTGCCTCTTGCTTTCTGCTCAGGTCATGATCTCACGGTTCATGGGATCAAGCCCTGTGTCGGGCTCTGCACTGACAGCATGGAGACTGCTTGGGATCCTCTCTCTCTGCCCCTCCCCTACTCTCTCTCTCAAAATAAATAAACTTGGGAAAAAAAATAGGTTACCTCCTGTATTGGCCTGTTGGAAACAATTGGAATGAATAATGGCTTAGCCCTGGAGCAGGGTCGCCAAAGCTGCTCACTGAGCCAGGCTTTAACCTTGCAGTTGTTGGACGATGGGGAGCATTAGTGCAGGACAGGAGGGGATGGGCCAGCCAGGGGTATAAATTGGGGTTTTAGAACAGTAGCTACTACCAAAGAGTATTAAAGAATTTAAGGATTTCACAGCTGGAAGAACCTCTTGGGGACAGACCAGCCTTAGTGAGCCATGCGGACAAGGGAACTATACTAGGATTGGTTGAGCAACAGGATAGTAAGAGTCTGGATCCCTAGACAACCTCATGCAGCAGAGCCTTAATGCCTGCCTCCAGACAGTAATGTGAGAAGGAAACTTCTATCTGCTTAAGCCATTGTCAATTTGGGTCTCTGTTACAAACAGCTGAAACAATCTCCCAACTAGGAGGGGTTAGTGGGTTTATCTCTTTGCTGTATTTTGATTCACCTGAGCCACATATGTAACATATGGATATGTTCCTTTCTAACTACCAGGTGAAGGAGAAGTGATGCTAGAAAGGCATAGGTGTGGAGATCCGATATTGATTTAAGGTCTATCAGACCCTCCTGTTGAATGATGGGACCGATTTCTTTTTCACTCACTTCTGAGGTGCACATGAGGCACTCGTAGAGGTTGTTTTGATCATTTAGATGACCCCATATGCCTCTTTGGGATTTGGAAACTGATGTTAATGTACCACCTTGGAAGCCGAATGGAATAGACCTTGATCTTACTTTCGATAGTCTCTAGTTCAAGCAGGGACAGATTCATATTCCCCTTGAACCTTAAAAGTCCCATGAGAAGAAGGTGATCTGAAATAATGCATGGAACAGTGGGACAGGAAGGGGCCTCCTGTTCAGCCCACCTGGTCAGGCTAGCCCTGGGGATCGCAGGGATGAGAGATAACAACAATTGCAATGGAATGTCTGTTTGGCCCAATTGGGCAGTAGGACTCTCTACATTAAACAGTAACCTGATACCTGTTCGAGTTAATACATACTTTGCTGCAGACAAGCTGCTTGCTCCCTATGATAATTTATGTTACCTCACAATTAGCAGAACTGAAAAAAACAAATGAGATGGTAAAATACTATACAGCAAGATCTGTGCTCTCTGGTTGTAGAATTTGAGCTGTGGTTCCAGAGCTGTTAATCAAGAGTTTATTGTAAACTCGCAGTCAGAAATTATGATATCCGGGGCAAATGGGTGGCTCAGTTGGTTAAGCATCCAACTCTTGGTTTCGGCTCAGGTCATGATCTCATAGTTTCGTGAGTTCGTGCCCCATGTCTGATGCTGTGCTGAAAGCACGGAGCCTGCTTGGGATTCTTTCTCTCTCCCTTTCTATCCCTCCTGTGCTCATGCTGTCTCTCTCTCAAAATAAATAAATCCAACTTAAAAAAATAGAGAGTATGATTTTCCCCAAGGAACCACAACAAACATTTTTTCCAATTCCCTTCACATTTATTGAGCATGTGCACACATGATCTCATGTAATGCTTCCCATGACCCTGTAAAGTAAGCACTATTATCCCCATTTTAACGGATCATGAAACCGAGGCTTGGAATGGTTAAACCACCTCAAAATTACTTGCAGCTAGAGTCAAACCTTGAACCCACTCCTGTCTTCCTTCAAAGCACAAGCTCAAAGTTACATTCTGCATCGGAAGTTAATTCTGAAGGACAGGAGATGGGGTGATCTCCCTGCACAGGCTGCTTCACCTCTTGAGCCCTGAAGTTTGGCGTCATTAGAGACCTGGCTTGACAGAAATACCCAATTTCTTATGATTGTTGAGATCTGAGCAGCAGTTGTCAAGGGCAATGTGTTAGCTTTAGTGGCTGACTTGCTATGAGAAGTCCACAAGCCTGTCTGCATGGGGAGACTGGGGATACACCAAGGGTCTGAAGGATCCACAGCTTAGATCATTAGCTAGCCTAGAAAGAAAAATGATTGCATCTCTAGTTGTTCAGGGCTCATCATGGGAAGACACATACCTGATTAATGGAAAATTTTATTCCAGGGAATAGCTTTATTTCTAGGCACAGGGATTGCTTATATGTTTTCCAGAAAGTGTTCTTCTCCCTTCAAAGTCATCGGCAGCGTCTTTTACAATCTTTTCAGAACTGCTCTATAATTCCCCCACGCTGTAATCTGAGATTAAAGACAGGAAACACAATTTTAACATGCATTCTAGGTATCAGGAGAGGAAGGGAAACAAGCCTGACTGTTTTGGTTCTTTTGGTCCCTTTTAAGGCAAGGACTTCTGCTCATCGAAGATGGGGTCAGAACTTGGGGCTAGGGAGCTTACATTGTATGTTTCATTAGTGATGCGGGGACTTGGGGTCCAAGGTGAGTGGACTAGGCCTCTTTCCTCTGGGACCTGCTGAGAAAGATCTGTTGTTTGGGTACTCAGCTCAGCCTAGTGATTTAACAACAAATAACAGGGAAGGAGGTCCCTGAGGGAAGTGATACAACGTTTGGAAAAGAGTCTGAGTTTTTAAGACAAGCCTCTGGGGCAATAATCAACTTCTATGCGTATTCACTCTCAAACACGCATGCCAACCCAGAGTCTGGTGAGGAATATACAGCCCCTGCAGGTCAGTACGACAGAATCGTTAAACTGGGAGGAAATGCAAATAATCATTTTAATAAAATAATCAAATTAAACAAACAAAAAATCTCATTCATTCAGCAATCAAACATCTGAGTGTGATTCCAGTTGTTCTCTAACCACAGTCTACATCAGAATTTCTCTTCCTGGGCACCTGGGTGGCTCAGATGGTTAAGCATCTGACTTGGGCTCAGGTCATGATCTCGCGGTCTATGAGTTCCAGCCCCCAGTCGGGCTCTGTGCTGACAGCTCGGAGCCTGGAGCTTGCTTCGGATTCGGTGTCTTCCTCTCTCTCTGCCCCTCCCCAGCTCGTGCTCTGTCTTTCTCTCTCTCTGTCTCTCTCTCTCTCAAAAATAAATAAATATAGAAAAAAAGAATTTCTCTTCCTAGCCAGTCCCCTGGTATGCAAGGACTGCCTATTATCAACCTCCTTAAACACTGTTGCTATGCAGTTAGAATTCACTGAAAGTCTAGGATGGGCTAATTTATGGTTGGTTTACCTGATGTATCAATTAAGATGTCCTTGGCTGAAAATAACAGAAAACCTCTGCCCCTTTTTAATTCAAGTGATTTGGTTATTTATTGTTGAGTTGTACTTGATGATTTTTTTTTTTTTAAGTAGGCTTCATGCCCGGGACGGAGCCCAGTGCGGGGCTTAAACTTACAACCCCGAGATCAAGACCTGAGCTGATTAACCGACTGAGCCACCCAGGCACCCCATGCACTTGATCATACTATTAAACTGCTAAATCAACCAACCCTAAAGCCTGTTCTGACTTAAACAATAAGGTAGTTTCCTATTGCCGCTATAACCAATTACCACAAACCTAGAGGCTTAAAACAACACAAATGTATTACCTTACAGTTCGGGAGGTGAGAAGTCTGAAATGGGTCTTGCGGAACTAAAGTCAAGATATTGGCAGAGCCGCATTCCTTCCACTGTTACCTCTCCTCTCACCCTGGCCCTGCTGCCTCCCTGTCGTGAGGACCTTTGTGATTATATTGGGCTCACCTGGAAAATCCACAAAAATCTCCTCGAGATTCTTTTTTTTTTAATGTTTTTATTTATTTTTGAGACACAGAGAGACAGAGCATGAGTAGGGGAGGGGCACAGAGAGAGGGAGACACAGAATCTGAAGCAGGCTCCAGGCTCCGAGCCGTCAGCACAGAGCCCAACGCGGGGCTCGAACTCACGGACTGTGAGATCATGACCCGAGCCGAAGTCGGATGCCTAACTGACTGAGCCACCCAGGTGCCCCTCTCGAGATTCTTAATCACACGTGTAAAGCTTGTTTTGTCATATAAGGGGACATATTCACAGATTCTAGGCATTAGGACGTGGGCATCTTTGATGGCCCGTTATTCTATCTACCACAGGTAGTTTACTAGATTACATAACTGGGAGCACCTGATTTTAAAAAGGGCCGAAGGACTCAAATAGACATTTATCCAAAGAAGATATACAAATGGCCAGTGAGTTCATGAAAAAAATGCTCAAGTCTCTAGCCATGAGGGAAATGCAAGTTTAAACTGCAGTGTGATACCACTTTATATCCATGAGGATGGCTATTATTAAAAAGAAAAACGAAGAGAAAATAATCAGTTTTGGTGAGGAAGGGGAGAAACTGGAACCCCCATTTCCACTTGGTGCAACTTCTATAAAAATCAGTATGGTGATTCCTCGAAAAATTAAACCTAAAAATTAAAAATTCCACTTCTGGATACATACCCAAAAGAATCGAAAGCAGGGACTTTAACAGATATTTGTATGCCTGTGTTCATAGCAACATCATTCACTATAGCCTAAAGGTAGAAACAACCCAAGTGTCCATAGATAAATGGATAAACAAAATGTGGTAGCAACATACAATGGAATATTATTCAGCATTAAAAAGGGAGGAAGGAGCACCTGGGCGTCTCAGTTAAGGGTAGGACTCCAGATTTCAGCTCAGGTCATGATATCACGGTTCATGAGATCGAGCCCTGCATCTGGTTCTGTGCCAACAGTATGGAGCCTGCTTGGGATTCTCTCTCTCTCTCTCTGCCCCAGCCCTGTGCTCTCTCTCTCTCTCTCTCTCTCAAAATAAACTTTTTTTTAAAAAAAAGGGAGAAAATTTTTACACATCCTACCACATGATTGAACCTTGAAGACATTATGCTATATGGAATAAGCCAGTCGCAAAAGGACAAATATTTATGACTCCTCTTACGTGAGGCTCCTAGAGCAGTCACATTTGTAGATACAAAAAGTAGAATGGTGGGTGCCAGGGGCTGGGGTGGGAGGGAGGGGAGTTGGTATTTAATTGGTACGGGGTTTGGGTTGGGGAAGAGGAAAACGTTGTGGAGACGGATAGTGTTGGTGAAAAAGGTGTAAAGGTGGTAAGTTTTACATTCTGTGTATTTTACCACAATTTTTAAAAATGTCACCAACAACCAAGATTCTCTGCATCACTGTAGACTGTTATCCGGAGATCAGCTGCTATCATAAGGCTAGATTCTCCTGGAGGTCATGAGAAAATTGCCAAGGGCAATCAGAGCCACGTATTTTCTGGCTTACAACCTATCTCTTTTTTTAAATTTTTTTTAATGTTTATTTATTTTTGAGACAGAGACAGAGCATGAGTGGGGGAGGGGTAGAGAGAGGGAGATACACACACACACACACACACACACACACACAGAATCTGAATGAGCCTCCAGGCTCTGAGCTGTCAGCAGAGCCTGAGGCAGGGTTTGAACTCACGGGACCGGGACCGTGAGTTCACGACCTGAGCTGAAGTCTGATGCTTAACCGACTGAGCCACCCAGGTGCCCCACAACCTATCTCTGAAAGACAAAGACAAAGTTTCCCCAAAGACTCTAACACACCTCTACTTGAATTTCAGGCAGGTTGAAGCATCTGAACCATGACTAGCAAAAGGGATAGGTTTCTCTTCGGACCGGTGGGGTTTACACCTTCAGTTGAGAGCTATTTCCCAATTTGCCTTGCTCCTTGCTATTCAATGGAAAAGAGATGACGTGGTGCCGGAGAATCAGCCACAGGGATCGTTACCGCCACTATACAACGCTTGTAACAACCTCTGTAGCAGGATTCTCACACAGAGAGTTGTGACGCTGAGGCTTTTCTTTCCAGGAAGCAACTTTATTCGTGCCAGCATCACTCGGTTAGGTTTGCACCCAAAGAACTGAGCTCTGAACGTCACGTGGGGTAGTTCGTATATATTTTCTACTTCTTTGTTTCCCATAGATGGTAACACACAAACATGTAGTCTGAGTAACTGGTCTCATGTTACAAGGTGGTCAGGGATGTTGTCATGTACAGGAATAGCCAGGTTACCTTGAGGGGTTTTTTTTTTTTCCTTAGGGAGGGGACCTGACCACACCTCAACCCTAGTGCACAGACTAGAGTGCAAAACCTGTGTGCAAACTTCAAGCCGTCCTTTCAACTGCCCCACCACCAGCTGGCCCCTCCCAGTGCCAGCAACACTCCCCTACATCTCAGTTCTGATGCCTCCCCATGTCTAACCCTACAGCAACAAGGGAAGTCACACCTATGGGCGACAGGGGCATAGATGGAGAAGGCATCAGAAAAAAAGACCACCTTTACATTTGTATCAACATCACAGGGAAAGTGCTTTGAAACCAGGGATTCCGAGATCCAGTCCAAGGAATGCCGAATCAGAAGCCTAAATAAAAATGAAGGACACCTGGGTGGCTCAGTCAGTTGGACTTCCAACTCTGGATTTGGCCTCAGGTCATGATCACATGGTTTGTGAGATCAAGCCCCACATGGGGCTCCGAGCTTACAGCATGGAGCCGGCTTGGGATTCTCTCTCTCTCTCTCTCTCTCTCTCTCTCTCTCTCTGTCTCTCTCTCTCTCTCTCTCCCCCCATCCCTGCCCTGCTTGTATACACACTCTCTATCTCTCAAAATAAAAAAATAAACTTTAAAAAAGGAATCCTAAATAAAAATTAAATTTAAATTGTTATTGCTCTTTCACGAATTTGCATTTTAAGAGGTGTCCTAGGTAATTCTGATGCCAGTCAAGGGAATCTGCTTTGAGAAGCACTGGTCCTGTCTTTGCTAAGAACTGTCCTGGATGTGGGGCGCCTGGGTGGCTCGGTCGGTTAAGCATCCGACATCAACTCAGGTCATGATCTCGGGGTCGGTGAGTCCAAGCCCTGCATCGGGCTCTGTGTTGACAGCTCAGAACCTGGAGCCTGCTTTGGATTCTGTGTCTCCCTCTCTCTCTGCCCCTCCTCCACTCATGCTCTGGCTCTGTCTGTGTGTCAAAAATGAATAAGCGTTAAAAAAAATTTTTTAACTGTCCTGGATGCTATGGGTAGAGAATCAAATATGATATGGGTCATGTCTGGGGAAGTTCTCAGTCAATGTAGGAGGACAGATACTTAGATAATTGTGACAAGACCTGATAGGTGCTATGGTTAGAGAGATGAATAGAATTCTATGAGGCTGGGGCGCCTGGGTGGTTCAGTTTGTTGAGCATCAGATTCTTGGTTTTGGCTCAGGTCATGGGTTCAAGCCCTGCATCGGACTCCATGCTGACAGTACAGAGCCTTCCTGGGATTCTCTGTCCCCCTCTCTCTCTCCGCCCCTCTCCTGTTTCCTATCTCTCTCTTTCTCAAAATAAGTAAATAAACTTTAAAAAAAAGAATTCTGTGAGGATGAATCACTACACTGTACACCTGAAACTAATATAACACTGTATGTTAATGACACTGGAATTGAACGTTTATTTATTTTTGAAGGAGAGACAGACTGAGTGTGAGAAGGGGAGGGTCAGAGAGAGAGGGAGACACAGAATCCCAAGCAAGCTCCAGGCTCTGAGCTGTCAGCACAGAGCCCAACGCGGGGCTTGAACTCACGAACCACGAGATCACGACCTGAGCCGAAGTCGGACACTTAACCGACTGAGCCACCCGGGTGCCCCAACGACACTGGAATTTAAAACAAAAGAATTCTATGACGCTGATACTGTCTAAGGGAGTCAGAAAAAGATTCACAGAATATTTGGCCCTAGTGAGATAGCATTACAAGGGTGAATCTACGTTGAAAAGAAGAAAGACAGAAAGAGAGAGAGAACAATTCTAACAATTCAGGCTACCAGGAAGACTCAGTGAGGCCCAGAGTTAGGTGATCATGAGAAGGCAGAAATACATTTGTGATTCCCTCATGGGATCTTGGTTCCCCACTCCTCCCAAATGCCTTAGCATGTGACTGCACTGCTCTGAATGTGATTCCAGTGTTTAATGATACATAGTTTTCACATACATATTTATGTACAAGGCTGTATAAACAAAACCATGCATCATGTACTTTGGGACACGTTCGCAAATTTTCAAGGATAGTTTTGACTATATGGAGTTAAACCTGATATTGCTGCCCTTAAACCGAATTTTACATCTCTGTCCCTGTCCTATCCCATTCTGGTACCTTTCACAGCGATTTTAGAGGAGGAGTGGCAGTTACCCTGGTGGAGAAGTACGACGAGAGATTCCAGGAGGAGGGACCAAAATTGTCGGGCAGGGGAGTTACCAAAGAGCATCACAAATTGGGGGAACAGCCAGTCAGAGGTTTGGCTGGGCTCCCAGAGGGTGTGTGAGGTAAAATAGCAAGAGATGTGAGCAGGCAGGTCAGGTGAGTTGAGATATTAAAGACAAGGCTAAAGAATGTAATCTTTAAATGGAAGAAATTAGAAGCCATTGAAGGAGTTTAAATAAGCGATTGACAAGATCAGATCTGCATTCTAGAGAAATCATGTGTTGACCAGGTGGTCATTCCTCGAAGCAGCAGACACAGAGCCTCTCAGAGGTCCAGGGAGGCTCAGTTAAGTTCATTTTACTAGGACTCTTGGTATAATAAAGGCAACAGATATGACAGAAGTCGTGAAAGGTGCAAATTATTCTAAATGATTATGTTTAACAAATTAACACTTTAAAAAATTTTTTTTAATGTTTTGTTTATTTTTGAGAGAGAGAGAGAGAGAGAGAGAGAGAGAGAGAGAGAACACGTGGGGGAGGGGCAGAGAGAGAGGGAGACACAGAATCAGAAGCAGGCTCCAGGCTCCAAGCTGTCAGCACAAAGCCCGACGTGGGGCTCGAACTCACAAACCGAGCCGTGAGATCATAACCTGAGTTGAAGTCGGGCGCCTAACCGACTGAGCCACCCAGGCGCTCCAACAAATTAACACTTTTACTGCACACACAGACTGAACTGTCATTTCTATTACCTCCTTTGGAGATGCTGCGAATCGAAGTTGGACGCCCAGGCCACACCCCACCCCCAACCTGGTTTTACTTCCAGACTCCTTTAAATTCTAAAACCTTGACCAAGCAATTTTACCTCTCTGAGCCACAGTTTTCTCACTATGGGGATAATAACTACTTTTTTTCCTAATTTTAAAGAGAGAGAGCACACGAGCAGGGGAGAGGGGCAGGGGGAGAGAGACAGAGAATCTTAAGCAGGCGCTAGCCTGACACAGGGCTCAATCCCACGACCCTGGAATCATGACCTTGAGCCAAAATCAAGAGTCAGATGTTCAGTCGCCTGAGCCCCCAAGCACCCTGGGCATAATAACTACTTTATACGGACTGGGTGAAAGAAGACGTATACAGCGTCTGGCTTCCTTGGGTGCTCGGCAAGTGTTAATAATTCTTTATAATCTTTCAATATAATGAGTCTGTGCCCAGGTGCACACATGCAGGGGCACTCATGCACATAAACACGTGCACTTGCACTGATGTGCTGCCCTGTGGACAAGGTTGGAAGGAGGAGAGGTATCCCAGACCCTTCCAGTGCCTCTCCCTGTTTCTGTGTTGAACCCCCATTCCTGAAGAGAGCATAGAGCCTCTACCTCAAGTACCTACCCATTAGAGCCCCTGCCCGCACATGCACCTCACTATGGCTGAATTATGCCATCACCCCATTCCTTTTCCCAAGAGTGTCTGCTAAGCCGTCTTTAGCTCTGGTTGCAGAATTAAAGACCGCCCTTTTCCATGTTAAAGAGATTTCAGGTCTCCATTCGTCCTTTGCAGAAATCCCTCAGAAACATGGGGTGACTTTCTCACGGCTCCTGAGCTGACACTTCCAAAGGTCCTCCTCCTCAGGTGCTTTTGGGGTACTTGCCCTTTTCCCCTGCTCAAAGATCAGCACTCCCTTTGGGCTCAGTGTTTTTGTCTGGGGCACAGAGACCCGTAACTCACAGTAACAATTCCCTAGCTGAACGACAGCAATAATTCACAGTTGCTGCAACAGGCCTTCTGAGTTCCTGTTAACTTTGCAGAGTCGAGTCATTGAGTTGGCATGAGATCTAGCGCTTAGAAGCTCTGCTTTAAAATCAGGCTGATTTCAGAACATAGCCTCAGCTAAATGGGTCCCTGGGCCTGAGCCAAGCTCCCAGGGCTCCAGTTCCAAGACACCGTTTGCAGGATTCTGTCACTTCGAAGTCCTTGGGGATGGTATATTTTAAGACCTAGTAAAGGACTAATCTGACAAGACATTTTGGAGGTTTATTAATTGCACCATGGTAAAAAAAAAAAAAAAGTATCTCCACTTCTCATCATTACATGCTGTTATAGGTAATATTTGATTGTGCCCTGATTATACCCAAATCTTTTAATACTGTACATGGCAGAAAAGAAGGATGACAACATAACTGGCTCACATTCCCATTCACTTCTAAATTGCCCATTCTCCCTTTGAGAAGATGTTATCACCATTCTCTAACTCCTGCTGCAACATGATAGGATTTTGTGGCTGGAAAAGATTGCATGAGGTCATTTCATCTATCCCCCTACCTTTAAATAAATCTAGACTGAAAATCACCCCACACAGTCGAGTATCTAATCCTTTCTTGGTGACCCACTTCAGCGTTTAACAATTTGCACCACCAAGATGAGTGTTTGCAATAGCTTGATCCTAAATCCCGCCAGCTGCAACGCAGTCTTCCGTTCTTTCGTTTTCGTCTTCCCATTGAAAATCCTCCAGTTGCTAACTGGTCATATTCCATCTCTACCGGTTTTCTTCCCCACAGTCCTTGTTCTTTGAATCATCCCTAATGAGCTCTGCGCACCAGCCCTTTAATCAACTGTTAATCTTCATAAAAGCCTCTCCAAATCATCCATGTTTCTCATGGATTGAGTGAATATGACCAACAACAAAAAAAGAAAGACACTTCAGAAAGACGAGAAAAGAGGAGTCTAAAGGAAGATTTCCCCATTTCCATTGTCTATGTCTCGGATTTTTCAAATAATATTTAATGCTATTTTTATAGAACACAGGTAGCACATGTCCACAGTAGAAAACCTTAAAAAAAATAGAAGGATAAAAGAAGGGAAAAATCTTATCATCTGACAAGCAAGTCCATGGATTTCTTGTGTGCGTGTGCACGTGCATGTATGCATGTGTTTGGGTATATGTGTGTGTTTCCTCAAATTGCGATCATACTCTATTTGTTGTTTTGTATCTTGCTTTCTTCAGGTTTTATTTCACTGGTATATTCTATATAATTATCCATTCTTCCAAAGTATGATTTAATTTTTATTTTACAGAGACAAAGTGTGCAAATAGGGGAGAGAGGGAGAGAGGGAGAGAGGGAATCTTAAGCAGGCTTCATGCCTAGCCAGAAGCCTACTGTGGGGCTTGATCTCACAACCCTGGGATCATGACCTGAGCTGAAATCAAGAGTCTGTCACTCAACTGACTGAGCCACCCAGACGCCACCCCCCCCCCCAAGTATGACTTTTTAAGGGCAGCATAATTCTCTACCTTGTGGCTGCATCTTGGTCCATTTAATCATTTCCCTACCACTGGGCATTTAAATGATTTCTAATTTCTCACCATTTATAAATAATGCTGTATCCTTGTACATAAATCTTTGACCACATTCATGATCTTTCTAAAAGGCAGCCCTTATGTGTTCGTGCATGTGTGTGTGTAAATATATTTGATTTCCTGACCCCCATTCATATGTAGGCTCTGAATAACAAATAATCCATGGCTTTAGACTCTTAAAGAGCTCCCCCACAACTATAGGATAAAGCTCCAATTCTCTAGTAGACCTTCTATGCTCCATGTATTTTTTAAGTTTTATTTAAGTAACCTCTACACACCTTGTGGGACTCGAACCCACTACCCCAAAATCAAGAGTCATACGTTCTTCTGACTGAGCCAGCCAGGTGCCCCTCTAAGCTCCATCTTTTGTCACGTATGTCCTCAACTGTGTGGCATACTTCAACTCAGACTGCCTCTAGTTACTTGCACACTTCATGATGCTTAATACCTTTGATGACATCATTTGCGCTGCCTAGAAAGCTTCTCCCATTTTTTTCTCCTCCCTATTCCTAAGTATTACTTCAAGGGGCAATTCATATGTCATCTCCTTCAGGCAGTCTTCCTTGAATCTCCAGGTTGGGCTAAGTGCCCCTCTAATGTGCACCCATGACACCTCATGTGTATTGCAAACACATTATATTGAAATCCGTTTTTGTTTCTACTTTTGCCACTAAACTATAAGCATCCTGAGGACAGAGAGCATGTCCAATTCATCCCCCAGTGCTTAGTAGTGTTATGCCCAGAATTCATGATCCCCAAAGACCACCAGGGAGCCGAGTCCGATGCAAAAGCAAAGAGCCTTTATTCGAGCTAGCTCGAGCTCAATCTCCTACCTGCACAGATGCAGCGGTGAGATACCGGAGAGAGAGAGAGTTTCAAAAGCACAAAGGTTTTATAGGGATCATGGCCTTAGCCGATTGGCTGGGGAAGTGTCGTGGACTCAGCCGATTGGCTGCCAAAGTGTGGTCCCAGATCAGCAATTATCAGCGTCACCTGGAACTTGTTAAAAATGCAAATGTTGGGCCTGGTGGTCACAGACCTACTGAATCAGAAACTCCGGGGGTGGGGCTTAGCAATCTGTGTTTGAACAAGTCTTCCAAGAGATTCTGATGCACCTGAGGTTTAAGAACCACTGTGTCTGAGGATCTGTAACATGTTTGGCCTCAGTGTATACAGAACGTTTCTCACTGGTCACCTATTAACCATTGGCTGTCAGCCTTGCTGTGCTATATAAAAACCTAGCACCAAACACCATCCCCAGAGACTCTGATTAATTGGTTTGGGGAGGGGTAAAATGCTCCCAGGTCATTCTAAGCCTGGACAGGGTTGAGGGCTCCTGCCTCTGGCCCCTACCTGAGAGAAGCCCTCCCTCTTCTACTCACACTTTCCACACCTCTCACACTCCCCTTCCTCCCACCTCAGACTTCGGAAGAATGCATCAATCGGTAAGTTACTTAAGGGGAGGGGGCGTGTTCTGAGGTTTGAGTAGGAACTTCTTTCTGCGACCATGTCGGGGACATAGTCACTAGTCAGCCGGCCTAGGTCTGCTCTTTCAAGTAGAGTAGCTAAAATATGGTAGGTACAGTGCTGAATGGAACTGAGGACCTTTTTGTGCCCATACCTATGCTTGATGCTGGTAATTCAAGAGGAATTATTTAATGAAATATCAAAGTTATAATCTAGTAGAAGAGATTGGCTCCAGAATATGTAGTTATGGAATAACTATAATTCAATGCTGCAAATTAGTCTGGACTGATGGAGAAAGGAGCAATCAGTCCTTCTTGGAGCTGAACAGTGATCTGGCTCATATGTTTTTTGTTTACTGCCTCTAAAGCATAGGAATCGCAAAGGGTTCCTGTGATGCTCAATCAATTGGTACCTGTCACCTTTTTTTTAAATTAGTTTATTTTGAGAGTGAGAGAGAGCGAGCAGGGAGGGACACAGAGAGAGGAACAGAGAGAGCACAAGGAAGGGGCAGAAACAGAATCCAAAGCAGGCTCTACAATGTCAGCACAAAGCCCAACGCGGGGCTCGAACTCATGAACCTCGAGATCATGACCTGAACCGAAACCAAGAGTTGGACACTCAACCCACTGACCCACCCAAGTGCTTCTCCTTCTTAAATACAGTATCATTTTAATTGTGATGTGATTTCTACTGTTGTCCTTGAAATTTTCACACCTAACAGTCAACCCAGTCTGGCACTAGTTTGCCTTCCTAGAAATGCATTGTAGAGTGTGGAACTAGCAGAAGAAAATAAGAAACTACATATAAATATGTCTACACAAGAGTTACTTTAATGTTTCTGAGAAATACTGTACATCCTGCATTTCTCTTCTGACTCACCCCCATCAGAAGGAGGATGGCTACAAGAGGTAAAGCTCTGGTTCAGTCACATAGGGACTGATGTTGCTTCCTCCTTCAGCATTAGTGTGATCCCCATCATCAGTTAATTGTCAAGTCGCTCCTGGGTGGCAAAAAATAGCTAATATTAAAGAACAAGGGCACGGAGAGATCGGGGGCACCTGCCAATTGGCTAATTGACAAGGTGGGACTATAGAAAACTGTGAGTTGCCTGTCAGAGGACATTATAGAGGCATTCTGTACATCAGGGTACAGAAGGATCCTGGAAGGGGTACTAAATACCCATCATGTTCCCAGGCCTGAAGAATGGCAACTAAGCCAAAGCAGCCCTCTACCAACTGACTTTTCCTAGGAGCAGGATGACGCCTTGGGGCACCTGGGTGGCTCAGTCAGTTGAGCGTCGGACTTCAGCTCACGTCATGATTGCACAGTTTGTGAATTCGAGCCCCTTGTCAGGCTCTGCACGGACAGCTCAGAGCCTAGAGCTTGCTTCAGATTCCGCGTCGCCCTCTCTCTCTGCCCCTCCCCCACTCACGCTCTGTCTCTGTCTCTGTCCCTCTCTCAAAACTAAATACACATTGAAAAAAGGAGAGGTAATTACTAACACATGGGCCTCCTCCTAGATGGGAGCCTAGGGGCTATGACTGAAGCAGCCAACACCTGTTATAAAGTGAATTGTCATGATCCCTTCGAGAGCCGTGGCTGACCAGCGTCTCTAATCAAGAGCAGGTGGACCAGCCACCAACCAGCTGATGAAGCTGATACTGGAGCCTCCACATGGGGAACAGATTTGTTCCTATATGCTTTAAATGCCACATAGCTTTTTTAGAAAGGCTGAATCCAGTGGAACAAGATTATAACCATTATTTTAATACAAGCCGTCCCCAGCTTACAAATGAAATGTGTTCCAAAGGTTTAATGGTTTGGAACTCAAAACACATTTTTCCTGTAGAATTAATGTTATACATTAATTCTCAGGCTCCCATCCAGCCCG
The DNA here is from genome assembly GCF_023721935.1 of Panthera uncia. Taxonomy (NCBI): domain Eukaryota; kingdom Metazoa; phylum Chordata; class Mammalia; order Carnivora; family Felidae; genus Panthera; species Panthera uncia. The sequence goes on from NC_064817.1 coordinate 87,187,766, forward strand.
TAAAAAACGTATTAAATCCTGCAATCTAGCTGAGCTATAACACTATAGTAGTAGCTGGAGTTCTATATTCTAATTCGGTATGAGTTGCTGGAGGCCATGTAATATAGAGAAGCAAAGAGTTCCAGAAGAAGTTGTTCTCTTCACAACCCATGCTTCTCTCTTGGGAACAGTCCTGGCCTGCTTGAGGCAAATTCTCAAACATGCCAAATTGTTTCTGAAACACCCCCGCCCCACCCCACCTTCCTTTCTGCCCCTTTCCGAGGCAGGGCTCTAGTGCCTTTGAGGCTACCCTAAGTCCCCAACCTGAGAGCTCCCTAAAACTGCCTTAGCATCTTCTCCAGTCCCCCCACACCGTGGTTTCCAAATCTCCTATTGTCCCCCACTCTCCTTGAAATTACTATTTCCCCACAGAAGTCCCAAATCCTGGCTCATCCCTTCTTATGCCAAACCTGTTCTGCTTCTGACTTTCCAGGCTCTGTTAATACCAATACAATTCTTATTCAGTTAAGTTCAAAAGCGCAGAGTCCTCTTTGATGTCTTTCTTTCCCTCCTTGCATCATGCAGCTCATCAAACGTCTTGTTGATTCCACTTCTGGAAAGTCTTTGGATATCACCATCCCTGTTTGGGATCTCATCTGTATAAGGGATCCTTTGGCAGCTGCAGTTTTGGCATCAATGTCTGTAATCTCTCACATGAACGAGAGCCCAGCTCTTTCCTCTTTCCTCTGCTGATGGATGAGCCTTTCTAAAGCGGGGCTTTAATCCCCTCCTCCATCCTTCCCCCCTCCAGATCTACCATTGGTTCTCCTAATACATAATAGCTACTCTTACTCCGTTTAGTTTTCACAGCCAAGACGAGGTAGCTCTCCTTGTTCCCTTTTTGAAAGTTAGAAAGAATAATTTACTGAAGGTCACCAGCCTACTCCAGTAATGGAGCCAAGATTTGAATTCAGGTTTATGTCCAAAAGCCATGGTCTTTTCACACCACATCCGTCTAAAACCCAAACACCGTATGTTGGCGATCCAGGTCTTCCATGATATGGCTCCACCTACCCTTCCCAACCTCTCTCATAACCTCCTCTTTATACCCACTCTATTCCCAGCCAGGCTTCTTGCTGTTTCCCAAAGCTGCCCTGCATTCTCCTACCTTTGTATATCCTTTACACAGGGTGATGAGACCTTTCCTTGTTAAGGCCCAGTGCAAATGCCATTTCTTCCATAATGCCTTCCCTTCTACCACTCCATTCACCTACAGATATACTCGAATCCTGGCCAAAAGTTCTCTCCCTTTTCTGAATTACCACAACACTAATTGTAGCCCCATTTTAACTGTAGCCTAAATCACTAAGTGTAGTCATTTGAGTGGAGCTTATAACCCCAACTCCTACTTTATTTTTTTTATTTTTTTTTTTATATATGAAATTTATTGTCAAATTGGTTTCCATACAACACCCAGTGCTCATCCCAAAAGGTGCCCTCCTCAATGCCCATCACCCACCCTGCCCTCCCTCCCACCCCCCATCAACCCTCAGTTTGTTCTCAGTTTTTAACAGTCTCTTATGCTTTGGCTCTCTCCCACTCTAACCTCTTTTTTTTTTTTTTTTCCTTCCCCTCCCCCATGGGTTTCTGTTACGTTTCTCAGGATCCACATAAGAGTGAAACCATATGGTATCTGTCTTTCTCTGTATGGCTTATTTCACTTAGCATAACACTCTCCAGTTCCATCCATGTTGCTACAAAAGGCCATATTTCATTTTTTCTCATTGCCACGTAGTATTCCATTGTGTATATAAACCACAATTTCTTTTTTTTTTTTTTTTTTTTTAATTTTTTTTTTCAACGTTTATTTATTTTTGGGACAGAGAGAGACAGAGCATGAATGGGGGAGGGACAGAGAGAGAGGGAGACACAGAATCGGAAACAGGCTCCAGGCTCTGAGCCATCAGCCCAGAGCCTGACGCGGGGCTCGAACTCACGGACCATGAGATCGTGACCTGGCTGAAGTCGGACGCTTAACCGACTGCGCCACCCAGGCGCCCCAACCACAATTTCTTTATCCATTCATCAGTTGATGGACATTTAGGCTCTTTCCATAATTTGGCTATTGTTGAGAGTGCTGCTATAAACATTGGGGTACAAGTGCCCCTATGCATCAGTACTCCTGTATCCCTTGGATAAATTCCTAGCAGTGCTATTGCTGGGTCATAGGGTAGGTCTATTTTTAATTTTCTGAGGAACCTCCACACCGCTTTCCAGAGCGGCTGCACCAATTTGCATTCCCACCAACAGTGCAAGAGGGTTCCTGTTTCTCCACATCCTCTCCAGCATCTATAGTCCCCTGATTTCTTCATTTTGGCCACTCTGACTGGCGTGAGGTGGTATCTGAGTGTGGTTTTGATTTGTATTTCCCTGATAAGGAGCGACGTTGAGCATCTTTTCATGTGCCTGTTGGCCATCCGGATGTCTTCTTTAGAGAAGTGTCTATTCATGTTTTCTGCCCATTTCTTCACTGGGTTATTTGTTTTTCGGGTGTGGAGTTTGATGAGCTCTTTATAGATTTTGGATACTAGCCCTTTGTCCGATGTGTCATTTGCAAATATCTTTTCCCATTCCGTTGGTTGCCTTTTAGTTTTGTTGGTTGTTTCCTTTGCTGTGCAGAAGCTTTTTATCTTCATAAGGTCCCAGTAATTCACTTTTGCTTTTAATTCCCTTGCCTTTGGGGATGTGCCGAGTAAGAGATTGCTACGGCTGAGGTCAGAGAGGTCTTTTCCTGCTTTCTCCTCTAAGGTTTTGATGGTTTCCTGTCTCACATTCAGGTCCTTTATCCATTTTGAGTTTATTTTTGTGAATGGTGTGAGAAAGTGGTCTAGTTTCAACCTTCTGCATGTTGCTGTCCAGTTCTCCCAGCACCATTTGTTAAAGAGACTGTCTTTTTTCCATTGGATGTTCTTTCCTGCTTTGTCAAAGATGAGTTGGCCATACGTTTGTGGGTCTAGTTCTGGGGTTTCTATTCTATTCCATTGGTCTATGTGTCTGTTTTTATGCCAATACCATGCTGTCTTGATGATGACAGCTTTGTAGTAGAGGCTAAAGTCTGGGATTGTGATGCCTCCTGCTTTGGTCTTCTTCTTCAAAATGACTTTGGCTATTCGGGGCCTTTTGTGGTTCCATATGAATTTTAGGATTGCTTGTTCTAGTTTCGAGAAGAATGCTGGTGCAATTTTGATTGGGATTGCATTGAATGTGTAGATAGCTTTGGGTAGTATTGACATTTTGACAATATTTATTCTTCCAATCCATGAGCAGGGAATGTCTTTCCATTTCTTTATATCTTCTTCAATTACCTGCATAAGCTTTCTATAGTTTTCAGCATACAGATCTTTTACATCTTTGGTTAGATTTATTCCTAGGTATTTTATGCTTCTTGGTGCAATTGTGAATGGGATCAGTTTCTTCATTTGTCTTTCTGTTGCTTCATTGTTAGTGTATAAGAATGCAACTGATTTCTGCACATTGATTTTGTATCCTGCAACTTTGCTGAATTCATGTATCAGTTCTAGCAGACTTTTGGTGGAGTCTATCGGATTTTCCATGTATAATATCATGTCATCTGCAAAAAGCGAAAGCTTGACTTCATCTTTGCCAATTTTGATGCCTTTGATTTCCTTTTGTTGTCTGATTGCTGATGCTAGAACTTCCAGCACTATATTAAACAACAGCGGTGAGAGTGGGCATCCCTGTCGTGTTCCTGATCTCAGGGAAAAAGCTCTCAGTTTTTCCCCGTTGAGGATGATGTTAGCTGTGGGCTTTTCATAAATGGCCTTTATGATCTTTAAGTATGTTCCTTCTATCCCAACTTTCTCAAGGGTTTTTATTAAGAAAGGGTGCTGGATTTTGTCAAAGGCCTTTTCTGCATCGATTGACAGGATCATATGGTTCTTCTCTTTTTTTTTGTTAATGTGATGTATCACGTTGATCGATTTGCGAATGTTGAACCAGCCCTGCATCCCAGGAATGAATCCCACTTGATCATGGTGAATAATTCTTTTTATATGCTGTTGAATTCGATTTGCTAGTATCTTATTGAGAATTTTTGCATCCAAATTCATCAGAGATATTGGCCTGTAGTTCTCTTTTTTTACTGGGTCTCTGTCTGGTTTAGGAATCAAAGTAATACTGGCTTCATAGAATGAGTCTGGAAGTTTTCCTTCCCTTTCTATTTCTTGGAATAGCTTGAGAAGGATAGGTATTATCTCTGCTTTAAACGTCTGGTAGAACTCCCCTGGGAAGCCATCTGGTCCTGGACTCTTATTTGTTGGGAGATTTTTGATAACCGATTCAATTTCTTCGCTGGTTATGGGTCTGTTCAAGCTTTCTATTTCCTCCTGATTGAGTTTTGGAAGAGTGTGGGTGTTTAGGAATTTGTCCATTTCTTCCAGGTTGTCCAATTTGTTGGCATATAATTTTTCATAGTATTCCCTGATAATTGTTTGTATCTCTGAGGGATTGGTTGTAATAATTCCATTTTCATTCATGATTTTATCTATTTGGGTCATCTCCCTTTTCTTTTTGAGAAGCCTGGCTAGAGGTTTGTCAATTTTGTTTATTTTTTCTAAAAACCAACTCTTGGTTTCGTTGATCTGCTCTACCGTTTTTTTATATTCTATATTGTTTATTTCTGCTCTGATCTTTATTATTTCTCTTCTTCTGCTGGGTTTAGGCTGCCTTTGCTGTTCTGCTTCTATTTCCTTTAGGTGTGCTGTTAGATTTTGTATTTGGGATTTTTCTTGTTTCTTGAGATAGGCCTGGATTGCAATGTATTTTCCTCTCAGGACTGCCTTCGCTGCATCCCAAAGCGTTTGGATTGTTGTATTTTCATTTTCGTTTGTTTCCATATATTTTTTAATTTCTTCTCTAATTGCCTGGTTGACCCACTCATTCGTTAGTAGGGTGTTCTTTAACCTCCATGCTTTTGGAGGTTTTCCAGACTTTTTCCTGTGGTTGATTTCAAGCTTCATAGCATTGTGGTCTGAAAGTATGCATGGTATAATTTCAATTCTTGTAAACTTGTGAAGGGCTGTTTTGTGACCCAGTATATGATCTATCTTGGAGAATGTTCCATGTGCACTCGAGAAGAAAGTATATTCTGTTGCTTTGGGATGCAGAGTTCTAAATATATCTGTCAAGTCCATCTGATCCAATGTATCATTCAGGGCCCTTATTTCTTTATTGACTGTGTGTCTAGATGATCTATCCATTTCTGTAAGTGGGGTGTTAAAGTCCCCTGCAATGACCACATTCTTATCAATAAGGTTGCTTATGTTTATGAGTAATTGTTTTATACATCTGGGGGCTCCGGTATTCGGCGCATAGACATTTATAATAGTTAGCTCTTCCTGATGGATAGACCCTGTGATTATTATATAATGCCCTTCTTCATCTCTTGTTACAGCCTTTAATTTAAAGTCTAGTTTGTCTGATATAAGTATGGCTACTCCAGCTTTCTTTTGGCTTCCAGGAGCATGATAAATAGTTCTCCATCCCCTCACTCTCAATCTAAAGGTGTCCTCAGATCTAAAATGAGTCTCTTGTAGACAGCAAATAGATGGGTCTTGTTTTTGTATCCATTCTGATACCCTATGTCTTTTAGTTGGTGCATTTAATCCATTTACATTCAGTGTTATTATAGAAAGATACGGGTTTAGAGTCATTGTGATGTCTGTATGTTTTATGCTTGTAGTGATGTCTCTGGTACTTTGTCTCACAGGATCCCCCTTAGGATCTCTTGTAGGGCTGGTTTCGTGGTGACAAATTCCTTCAGTTTTTGTTTGTTTGGGAAGACCTTTATCTCTCCTTCTATTCTAAATGACAGACTTGCTGGATAAAGGATTCTCGGCTGCATATTTTTTCTGTTTAGCACACTGAAGATATCGTGCCAAGCCTTTCTGGCCTGCCAAGTTTCAAAGGAGAGATCAGTCACGAGTCTTATAGGTCTCCCTTTATATGTGAGGGCACGTTTATCCCTTGCTGCTTTCAGAATTTTCTCTTTATCCTTGTATTTTGCCAGTTTCACTATGATATGTCGTGCAGAAGATCGATTCAAGTTACGCCAACTCCTACTTTAAATCCTTGAGGACAGGTACCCAAACTTTCCACCCTTGGTCCCAGCGAGTGGAGGTAGCCATGGTAGGGATTCAGTTAATGTTCAAGGTGTGAATTATTAGTGGAAATTAGGATTGCAAGGTAAAAGGAGGTTGAGCGTCGTGATGAGGATTTTTGCTCTTTGATGAGAAAGCCCCCAGAGGATTTTGATCAGAGAAAGGCCATCAGAAGTCGTGTTTTTAGAATAAGTAATGAAGATTCAAAATACAGGTTAGAGAGAGCTGTGCTGGATGAAAGTCTCAGCTGTGATGCATTAACTCCGTGACTTTCAGCAAGTTGCTTTCCTAACAACAACTTTATTGAGATATAGTTTACGTAACACAAAACAATCACCCTTTTAAAGTGCAATATTCAGTGTCTAAAATATATTCACGGTGTCCCACAGCCATCACGACCAATTCCAGAACATTTTTATTACTCTGGAAATTAAAACCCCATGCCCATTAGCAGCAGCTCCCCATTTCCCTCCAAACCTGCCAACCCTTGGCAACCACTAATGTCCTTTCTGTCTCTATGAATTTACCTGTTCTGGGCATTTCATATGAATGGAATCATACAATATATGATCAGCCTCTTTCACTTGGCATAATGTTTTCAAGGTTTGTCCATGTTGTAGTATCTATTATTCCTTTTTTATTGCTGAATATTATTCCATTGTATAGACACATTTTGTCTATCCATTCATCTGTGGATAGACATTGGGTTTTTCCCATATTTTGACTATTATGGATAACATCACTATAGACATTCACGCACAAGTATTTTTGTGAACATATGTTTTCAATTATCTTGGTTATATACCTAGGAGTGGAATTGCTGGGTTGCATGTTAACTCTAATATTCAACTTTTTGAGGAACTTTACCATTTTACATGCCCACCAGCAGTGTGTGAGGGTTCAAATTTCTCCAAAAGTCCTCACCAAAACTTGTTATTTTCTTGGTTTTTAAAATTATAGCCATCCTACTGGTTGTGAAATGGTATCTTGTGGTTTTGATTTGCATTTCCCTAATAACTAATGTTGTTGAGCATCTTTTCATGTTCTCATTTGCTATTTGTACAGCTTCCTTGGTGAGATTTCTATTCATATTCTTTGCCTATTTTAAAATTAAGTTATTTATCTTTTTATTGTTGAATTGTAATTGCTCTTTATACAGTCAGGATACAAGTCCCATATCAAATATACGATTTACAAATATTTTCTCCCATTCTGTGTGTTGTCCTTTCACTTTCTTGAAACACAAATGCTTTTAATTTCAATGAAGTCCAATTTATTCTTTCCCTTGGTTTCTTGTGCTTTTGGTGTCGTATCTAGGAAATTTTGAATCCAAGACTATAAAGGTTTGCATCTCTGTTTGCTTCTAAGAATTTTATAGTTTTAGCACTTACATTTAAGTTTGTGAGCCATTTTGAATTAGTTTTTATATGGTGTGAGGTAGGGGTCTAACTTTGTTTTTTTTTTTTTTGCATGTGGATATCCAATTGTCCTAGAGCCATTTGTTGAAAAGACCATTCTTGCCTAATGAATTATATTGGCACCTTGCCAAAAACCAATCAGCCATAAATGTATGGCTTTATTTCTAGATTCTCAATTCTTTTTCATTGATCAATGTGTCTATACCTATATTCTATGCCGGATCACATTCTCTTGATTACTGTTACTTTGTGGTACGTTTTGAAATCAAAAAGTATGAGTGCTCCAACTTTGTTCTTTTTTCAAGATTATTGTGGCTAATCTGGATTCCTTACTTTTCCATACGAATGTTACAATCAGCTTGCTAACCTCTGCCAAAAAAAAAAAAAAAAAAGACACCTAAGATTTTGATAGGGATTGTGTTAAATCTGTAAATCAATTTGGGGAGTATTGACATCTTAACCATATTAAGTCTCCCTATCCACAAACATGAGATGCTGGAGCAAGACACTTAACCTCCCTGAGCCGCATCTGCTTTAGTTCTCAAATGGGAATATTAATAGTCATTCTATCTTACAGGATGTTGTGAATATTGCATGAGAAAACTCTTCTTAAGTGGGTTATTCATAACAGCATTATAGGAATCGGTATAACTTCGTGAGGTGATAACTCTGAGGAGCACTAAAAACATCAGTTCGTGATCATCCTTTTTTGAAGCCTATTTATTTTTGAGAGACAGACACAACGAGCAGGGGAGGGGCAGAGAGAGAGGGGGACAGAGGATCCGAAGCGGACTCAAACCCACAAACTGTGAGATCATGACCTGAGCCGAAGTCAGAGGCCTAACAGACTGAGCCACCCAGGCACCCCTCATGGTCATCTTAAAACCAGTTTAATTTCTTTACAGCCACATTTCCTATGTATACACTGCCTGTTGTGTGTTTGGTGCATAGTAGGCTCCATGGTATAGTCTTCAAAAGTGCAGGCTCTAGAGCCAGACAACCTGCTTTCAATTCCCAGTGGACCACCCCGTTTGACCTTAGACAAGTTACCTCCCTTTCTGGCCCTCAGTCTTCTCATTTGTAAGATGGGGACAATAATAGCACCTACTTCATAGAGTTCTTGTAAATATTGGATGAATTAATTCATATAGAGTGCTTGGAAGCATGCCTGACACAGCATTCAATAAGTGTCACTCATCATTACAGTATCATATAGAAGCACTTTAAGGCCCTACCCCTAGTGACATTACAAACAGATACTTGTGATGTTGCCTCCAGACACTTGGTTTGCATGATTTGAGTAAGTCAAGCATTTGCTTGGAGTTGGAAGGACTACCCTCCGCAAACTAGACTGCAATGGAAATTCACGCAAAATAAGCTGGAGTCTACAATTTTCCTGGCTGGATATATGAATAGATAATGGCTTTTAAAATGCATTTGACATCGTGCAAAGTAAAGCCATTCTTAGTTATCAGAACACATGCAGATTGCTTGGGATAATGGTTTCGTGGAAAACCAGTGCGATGATATTGCATCATTTTCTTTTGTAGGAGTCTCTTTCTCTCCGCTTCTAGGTTTAGCTTATTAGAAACAGCTAGGGGAGACAGTCAGAGCTGTACTTGTACATCCATGCTGTGCCTATCTCCGTGCCCTCGCACACAGTATGATCCCTGATGGCATCTGGTTCTAGCGAGGTTGCATTGGATTGCTTGCTGGTAAAGCATTCTGCCTGCTTTCCAGTCTTCTTGAAGCTTGAGATCAGGGCAATCGTTTCTGAAATTGCTGCAGTCAGGAGCAGACAGGGAATCAGGGCATCCAATCCCAAAACAATAGCCTGAAAAGGAAACAGCGAAATTTCTCTGAGAACCAGAAGACCAGGGGGCTTAAAAGGGCCCTCTAGAGGCCATCTGTATCCTAATTCATCCCTCGGCTTCTAGGAAGGCCTATAGTAAAATCATGTGGAACAAACTGGTGTGTGGCCCCCACTCCTGCACTCTCTGATACTTCGTCTCCTTCTCAACTGAGGGGAGATGGACTTTGGGATACTGGGGCCTTTAAATGGAGTTTAAGGGATAAAGCCCTAGCTAGGAAATCTTTCCTTCTCAAATCCCTCAATTCCCCAGCATGGAAAGCCCAAGAAACAAGACAGCAAGGGAGAAAAAGGCCAAATAGCAACAGATCCCTTGTGCCGGCCAAGTGTTGCTTAGCAGAGCAACCTGGGTATTGGATGTGGGTACAGCCTTATGGAAGCAGTAGAATGAATAAGTCAAAGGCAGGGAACACCAGCAGGAGCATTGTAATCTAACCTTACAGGAAGGCTCTGATGCTCTTACAAATATTTGAGACGTTCTAATGAAATGATTCCCTCTGTTTGCTGCTGACAATAATTCAAAATAACTTAATGCAGCACAAGGCTGGTAGGTACTGGTGAGAGTCTAATGTGAGCCCTGAGAAGAATTGCATTCGTTTCTTTTAAAACCTAGGATTGTGCTCTCAATCTCCTTGTTCTCTTCTCCCAAATCCTGTTTTCTATTTGGCCCCTGTTGCATTCATCACCACCAAAAAGCTCTTGCATTCCCCACGTTTTCAAATTAGGCTTCCATTCTCCCTGCTCATCGTTAAGATTCGTGGTCTTTCTAGTACAGATACAACTAAATACAAGGTAGAAAGAAATCTGATTGAACGTATTCAGTCTTAGAGACGATTGAAAGCTCTTGAATGATCTCAGGACTGCATTTAAAAAGAAGATCAGGTTCATCCAAATTAATTTCTGATCCTGGAAACATTGAAATTAAGTGTTTTGATGATTTTTTCTAAAGGGAAGAGAAAGGGGCTTCTTGTCAGACCACACACGACTTTGCCCACACTGCTTTCACTATATTCTAATTGTAAATGCATCCATGACAGGGAATGTGGTCACAACCTCCAAAAGCTCACTGACTCAGAGCATAAGGACTTGGGGGCACCTGGGTGACTCAGTTGGTTGAGTGTCAGACTTTCGATTTCAGCTCAGGTCATGATCTCATGGTTCGTAAGATCGAGCCCGGTGTCGAGTTCCACACTGACGGCACAGAGCCTGCTTGGGAATTCTCTCCCTCTCTCTCTCTGCCCCTCCCCTATTCATGCTCCTTCTCCCTCTCTCTCTTAAAATAAATAAATAAACTTTAAAAAATCAAATCAAATCAAATTTTTAAACAAGAAGCGCAAGGCCTTGACGCATTAGCTTTTAAATGAAAGTGAGAATCAGAGCTTTGGACGTTGTTTATTGAGTCTCTGTAAAACTTCCCAGATGGTGTCTCCCTGGAGGAAGCCTCCTTTCTCTGTTTTACATCTACACAGCAGTCTGACCAAGACTAATGATTGCTCTGTCTTGGAGTTTCCTTGCTGAGAGGGCAGTAGGTAAGAGATGAAGGAGAAGATAGGCATCAAGATGGAGTTTAGAATTTCAGATGCTCTAATGGGGAAAGAGAGAGCCCCTTGGTGTATGTCAGCCTTAGCCACCTGGGTTGATGATGTGTTTCTTGCCCTTTCAATTTGACAGTTAGTGGAATTCAGTATGGGACTGATACACAATTGTGAAACAGGCATGCATTGTTCCACAGGCCAACTCACTAGAGACAACAAGGGAGACATTCTGCGGTGAGATTCCACCTGACTGGCCTGTGACTGATTTGCAGATGCATGGCTGCGCTCGGGCTTTGGAAACACACTCTACCCTAAGCTTTTTCCCTTGGAGTTTCCATCTAATCATCAGGACCACCCTCCTCCCCCCACACAAAGACACATTATGCAGTTTGTAGCTGTGGTAACTGTACCTGTGGTGAAGTAACACCATCGCTCTGAATGACGGAACAGCCAAACAAGACCCAAGAGAAAGGGAAAGCTAATGAGCTGAAAGATTGCAAAACTTTCAAAGCAGGCTGCCTGGAAACGTTGAAAAGGTCTTTAATGCTGATGGATTTAGCTGCTTAATACCTTTAAGAGAAACAGTGATGGGTGCCTGGGTGGCTCAGTCTGTTGAGTGTCCAATTCAGTTTCTGCTTAGGTCATGATCTCGCAGTTTGTGGGACTGAGCCCCACCTCAGGCTCTACACTGATAGCATGGTGGTCTCTCGGGATCCTCTCTCTGCCCCTTCTCTCTCTCTTTCTCTCAAAATAAATAAAAAACATTAAAAATCGTTTAAAAGAAAGAAGCAGTGATATTTAATGTTTATTAAGAATTGCTATTTTTATCTCTTCATTGACACCTTGCTCTTTAACCTGTCCAAAACACCTTTCCAAGTGGCTCTTTTTAAAAATTTTTTTTCAATGTTTATTTATTTATTTTGAGAGAGAGGCAGACAGACAGACAGAGTGTGAGTGGGGGAGAGTCAGAGAGAGAGGGAGACACAGAATCTGAAGCAGGATCCAGGCTCCGAGCTGTCAGCATAGAGCCCGACGCGGGGCTCAAACTCATGAACCGTGAGATCGTGACCTGAGCCAAAGTCGGACGCTTAACCGACTGAGCCACCCAGGCACCCTTTCAAGTGGTTTTCAATCATGATTGTGAATCAGAACTACTAACAAAATGTTTTGTTTTTTTTTTAAATCTAGATGACCTAGTCCCACCCCATAGCTACTAAATAAGAGTCCTTGGAAATAGGGCTTAAGGATTCACATTCAAAAGAAAGTTTTCCAGGTGATTTTTGAGGCATGGCCAAAGTTGCAGATCACTGCCTCAGCACCAGATGGATTAATTTTATCTTTGCAACAACTCTTTGAGGTAACAAAGGCTCGTGAAAGTTTAATGATTGGCCAAGACGACAGAGCTAGAAATGCACTAAGCAAAGATTCAAAGCCAGGCCCATGGCTCAAAAGGACATCCACATCTTTCCATTCTATCACACTAATGAGCCATGCATAATGTTTCTCAGTACTCTGAAATTGACCTCTTTTCAACCAGATGTCCTGACCTTTAGAGTAGAGTAGCTACATTCTCTAGTAGTTCCTAGCCCTTTCTTGGTTTCTAATTCTATCATATCTACTCTTTTAAATCTAACCATCATTTTCCTGGAAACTGAGCAATTCTGTATTCTCCTTATATTTATTATATTTATATTTATTTATATTACATTATTGCTCTCAAGCCTCCATCATATCCTCTCCTTCTTTGGTGGTATGGAGAGGTTGTTCTTAATGGTTTCTAAAATCATTGAGTCCTTCTGGGTATTGGCTTTCCTGGCCCTGTTATTGCAGGGTCATTCCACTCATTTATATTTGTGTTTGAACCAGTGTCCATTCATTCATCTTTTGTCAGTGTATTTTATAAATATTTGCACATGTATGGGTTATATGTACATGTGTATATAGGTCCTTCAATGTTATGAATCATAAGATACTTTTCTTCTGGAAAGAATTTTAGAAATCTTATTTGTTCCAATGGTTTTCAAATTTTTCTAACCACAGAACTCTTTCTCCGAGCAAACTTCCGTTCAGAATCCCAGTGTATAAAACAAATATCAGTAGAACCTGGTAGAGCAAGAAAGGATTCATCTCTTTGGACCTTGAAGCAACTGCACAGCACAATTTGAAAAACACAGTTCTTGTCCACTCCCCCAATTTCCTGATGAAGAAATTAAGGTCCAGAGAAGTAAATCAGCATTCCCAAGGTCACATAGCATGCAATAAATCAAGATTAAAAATCAAATTTCCTAATTTGATGTCCGATGTCCTTTCTAAGACAATTGATATGGTAAAGGTGGAAACCAGAACCATGTGGATAATGTCCTGGAGAACATTCCAGGTATAGGTTAGAGGAATAATATTTAGAGTTAATACACCTGGGGACACCTGAGTGGCTCAGTCAGTTAAGCATCTGACTCTTGATTTCCGCTCAGGTCATAATTTCATGGCTTGTGAGTTCGAGCCCCGTGTCGGGCTCCGTGCTGACAGTGTGGAGCCTGCTTGGGATTCTCTCTCTCTCTCCCTCTCTCTCTGCCCCTCCCTGCTTTCTCTGTCTCTCTCTCTGCCCCTCCCTGCTTTCTATAAATAAATAAATAAATAAATAAATAAGAACTTTTAAAAAACAGTTAATATAGCTTGAACTCTTATTATTGCCAAGCACTTTTACTGCTATCCTCGGACTATTTTAGAAAGCCTTCATCTGAATTACAGGACCCTGACTGCTTCATTTACATGTCTCTGAATGTCTTTTGAACACATCCACCATCTCTTTCTCTCCATTCCCATGACTAGTGTCTTAATTCAGGCCCACATTGTCCCTCTTTAAAAAAAAAAAATGGCAGCTTTACCAGGATATAATTCACAGGCCATAAAATTCACCTACTTAAACGTTACACAACACAGTGGTTTCTAGTATATTCATAGGAGTCATCCAACCATCCCCACAATGTAATTTTAGAACATTTTTATTACTCCCCAAAGAAACCCCATACCCGTTAGCAGTCACTCCCCATTCTCCCCTTCCTGAAGCCCTGGCTACCACGAATCTGCTTTCTCTCTCTATGAATTTACCTATTCTGGACATTTCATATGAATGGAATCATACAATATGTGGTCTTTTATAACCAACTTTTTTTTTTTTTTTTACTCAGCATGAGTTTTTTGAAGCTCATCCATGTTGCAGCATGAATTAGTGCTTCATTCTTTTTTATGACTGACATCTATTTCATTACATGGATATACTACAATTTGTTTATCCATTCTTCAGTTGGTAGACCTCTTATCTCTTGTTCTAATGACTGAAACAGCCTCTAACCTGTATTCTTATCTCCATTCTTCCCTCCATTCTTCCCATTGCTATCAGAAACATCGTGTAGAAGTATCTATTTGCCGTTACTACCTCAGTGGTTCCCCCTTTTTTTTTAAGTTTATTTATTTTGAGCGGAGGAGGGGCAGGGAGAGGAGAGGAAGAATCCCAAGCAGGCTCCACTGATAGTGTGGTGCCCAATAAGGGGCTCAAACCCCACAAACCGTGAGATCATGACCTGAACTCAAGTCAAGAGTGGGATGCTTCACCGACTGAGCCACCCAGGTGCCCCAGGGGTTCACCCTTCTGAGCAGGAAATCACAAACCTAACTGCCTCTGGAGGCGAGACAGGTCGTGCAAAAATGCGACGTTATGAGACGCAAGACAATTTTGAGTGGTAAGTTCAGTGGTTAGTCACGAGTGAAGCCCTGCTTAAAGCCATTCAAATTTGAATTTAAAAAAACACTCTGCTCATATAACAAATAATCAGGCTCCTTTTCTCCATGCCTCGTCTACAGAACAAAGGCCAAACCACTCAGGAAGGCTCTTTATCATTACCGGACCCTAGTTTTATTTCCCTGTTCCTATCCTGCTTCTCTTCCTCCTCCCTTCCATTCCCTCCTACTCCATGCTCTAGGAAGGAAATGTTATAGGAAGGGCCCACATTAACCCTTCACAATTTGAGGACTTTCTGCCTTGTTGTTCCCTTTGCCTTGAATGCCCTTCTTTTATTTCTCTTCCTAGAGAGTTGATTCCCCATCCTTTAAGATCCTGCTTGGGGCGCCTGGGTGGCTCAGTCGGTTGAGCGTCCGACTTTGGCTCAGGTCATGATCTCGCAGTCTGTGAGTTCGAGCCCGCGTCAGGCTCTGTGTTGACAGCTCAGCGCCTGGAGCCTGCTTCAGATTCTGTGTCTCCCTCTCTCTCTGCCCCTCCCCCTCTCATGCTCTGGCTCTCTCTCTCTGTCAAAAATACATAAACATAATAAAAATATTTAAGATCCTGCTTGAATTAAACATCACCTACTCTAGCACCCTTCGTAGTATACATCTACTGTCATGCCTACCTCACTGCAATGAAACATCCTTTGTACAGGTCTATCTCCCCTCCACACTGTGAACTTCTCCAAGGCAAACATGTTGTTCTAGTCAATGTGGTATTTTTAGAACCCCATCAAAATGCTATTGAAACTCTCGAGGTAGGTTGTTGGTTCTCTTGTCCCACAGAGTGTGTGTTTCCAGCTACCAATATTCTCCAGCTAGTTATTGTCTGGGTATAGATAATCCTCTGTGTCCAGTAGTCCACAAAGAGGAGGCTCCTACTACCCTATTTGGCCAACAAGGGAAATGCTACCTTCCCTGCCTTTCCCTGGAGCAACCACTCAATGGACCTCAAGGAAGGCTTAAGCAGGCTCTGGGAAGGCTCTGGGTCCAAAGCCATCTGAAGTGTCTCACACCTCATAGAGGATGAACCTCTTTGTCAAGGCCTGGGAAGTGGAGTAGGATGTTCCCAACCACGTGATCCCTGGGCCTCTGGAGAGTTGTCTACATGAACTTAACTCATTCTCCAGCTTGCCCCTTTCCATGTCCTTTCCCACAGTCCCCAGCCCTTTCTCTCATCTTTGTCCCAGCCTCTTCCAACCCACCTAAGCTCTTTTCTCAGTCACTTCTTCCAACAGCAATAATCAAGCCTCAAGACCCATCAACCTTCCCTCTGACTTGCAAATTGTGCAGCCTCAGAGGAAGCACTGGATGTCAATTACTTTTTCTTCTTTTCTCAGTTCCTGCTGGGCTGCAGGACCAGAGGTGAGTATTGGTCACAAAGGAGATAGGGTACACTGCTGATTTTCTACTCAAGTCTGTGGGCTTGTTCACCCTCCAAAATGTTTGTGATTAAACACTTCTTAGTTATGAGAAATTCACTGTCCTCTTTAACATAACTAGGACTCTTATTTCTTATGAACTAGTACTTTTTGTCTTATGCTAAGAAAACATTTGCTATTTTCCCTTCTTTTTTTCCCTTCCTTCTTTCCCTTCTTTTTTTCCCTTCCTTCCTTCCTTCCTTCCTTCCTTCCTTCCTTCCTTCCTCTCTCTCTCTCTGCAGAAGCAGTGGAAGGGGGAGGGCAAGAAGATAGTTAATCATAGCTTGTTACATATTTTATTTGTCCAAAGCAAATGTCTCAAGAAGGATAATTTCCATTAGTGAAATACAATTGCACACACTTTTATTAAATGTCTTCTATGTGTCAAGCAATGTCCTGATTGTGATTTGTTTCAATGAGCCAGTATTATAAAATTCCTCCAGACCTGGCCAAATCCAGGAACCTAGGACTTGATGCCAAACCCCAGGATTTGCTCTAGTGGATAAGTTTTTATACAAGGTCAATTGCATTTAACACAGCCAAAAGGGTTGGTTATTTTGGTAGCAACCTAGAAGTACTGCTCCCAGTGTTCTCTGCTCCAGTGTTCATTCAATAAACAAGTATGGATTTATCACCTACTATGTTCCAGACACCGTATTAATAGTCATGGATACCATGATGAAAAAGATGTCTCTGTCTCATAGAGAAGGCAAATACATATACTACTAAATGCATTACAGTGTGTTGAGCGATATAATCAAAGTACAAACAAAGTGATTTAGTGCAGAGGTTTGCAAACTGCCCACCACCTGTTTTTGTGAATAAAGTTTTATTGGCACACAGATACACCCATTCATTTACTTATTGGATATGGCTGCTTTGTGCTACAATGGCAGAGTTGTGCAATATTGCCCACTCCTTCCTTAGAGAAACTAAGTCTGTTTGGGGTAAACTAAAAAGCCTCAAATTGTAAGACTCAATTGGAATTTAAGCTGGAACTTCTAGAATTAGTTTTCCATTTTTAGGTAGATAAGAGAGGAAAAAAATATTACAGACAGAAAAATCATAAGTGCAAAGAAGTTGAGCAGAGATATGGAGATATTAAAAAAAACATAGCCTTCACTAAAGACCATTGAATTTTGGGGACATGTGGGAGGCTCAGTCAGTTGAGCGTCTGACTCTTGGTTTTGGTTCGGGTCATGTTCTGGCAGTTCATGGGATCTAGCCCCCTGTCGAGTCCCATGTCAGGCTCCACACTGACAGTTGACAGTGTGGCTCCTGCTTGGGATTCTCTCTCCCTCTCTCTCTGCTCCTGCCCCACTCGTGTGTGCACACTCTCTCTCAAAATAAATAAACAGTTTTTAAAAACATCGAATTATACGGGGCGCCTGGGTGGCTCAGTTGGTTGGGCGACCGACTTCGGCTCAGGTCATGATCTCACAGTTTGTGAGGTCGAGCCCCTCATCGGGCTCTGTGCTGACAGCTCGGAGCCTGGAGCCTGCTTCGGATTCTGTGTCTCCCCCTCTCTCTGCCCCTCCCCTGCTCACGCTCTGTGTCTCTCTGTCTCTCAATAATAAATAAACGTTAAAAAAATTTTTTTAATAAAAAAAAATCAAAATCTATATTTTCTTGTTTTGAATTCTATATTTTAAATGGGTGAATTATACAGTATGTGAATTATATATGAATAAAGTCTTTTTTTAAACGCATTACCTACCTGGGAACTGGTCCCATCTGTTTCAATGGAGCACTCCATCGAGCGGGACAGTTCCATGCGGTGCTTATAATGACAAGAAGTTTAACCTCTCTGGTTCCCAGGCTCCATGGCAACTAAAATCACTACCACACATTTCCAAACATCCCTAAGAAGGTAGTAACAGGCTCACTGAGAGCCATTAATAGTTCAGTGTGACTTGAGTATAGGGCGCATGGAAAGAGCAGCAGGAAGTGGCAGGCTAGGGAGTTTACATGTTAACCAGCAGTCAGTCCTTCTCTCCATCTATAGCTCAGGGACTAAGATCTCTCCTTTGGAAAAAGCCAATCTCTCCCTCTAAAGAAGGCCTTTCTGTAATATCCCAAGATCAGCCTGAGACAGAAAGTCCAGAAAAATCAGATGGCTTCCATGATTCCATCTCCTGCCATTGCCTATTCAGCAGAACGCTGACCATCCTACCAAACCGTGGTCAATTGAAGTGAACAAATCAGCTATAATCGCAGACACAGCTGAAATATGCAGCCCCATATTGAACAAACTGGGTCATTAGGCACGCATTACCAACTGGGAACCTTCCCCTTAAAGCTGCTATTAACATGCTGATAAGACATTTTAAACACTCAATAAATAAAAGGCACCTTAAGAATGGTGTAAATGTATTCATATGTTCCAAAGCCCCACAAAGTGACCATGATTTATTTTCATCGTTCCTTTTAAGCCTTGCAACTCCTTTCTTTTCCACACTTATTCAACACTCATTTGAGAGCAGGCACGAAGAGGCGTTCTCAGGAGGAAATGGGTTAACCGTACTCAAATAATAAGCATTTCAACATGCAAAGGGTATTGGGAGGTAGAAATTAAAGATCTCTCTTCTCCCTGACTCTCAAGGTCAGCCAACTCTAAGCAGCAGTAATGTTTCCTGGACCTTGATGAGAAGGGAATATGTGGATTTTGAACAAAATGACAGCCATGCTGAT
Source organism: Panthera uncia (assembly GCF_023721935.1). NCBI lineage: Eukaryota > Metazoa > Chordata > Mammalia > Carnivora > Felidae > Panthera > Panthera uncia. The sequence goes on from NC_064817.1 coordinate 87,206,639, forward strand.
ACATTGGTTAGGTTAGGTGTCCAAGAGCACTCGAGGGCAGAGTTCATTTTCCCAGTATATTGGTGAGGGAGGACTACGGAGGTTTGTAACTGCTTCGACTTTAAAGACCCTTTCCTGAATATGTTGCAGATTAGACTCCAATCAGCCTACCTTCACTTTGTGCCTCCATCTCATTCACAAATTAAAACAACATTTTATGGGGTCCAGTTTACTCAAAATTGTTGTAATTATTGCTTCATTGATTGCAAACCAGGAACCACCCACTTCTCTTAAATACAGACAGCTGGGCCATCTGTTCCCTATGAATCATGTAAACAGAGAAGACTTGAGAGAAGGATTTAAACACTTTCCAACATGGTTCTGCCTTATTTCAAAACTGCAATCAACTGTCCAGAGACTTAACAGATGCAATGCTTAGGATCTGACCTGCCAACTTGATCCTCTTGTGTAACATAGAAAGTTCTGGTTAGACAACGAGGTCAAAGCCTCCAACCTAGTCACATTTTTTGTCTTGTTTATTTATTTTATTTTATTTTATTTTATTTTATTTTATTTTTTTGCTGTATCACATCTCTGTACTTTTATTTTTTTATTTATTTATTGTTTTAATATAATTTATTGTCAAGTTGGCTAACATACAGTGTGTAAAGCATGCTCTTGGTTTTGGGGGTAGATTCCCATCGTTCATCGCTTACACACAACACCCAGTGCCCATCTGTTCATTTAATTAAGGTTTTATTTTATTATATAGGAAAATACATAAACGTGAAATAAAAATTCAAACAGTACAGAATAGTACAAATGAAAAATAAAATGTTCCTTTTTTGCCCCTTGCTCCCAGGCAAATCCCTTCAGACCTTTGACTTTTCTGTGTTTGGTACTTTTGATGTTAATTCCATCATTCTGGTTCCTGATTTACCAACTTTAATCTGTATCTACTGAGCTTGGCTTCCTCATCTTCTCTTTTAATGCAGGCAGGAGCCTACTCATTAATCCTACCTCTCTTTCTCTCTCCCTTGAAATTTCTGTTATAGTCTTTAGTTTTAGCTTTTATACAAGTGAACTTTAAAATTTAAATAATACACTAAAGCCTTGACTTCTTAATCCAGCCACTTGGGTTTTATTTTATTATATTTTAATGCAGTGAAACTTAATCTCTTCCTTTTGATGGTTTACATTGTTTGTCTTGTTGAAGAAATCCTTCCCTGCCACAAGGTCATGAAAATATTCTCCTATATTTTATTCTAAAGTTTTGTCTTTTACACTTAAATCCCTAAACCATCTGGAATTGATTGTTCTATATAGTGTGAAGTAGAGATCCAATTTCATTTTTTTCCATATGGATAATTACGTGTTTCAGCACCATTTATTAAATAGTCCAAGCTTGCCTCACTATTTTGTAGTGCTATTTCTGTTATATATTCAAGAGTTATGTAACACTTTCAGTGTAAGTGTTGGTCCGTCTGGGATCTCTATTCTGTCCTGTTGATCAATTTGTCTGAATTGACCTGCATGTCTTGGTCACCAAGCTTTCTGAGCATCGGTTTCCTCATCTTGAAATAGAAGATAACAATATTTTGCCTTAACTACCTCAGAAAGCTGTTGGGAAATCAAATGGAATATGCATGTAGACACTTTGACAAATGGGAAGTGTTATTCAAATTATGGAATAAAAACACACTGGCATCAAAGTGACTATCGGTATCATTTAATTAAACCCTTTATATTTATAGAGGAGGAAAGTGAGATTTATAGCAGACAATCCATCTGCCCACATAGAAGGTATCTGTATTATGCTCCTAGAGTATGCTTCTTGAGGCTTCAGCATAATGCAAAGGGCATTGTACTTCATCCTCCTATAAAATCAAGTCAAGGACTTAATCTGCTAGGACTGTCTGTTGGACATTGTTCATGTTTTTCCCAAATGCGATGTAATTTCTGAAGTTTGACATATTACTTCCGTAGGAGTCTGTGCCTTATGGCCAATTTCAAGGTTGAATGGCACAAATGCAATTCTGCATAGGCCACCACTGATTTAACACCAGAGATTGATACACATCACAACCACTTAAAGAATGGCATTTATCCAGTTGGTGCCAGTCATGCAACTATTATGTGTTAAAATAAAAGGCACAGTTAGGTGATTTGTATTGCTGCTTTATGTAAAACAAGAACATCTATTTATAGAAACTGGCCCATTGGCAAATTGGCGGACACACCTGAACAAGAAGACAAAAGTTTGATCTAAACATTAAATGGCAATAAATATAATTAAGACTTTCATTTTCATTACGTTTGAAAAAAGCATGTCTTGGTCAAAGATTGAACTTGGGCAGATAGTCTATAAACAGTATATAACTATTATCATATGATAAAGTGGGATTATAAAAGCATTATTTTTCATTTGTACTGTGAAATATGCTTTTCATACAAAATAGAATATTGTATATTCTGTTTTATATATTAAATATACCTACAGTTTAAAATTAATAATAAAAAATAAAACAACCAATGAATCAACCAATAAATTCTTGGGTCAACCAAGAAATCAAAGAGAAAATTTACAAATATGGGGACAAATGAAAATGAAAACACACTGGTCCAAAATCTTTGGGATGCAGCAAAAGCTGTTTTAAGAGGGAAGGTTATAGCAATACAAGCCTACCTCAAGGAACAAGAAAATTTTCAGATAAACAACTTAACCTTACACTTAAGAGAGCTAAAAAAAAGAACAAACAAATCCAAAGCCAGTTGAAGGAAGGAAATAAGGAATATTAGAGCAGAAATAAGTGAAATAGAGACTAAAAAACAATAGAACAGATCAATAAAACCAGCTTCTGACTCTTGGAAAAGATAAACAAAATCGATAAACCTTTAGCCAGACTCAAAGAGAGATAACTCCAATAAATAAAATCAGAAATGAAGGAGGAAAAATAACCACTAACACCACAGAAATACAAAGGATTATAAGAGAATGTTATGAAAAATTATATGCCAACAAATTGGACAACCTAGAAGAAATGACTAAATTCCTAGAAACATATAACCATCTAAAACTTAATCAGAAAGAGAAAATTTGAACCGACCAAATACTAGCAATGAAATTGAATCAGTAATAAAAAATAAACTCCCAACAAACAATAGTGCAGGACCAGATGGCTTCATGGGTGAATTCCACCAAATTAAAGAATAGTGAACACCTATTCTTCCCAAAAAGATTTCAAAAAAATAGAAGAGGAATGAAAACTTCCAAATTCATTCTATAAGGCCAGCATCACCATATACCAAAACCATTCAAAGACAGTACAAAAAAAGAGAACTACAGGCCAATATCTCTGATGAACATAGATGCAAAAATCCTCAACAAAATATTAGCAACCCAAATCCAACAATTCACTAAAAAATCACTCACCACCATCAAGTGGGATTTATTTCAACGATGGGAAGGTGGTTCAATATTGATATTGCAAATCAATCAGCATGATATATCTCATTAACAAGAGAAAGAATAAAAACCATATGACCATCTTGATGGATACAGAAAAAGCATGTGACAAAGTACAACACCCATTCATGATAAAAATTCTCAACAAAGTAGATTTGGAGGGAACATATCTCAAATAATAAAGACCATATATAAAAAACCCACAGCTAACACCATACTCAATGGTGAAAATCTGATAGCTTTCCCTCTAAGATCTGGAACAAGACAAGGATGTCTACTCTCACCACTTTTATTCAGCATAGTATTGGAAGTCTTAGCCCCAGCAGTCAGACAAGAAAAGAAATGAAAGGCATCCAAATTGGTAAAGAAGTAAAATTTTCACTATCATCAGATGACATGATACCATATATAGAAAACCCTAAAGAATACACCAAAAAACTACTAAAACCGATAAATGAATTCAGTAAAGTCACAGGATACAAAATTAATATACAGAAATCTGTTCCATTTCTATACACTAATAATGAAGTAGCAGAAAGAGAAATTAAGAAAACAATTCTATTTACCATCGCCCCCAAAAATAAAATACCTAGGCATAAACTTAACCAAGGAGGTAAACAAATAAACACATTTAAAAAATAAAACAACTACTCCTGTATCTATGACTTACATTAAAATACAGTACATTTCCAATACCTTAGTAGCTCTTAGTGTATGTTCTATAGCACCTCCCCACACCCAGGGGTGATCCCAATCCTGGATCTTATACTATTTCCTTGATTTTGTTTATAACTTTGCCACCTAATGTATGATCCCTTAGAAATGCACTGCTTCATTTTTGTTTTAAAACTTACATAAGGGGCACCTGGGTGGCTCAGTCAGTTAAGCATCAGACTCTTGATTTCAGCTCAGGTCATGATCTCATGGTTGGTGGCATAGAACTTCGTGTCAGGCTCTGTGCTGACAGCGTGGAACCTGCCTGCAATTTTCTCTCTCTCTCTCTCTCTTTCTCTCTCTGCCCCTCCCCCCCACCTCAAAATAAATAAATAAACGTTTTCTAAAAAAATGTTTTTAATTACATAAAAAGGAATCATACTGTTTGTATTCTTCCATCATTTTTTGTTCTCGTTGACTGAGCCTTAGATACATTTGTAACTTATACAAATTCAACTGTATAATAGGAACAGGAAAGAGGAAAAAAGAAAGAGCAGAAATAGTACAAAAATGATTACTTACATAATGTTAGCAATTCTGTTCCCCATCTAGAGTTGTCAAATAAAATACAGGACACCAGGTTACATTTGAATTTCAGATAAAAAACAAGAAAATTGGTAGTATATCTATTGCCTAGGACATACTCATACTAAAAAAAATTAGTTTATCTAATATTCAAATTTAACTTGGCCTCGTGTTTCATTTTATTTGCTAAATCTGACAACCTCTCCCGTCTCATTCAATGACCCTGTATCTAGAGTGAATGGGTCATTTAAAAAAAAGTGACTCTGATTTCTTTAAGCCTTTTCGAATATCGTGTGACTTTTATAGTGTGACAATTTCACAATGTTATGTGTAAATCCAGTGCTCAACCATGGGAATAGTAATGTGCTCCAGTGCTGGAGGTAAAACTGGCTTGCTGGAAGATACGTTGTTCTTGAACATGGCACCTTTCCGGGTCATTTTTGAAGGTAATTTTGATGATACACAATTTTACAGAAAGTACACACAGCCTCCAATAACAGAGATTCAACTATGGCATTTAAAAAAAAAGAAAAGAAAAGAAATTACTCATATGAACGTAGTCTAGACATAGGCAGTGCAGAGATGATATGAAGGACTCAAGTGTCATCAGGGACTCAGACTCCTATCTTTCTGCTCCACCATTCTTACTGCTGACTTCTATCCTTAAGGTTACTTCATGGTTCAAAATGGCTACTAAAGCTCCAGCCATCAAGTACAAATTCCAGTCAGGAAATATGAGAAGTAGAGGGCAGTATGGGCATGCACCAGCATTCTGTCCAATCTTAAATAGCTTTCCTGCAAGTTCCTCCTAATAAGGTCCACACTGATCTCATTAGCCACCCCCCCCCCCCCCCGCCCCACCTGAACTGGAAGCTGAGAAATCTAGTTTTGGGTAAGCCCATTACCATCCAGGGAAATCTCTTTAACTAAGGAAGAAAGGGAAAATGGATATTGGGTAGGCAATTAGTAGTCTTTTTCACTATTTTTTGCCCATATACTGAATTAAGAACCTACCCCTGAATAAGATAGGACTCCACTGTAACTATTTTCAGAGGAAATTGCCTAAACTCTTACTCATTGCTGTTTTGGTGATAATCATTCCAATTATATTAGCATGTTTGAAAAACAAGGTATAGGGGCACCTCACTGGCTCAGTTCATAGAGCCTATGACTTCTGATCTCAGAGTTGTAAGTTCGAACCCCACATTGGGTGTAGAGATTACTTTAAAATAAAATCTTTGTGGGGGCACCTGCGTGGCTCAGTTGGTTAAGCGACCGACTTTGGCTCAGGTCATGATCTCACAGTCTGTGAGTTCGAGCCCCGCATCGGGCTCTGTGCTGACAGCTCAGAGCCTGGAACCTGCTTCGGATTCTGTGTCTCCCCGTCTCTCTGCCCCTCCCTCACTCACACTCTGTCTCTGTCTGTCTCTGTCTCGAGAATAAATACACATTAAAAACAATTTTAAATAAAATCTTTTTTAAAAAAGAAAAACAATGTATAAATCTTTCTATAAATTTGCCATAAACTTTAATCCAAACTACTACCACGCTGCCATAAATAAGTAGCCCCTTCATTTAAATTCTCACTTCATAAACAACATCCCGTACTTTGTAGTACTTAAGTATTAATGGTTGTACTAATGAAAGCAGTCAATCCTTCTAAAGGAACACTTCAGCTTTACTAACAAACCTAACACCAATTTTTATACCAATAATCCAGAATTTTTTAAAATTTTTTTAATGTTTATTTGTTTTTGAGAAAGAGAGAGAGAGAGAGAGAGAAAGAGAGCAGGGGAAGGGCAGAGAGAGAGGGAGACACAGAATCCAAAGCAGGCTCCGAGCTCCGAGCTGTCAGCACAGAGCCTGACGCGGGGCTCGAACCCATGAACTGTGAGATCATGACCTGGGCTGAAGGCGGATGTTCAACCAACTGAGCCACCCAGGCGCCCCTATACCAATAATCCACATTTAAAGGACCTTGCAAATAAGTCATGTACAAGGAAAATCATCATGTTTCCTAAACTCTCTGGAGGGTGATCAGACACACTACTGAACCATGGTTCTGATCTGACGCACCAATTCCCTTAAATGTATCAGCACACCATCATATCCAGTTTGTGGGTTTCCAGAATCTTTGTTTCCCCCTCTGGCCCACCATTTGAAAGGGATAGGAGGGTGCAGTGTAAACAACAGGAAACAAATGCATTTTTCTTTTAAGAAGTACAGAAAAAGTCAGGTAAGGAACAAGTTTGAAATAATGAGATAAAATTTAATGCTAGAGCTATTTATATGGTCTATTTACTAACGATTTGCTGCATCATCAAGAATTCATTTATGGCAAAACTCCACTATGCTCTATAGGATTCCTGCTGGCTCCCTAATCCTCAACTTTTCCATGTGTGAGAACCAGTTCTAGGAACAGAAGTTGTCTTAGTCAGCTCAGGCTGCTATAAGAAAATACAACTTTTTGGAGTGCCTGGGTGAGTCAGTTAAACGTCCGACTTCGGCTCAGGTCACGATCTCACAGTTTGTGGCCTTGAGCCCCGCGTCAGGCTCTGTGCTGACAGCTCAGAGCCTGGAGGCTGCTTCGGATTCTGCGTCTCCCTCTCTCTCTGCCCCTCTCCTGCTCATGCTCTCTCTCTCTCTCTCTCAAAAGTAAATAAACATTAAAAAAACACAACTTTTCATTGTACCCTCACGTGGTGGAGAGCAGAGACAGGAAGGAAGCTCTCTCATGTTCTTACAAGGGGACTCAGCCCCTTCCTGAGGTCTCTATCCCCAAGACCTAATCAACTCTTGAAGGCCCCACCTCCTAATACCATTACACTGAGGGGTTAGGATTTCAACATATGAATTTTGGGGGACACAAAAATGCAGTCCATAGTGGATGGGCTGTGAGCTCCTCCATCATATTCTCCCCCATTAGCCTCCAAAGTAAAATCCAGGAATAGAGTGATGAATGTCACTGCAGTTCGTCACTTGGCTCCCACCTCCAGACTTAGACTTACTAGCCTCCATAGATAGCTACACACCATAGATGGCTGCACTCAGACTATGTAGCTATACGGCTTACTACTCTTAAAAGGAGAGAAACAAGTGCACCTGGGTGGCTTAGTTGATTAAGCATCCGACTCTTGATTTCAGCTCAGGTCATGATCCCGGGGAGATAGGATCAAGCCCCACATCGGGCTCCATGATGAGTGTGGAGCCTGCTTAATACTCTGTTTCTGTCCCTCACCCCCACCCCACGCACATGCTGTCTCTCTCTCTGGCTGTCTGTTAAAAAAAAAAAAAAAAAGAGGAAGGAAACCAAAAAAATGTTGTTTGCTTTCATGTGTTTGTGCCTTTGATCACAGGATTTCCTCAGCTTGGAATATCCTTTTCTGCATCTTCTTTATCAAGTCTCAACTCATTTTTCAAGGCCAAGGTCAAGGGATAACTCTTCTGTGAAGCCATCCCTAATCTCCTTAGGCAGAACTAATTTAACCTTCCTCCACCCTTGCAGGTCCCTTTGCTTAGCGCTGGTAAATCTGCCTAACATGCACTTTATTCTGCCTTGTATTAAGCACATTGACATGTTTGTCTCTTCCACTAGATTGTGAGCAACTTGTGATCTGGGAACAGATGTTAATTCCTCTTTGCTCGTGACACAGAATCCCTTGGTCCTCGTGGCTCTCCGTTCAAAGTGGTCGTCATCCCATGGTATTATTTGGGGAAAAGATAAACAGTCTTTTCTTTATTCACCACCAACGAAGCATGCATTGAAATGGAGTCACAAAGTTCTCCCAAGACACAGCCCACTATGAGCCAGTTTTTAACAAAGGACCGTCTCGCGCTGCATGCAAAGGAGTGTTTGTATTGCAGAGCATATTTTGGAAAGTCTCCACTGTGCTCTTTGGAAAACACGAGCCAATCACCACTGAAATCTATGCCTGTGTCTATTACCTATTCCTCGGCATCTGTTCTTGCTGTCTCCATGGGAAAGAGGTTTTCTTTAAGGTACAAACCAGAACTTTCCTTATCTTATCAGCCAGCTTCACAATCAATTGGTGTCTAACCGCAATCCCAGAGGGAAGTTAGAGGAGTAGCCGCATATTTCCAACACCCAGATATTGGTTGGGAGGGGCCCTGTGCTGATCTGGCTCTTATTCTGGTCCAGTGGGACACTCGAGGGAGGAACAGTCTACCCGCTCATCAGTTGGGTTTTCTTCGTTCATTATTGCAGACACATTCATGCAAATACCAAACCTCTAAAGGAAGCACTTTGAATCACAATTCAGTCGACAGCCTGGGCTCCGTTTGAACTCTGGGAACACACATTTCAAAATGAATATCAGGGTTTTTGCCACTGCAGTCCTTCTGGCTGGATAGGGCAAGAGCTTGGCAAGGGAGGTGCAGTAATAAGAAAAATGATCAGCAGCCTCTTTGCTTCTTCAGCCAGGCTACCAGACAAACCTGAATCCCCAAAGTGATTCGCACCCAGTGACGCTGCCTTCTGAGAGCAAAAAAACTCTGTAAATGCGGGTAGAGTAGAAACAGCAGGGATTAGTGGAATGCATAAGCTGAGATCATGGCTCGGCACCCAGAAAGCATTCGCCCAGCTGGGGGGTAATAGGAAGCCCGTTCCATTGATGCGCAATATTTTTGGATTTTTCCACGTATTCATGGCTCATGTTTTTCTCACAATAACTATGGAATACTAAATTGGACCTATCGGGTTGATTCTCTAGAGGTGTGATTGCCTCCCCAAAGCCCCACAGCCTTTACTCACCCTCAATCTGAAATCCGAAATTTCCTTTAGTTCCAGCTTACAGCCCTGCTAAATTGCAAAACCTTCAGGACAACTAAACTTGTAGGCAGCATTTTGAAAGGACCTGAAAGCAGGTTTTGATAAAGATGAAACATAATAAAGATACTAGGCCTTAGAAGGTGGCTGACCCCAGAGGGTAGAGAATATAAGCACAGCCTACATCAGGGCTCTCAGATGAAAATAATACTTCATTGTTGAACACCAGCCATGTGTCAGGCACAGCTCTAAGCCCCTTTCATGGAATGTTTCACATAATACTTGCAATAACCCTCTGAGGACATAAAACTACTATCCCCATTTTGCAGATGGAAATACTGAGGCACAAAGAGGTTAAGTAATGTTCTTTGTTTTTTGTTTTGTTTTGTTTTTGTTTGTTTGTTTGTTTTTAGAGAGAGAGCACCCGAGCAGGGGAGAGTGGCAAAGGGAGAGAGAAAATCTTAAGTAGGCTCAGTATGGAGCCCAACATGGGGCTCGATTCCATGAACCCTGGGATCATGACCTGAGCCAAAATCAAGAGTCAGATACCCAACCAACTGAGCCGCCCAGGCGCCCCAGAGGTTAAGTAGTTTTACAAGGTAATTTACTGGCAGAACCAGAATTTGGATATGGTGGCAGCTGACATTGGTAAATGTTGATGGTAACATGTGTGAGATACAGTGCTAAGCACTTCCCATGAATTATCTCATAACAAATCCTCCAAAAACCCTTGACAGCCAGTGCCATTATTAACCCCATTTGACAGATTAAGAAAGTGTGGTTCAGAGAGTTAAGTTATTTCACCATGGTCACATAGCAAATAACTGACAAGCCAATATTCCAACGTAAGCACTTTGGTTCTGTGGCCTGCACTCTTTTTTTTTTTTTTAATGGTTATTGATTTTTAAGAGAGAGAGACAGAGCATGAGCAGGGGAGGGGCAGAGAGAGAGGGAGACACAGAATCTGAAGCAGGCTCCAGGCTCCGAGCTGTCGGCATGGAGTCCCACGTGGGGCTCGAACTCACTAACTGCAAGATCATGACCTGAGCCGAAGTCAGATGCTTAACCCACTGAGCCCCCCAGGTGCTCCCTGCGGGCCGCGCTCTTGACAACTATCTTATACTGGTGTGTGGTGGCTAAGGTCTCACAGCCCTCGGCAGAAACAGGACCTAAATCCAGGGTCCCGGAATCGTTGCTTTTACTAGGCCGCCTGACCACTTCCCACAGAGATGCCCTACGGCTTGGGATTTAGTGGCCAAGGCCTCTCCCGGTCCTGCCTCTGTCAAATAAGTAGCTCGAAGGCAGCTTCTTAGGTTTTGGTTATTGCACAACAGTTTGGTGAATTCGTTGCTGTTTCTTGCGGCATTCTGAAGCTGCGAATTCCTAAAGATCCGATCTAAGAAAACTATAAAGAATAAATAACCCCAGAATGTCCCCTCCTAATCCGTTCCCTCTCCCTCTTCAGGTCTTACAGGAAGTACATTGGCAATTATCACAAGAAAACCAATCATTCAGCCAGCACTACCTAACAAATCGCCCTGAAACTATTTTAGAAGTGACAGATGAGGATAAGGTCCCGGAAGGCACATGTTCCTGCTGCCTTAATTGCTGCCTGACTAAAAGCATGAGGCAAACAATATTGAGAATCTTATCTCTGACATGCACTACCTCAGACGGCAGAAGAAGCTGTACATGTACCTATCAAATAGGCCTACCGAAACCTTGTTTGCTCAATATTAATTAAGAGATGTTAATATAACCCAGCATCTGTGAACAAGCGGAGAAGTACTTCGTATCTTTATAACCCTTTTAATAGATTAAGTAGCTCAAGGTGCTTCTTTTAAAATTTTGTTTAATGTTTTTATTTAGTTTTGAGACAGAGGGAGACAGGGCATGAGCACGGAAAGGGCAGAGAGAGAGGGAGACACAGAATCTGAAGCAGGCTCCAGGCTCTGAGCTGTCAGCACAGAGCCCGACCAGGGGCTCGAACTTGCAGACCGTGAGATCATGACCTGAGCCTAAGTCGGAGGCTCAACCGACTGAGACACCCAGGCGCCCCTCAAGGTGCTTTTATAAACACTGGAATTTAACCTTCTAATACCTCTAGGATATAAGAAAAGGGTGAAGGTTTAGTCCTCCCTATTTGATAACAAGAGAGAGAGAAACAAAGATATTAAACAAAGCAAGTCTCCAGATTTGGATTTCACTGCTATGTTTTTATTTTTTTAATTTTTTCATGTTTATTTATTAGTTTGAGACAGAGAGACAGAGTGCGAGCCAGGGAGGGGCAGAGAGAGACAGAGACCCAGAATCCAAAGCAGGCTCCAGGCTCTGAGCTGTCAGCACAGAGCCCAACACGGGGCTTGAACCCACGAACCGTGAGATCAGGACCTGAGTCAGAGTCGGACGCTTAACTGACAGAGCGACCCAGGCACCCCAGTAATTCACTGCTATGATTTCAAACAAGAAGTTCTACCCTGGCAGGACTCATTCTAGGCAAAAATATGAGGGCAAAATTTGGTTTTTGAGTCCTTCTAGATTTTCCTTTATCCATTCAGCAATCTTCATGCCCTTTCTGTGATTCTCCCTTCCCCCTACTCAAAGAGCCTAATGCTAAAAGACTTCTATTATGGCTTCTAATATGGATTAGAACTATGCTCTGTGACCTGCTCTCCACATTGCCACTCAAGAAATTTCCCTCTTCTAAAGGGGCTTCCTACAAAGTGCCATGTATAAAATGAATCAGGTGACTTGACAGTCCCAGTTCTGGGACAGTATGTGACAAACAAAAGCACCAGTAGGTAAGAATAGATGTAGGGTGGGGTGAAAACTGTCCCAGCTGCACAGGACTGAAGTTTCCTGGGATGCAGGACGTTCAGTGCTAAACCCAGAAAAGTCCCAGGTGAACTGAAAGTTGATGACCTGAGGAGTACTGTAAGCAAATGACTGGGGGGGGAGCAACCTTAAACGTTTATCGATAGGATAATGGTTGGGTAAATTACGGGAGACTATTTTGTAGGATATTACCCAGCTTTTAAAATGAGTGAGGTAGGGGCACCTGGGTGGCTCTGTCAGTTCAGAGTCCAATTTCGGCTCAGGTCATGATCTCGTGGTTCATGGGTTCGAGCCCCACGTCGAGCTCTGTGCTGACAGCTCAGAGCCTGGAGCCTGCTTCAGATTTTGTGTCTCCCCCTCTGTCTGCCCCTCCCTTGCTTGTGCTCTCTCTCTCTCTCTCTCTCTCTCTCTCAAAAATAAACATTGAAAATTTTTTTAAAAGAATGAGGTAAATCTGTATGTATTGAATAGAAAACATTTCTACAAGGAAGTATTAAATGAAAAATCAAAATATACAGTAATATGTGTAGTGTGGTCCCATTTTTGTGAAAATTTAAGAAAAAGACACCTAGGAGCACCTAGTGGCTCAGTCGAGTGACTGTCCGACTCTTGATTTCGGCTCAGGTCATGTTCCCAGGATCGTGGGATCAAGCCCCATGTCTCTCTCCCCCTCTGCCCCAATGCATGCTCTCTCTCTCGAATAAAAAATTTTAAATGTGGAAAAGAAAAAGACACCTAAAATAGAAAAGTGATGTGACCAGCTTTGCCCATTAGACCCAATCCTTAAAATGAAAAGAAAATGGCTTGGCATTTTAAAAATTCACTTTTGTACTGGATCACACAAGAATGACCCATACATTTGGAGAGGTCATTAATAGTCATTATCACCTCAGGCCTAGGAATTTTGAAAAATGTATCCTAATACATGAAAGAAGAGAGCAATCTGGAATAATGTAGAATTACAGTGTCATACCAGAACACGTGAGCATTCAAGGAGAAATGAATAGAATAAAAAGAATGATAGAATGAAACCCAAAAGGCATTATTTTCAATTTCTTTAAAGTGGCCTAAAAAGAGAAGCCGGATGCAATTTCTGGTGATGGAAGAGGAGGCAAAGAGTAAAATCATGTAAGATCATGTTCAGCCAGTAAATAGAAATTTTATTTTATTTATTATTATTTTTTTTAATTTTTTTGAGATAGCATGAGTGCACAATTGGGGAAGGGGTAGAGGCAGCGGGAGGGGGAGAGAGAGAGAGAGAGAGAGAGAGAGAGAGAGAATCTTAAGCAGGCTCCACACTCATCCCAGAGCTCAACGTGGGGCTCAATCCAATGACCCTGGGATCATGACCTGAGCCAATATCAAGAGTCAGAAGCATAACCCACTGAGCCACCCAGGCACCCCTAAAAGGAAAACTTTTATTTTATTTAAAAAAAACTTTTTTTAATGTTTATTTATTTTTGATATAGAGTGTGAGCAGGGGAGGGGCAGAAAGAGAGCACAGAGCCCGACTCAGGGCTCTAACCCATGCACCACAAGATCATGACCTGAGCTGAAGTCAGATGCTTAACCGACTGAGGCACCCAAGTGCCCCTAAAAGGAAAACTTTCAAAAGAACAAGGTGAATGTGTAACTAATGACATGGAAGTCTGTCCATAGTGCAAGGCCAAATGAAAACAAATTGCAGAACAATGTGTGTATAATCTTATTCCTTATATGTGCACATACATGTAGACACACATATTTGCATGTGCATAGAAAAAGTCTAGAGATACAGAAACTAGAGTGTTAACAGTGGTTAGTTCCGTAAAGGTGAGGAGGAAGAGTGGACATGACTTTCACTTTACATATTTACAAATTGTCCCAGGTTCTTTTTAAATTATAAGCATACATTGATGTCCTGTAAAGAAAGGGTTTTCATCCAAAGTAACCATTGTGACCGCAGAATGGAGACATTTTGGTGTATCTACACAAAAATATTTAGGCAGGGAGGCACCTGGGTGTCTCAGTCGGTCAAGTGTCTGACTCTTGATTTTGGCTCAGGTCATGATCTCACAATTTGTGAGATTGAGCCCTGCATCGGGCTCTGCACTGACAGATTCTGGGATTCTGTTTCTCTCTCTCTCTCCCCCCACCCCATCTCTCTCAAAATAAATAAATAAACTTTAAAAAAAATATGTAGTAAAGGGCGCCTGGCTGGCTCAGTCGGTTTAAGAGTCTGACTTCAGCTCAGGTCATGATCTCATGGTTTGTGAGTTCCAGCCCTGCATCAGGCCCCATGTTGACAGTTCAGAGCCTGGATCCTGCTTCGGATTCTGGGATTCTGTGTCTTCCTCTCTCTCTCTTCCTCCCCCCGACCTTTCTCCCTCCCTCTCTCTCTCTCTCTTTCTCTCTGTCTCTCTCAAAAATAAAGATGAAAAAAATATGTAGTAAAAATGAATCAACATGGGTGAATCCCACAAACATAATATTGAGCAAAAAAAAAAAATGTTTCAGAAAAATATACCCAGATACCCAGTGTGAGTCTATGAACATAAAGATCCAAACCATGCATAAAATGCAAAAAACATTGTTTGGAGATACATAAAGAAGAGCAAGGGGATGACAAACACAAAATTCAGAACCTCAGTTAATTCTGGAGAGAAGGAAGGAGTACCCAAGGTACTTCAAAGATTTTGTTTATATCCTGTTTCTTAGGCTGAATAGTGGGTAGATGGATGCTCATTTTATTATTATTACTTAAACCCTATGCATATGTTATATACACTCTCCTATATATTGGATCGATTTCATACATATAAATTACAGTGTTTTTTAATAATTAAAAACTTAAGCAGAAGAAAAAAGCAGTATTGATGTTATCCTGAAAAAAAATTACACACACACACACACACACGCACACACACGCGCACAATTAGATTAATTCATTCACATTGAAGGGTTAGAAGCTGAGTGGAGCCATAAAAGTCTGACCTGAGGGGCAAATGCAATTTAGCTGATGGTCTCTAGAGATTTGAAATCCTACCACCAAGGAATGAATGAATGGCATAGATTTGAGGCAGTACAAAGAAGAGGGGAGTAGTTTGGGGTGATTTGGAGACAAGGGGTATTCCTGATGTTCCCACATTACATCATAACATTTGGGGAACAGCTAATATCTTCTCCAAAAGAGTTCAGGGAGTCAATGGCTATACTATAAAATATATCTCCTGGGCTAGTACCGGGAAACCCCTCTAAAGTCTGATACACTGACTGCAGCCATGTCTATGAAGGGCTCCCAGGATGACCAGTAGAGTCTAATCACTTGGCTAAAATTTTCACTGACCTGAACCCAAATATTTGAATTGGTAACCCTAGAACAACATGATTTTTGACATGTTCATTCTTCATGGGACATTCTGCTGTGAGTACCTATCAATGAAATTGAACCAAAACAACTCTAATCGCCCCACCACATCCACTCTCCCCCACCCAGGAAAAGAAAATGGAAAAAAAAAAAAAAGAAGGTCATAATATGCTCAGGCATCCTGGTTTTGTTGAAATGATTTTAATTCCTTTGTTTCTTAATTGATACTTTTTCCCCTAGTAATTAAAATATGGCCATAAATAAGGACAAAGCCTTTTATATTACTTGACAATGACGGGGTCAGGCTCTCAGTCTCATATGCATCAGGCTGAGATGGGAAACAGCAGCATGATGGGGGAAACCATCTGTCTTTATTAAGACTTGGCACCAAAGGAGGACAGAATAGAGAAGAGCTCATTTAGTAAATGGCAGTTCCCATTCCTGCAAAAGCGACAGAAAATTTACTGCACTGTCAGCAAGAAAAAAATAATCCACTCAAAGAGAGTTGTATTAGGGAGATTTAAAGAGAAAGAGCTTTTTTAGTGATATGAGAGAGGATAAAAATTTCTACCTAATACTACATAACTAAGCAGAAAAAAAAAATCTGCTCGAGCCATGGTTCACGTTGCCTCGTCTAAGACCCTTTCCTTCTAGACCTATTTCTATCTTTTCCATTATTTCAGGCCAGAAACAAGCTCCAGTTCTACCTGAAGCCTACCCTAATTTCGGTCTAAACTGATTTCATCTTCCCACTGCCATATTTCCTAATGGGCATGATTTAGCGTGGTAATAATTCAGCATTTTTCTAGGTATTGTCATTCTGATTGTTTGATGTATTGGACTGCAAGTTTCTTACGGACACAGACTGTGTCCTAAATACTCTCAGAGCTCCTTTTAGCACCTGGCAGGGTGCTGGGCACATCATAATTTTTCAACAAATACTCGTTAATAGATTTTTCTCTTCTGATCTAAATCCCATTATCTGTGGCGGCCATCTTCACGAAACGAACACCTGAAAAAGAGAGCTTAATTTCTTAAATAACTAAAAGGTATTTCTCAGAGTAATACACAAACAGGGTCAAAACCTAATTAATAGAAGGGTGTCTGGGTGGCTCAGTCGGTTAAGCGTGTGACTCTTGGTTTCTGCTCAGGTCATGATCTCACGGTTCATGAGTTCGAGCCCTGCCTCGTGCTCTGTGCTGATAATGCGGAGTCTGCTTGGGATTCTCTCCCTGTGTCTCTCTCTTTCTGTCTTTCCGCTCCTCCCTCTGCTCATGCTCTCTCTCTCCCTCTTTCTCAAAATAAATAAATAAACTTAAAAAAAACCTAATACTTGTTTTGTTGTTAGCACCTCTTCTTACCTCTACATAAAATGCCTCTCCCACTCGGTCTCATTTATATCATTCTCTCTTCCCTCCCCCATTCATTTAATATAATTATATAATCGCTTTGATTCCTCTATCGGTGACTTTGAATTTTACATATTCTGGATGTGGTGCTTTTACCACGTGTCTTCAGTTCTTTTCCTTTTACCTCCCCAATTTTTTCATCCGTTACAGGCATACCTCGGACATCTTGTAGGTTCCGTTCCAGGCCATGGCAATAAAGCAAATATCGCAATAAAGCGAGTCACAATAAAGCAAGTTTGGCTTCCCCGTGCATATGAACGTTATGTTTAAGGTATACCATCACCTATTAAGCGTGCAATAGCATTTTGCCTGGGAAAAATGTACATACCTTCATTAAAATAATACTTTGTTGGGGTGCCTGGGTGGCTCAGTCAGTTGGGCGTCCAACTTCAGCTCAGGTCATGATCTCGCAGTTTGTGAGTTTGAGCCCCACGTCGGGCTCTGTGCTGACAGCTCGGAGCCTGCAGCCTGCTTCGAATTCCGTGTCTCCCTCTCTCTGCCCCTCCCATGCTGATGCTCTGTCTCTCTGTCTCTCAAAAATGGATAAATGTTTAAAAAAATACTTTGTTGCTAAAAGAAATACTAAACATCATTGGAGGGTACAGGAAACCATCATCATTTTGCTGGTGGAGGGTCTTGCCTCGATATTGACGGCTGCTGACCGATCAGGGTAGTGGCTGTTGAAGGTTGGGCTGCCCATGGCAATTTCTTAAAATAAGACAACAATGAGGTTTGCTGAATCCACTGACTCTCCCATTCACTTGAACACTTAAGGCCATTGTAGTGTTATTGATTGGCCTAATTTCAATATTGTTGTGTTTCAGGAAATAGGGAGGCCCAAGGAGAGAGAGAGAGAGAGAGACTGGGGAACAGCAAGTCAGTGGTACAGTCAAAACACACACAACATTTAAGTTCCTGGTCTTACATGCGCACTGTTCATGGCAGCCCAAACCAGTCATAATTGTAGCATCAGAGAGCGCTAATCACAGACCACCCTAACAAATATAATAATAATGAAAATGTCTAAAAGATTGTGAGAATTACAATGTAAATATGTTTAATCTGCTTAACCAGATATTTTCTCCAGCATATTGAAAAGTTGGGTGGTGGGGGCCCCTGGGTGGCTTAGTTAAGTCACTTGGTTAAGCATCCGACTTCAGCTCAGGTCATGATCTCATGGTCCATGAGTTCAAGTCCCACGTTGGGCTCTGTGCTGACAGCTCGGAGCCGGGAACCTGCTTCGGATTCTGCATCTTCCTCCCTCTCTGCCCCTCCCCTGCTCTCGCTTTGTCTCTCTCTCAAAAATAAACACTTAAAAAAAAAAGAAAAAGGGGTGCCTGGGTGGCGCAGTCGGTTAAGCGTCCGACTTCAGCCAGGTCACGATCTCGCGGTCCGTGAGTTCGAGCCCCGCGTCAGGCTCTGGGCTGATGGCTCGGAGCCTGGAGCCTGTTTCCGATTCTGTGTCTCCCTCTCTCTCTGCCCTTCCCCCGTTCATGCTCTGTCTCTCTCTGTCCCAAAAATAAATAAAAAACGTTGAAAAAAAAATTAAAAAAAAAAAAAAGAAAAGAAAAGTTGGGTGGCATTCATATGATTTTGCTAAACAGGAGTTGTGTTCAAATTTGCACCTGTTTGCCCATGCTTTAGCAATCTTTGCTAAACCACCGTCCCACGTCTGAAAGAGAAAAATAATTTAAATTGAATCGTGTGGGCACCTGGGTGGCTCACTTATTTAAATGTCTGACACTTGGTATTCGGCTCAGGTCATGATCTCACGATTTGGATCAAGCCCCAGGTCAGTCTCTATGTTCTTGGTGTATTTCCTCTTTTTTGCTGGACTAAATCCTCAACTTCCTTTGAAAGTATTTGACGCAGATTAATTTCAGAAGACATCTGTATCTGAAAATGCTTTTATTCTATTCTCACACTTGACTGATAGTTTAACTGGTTATAGCAGGCTGTGGTGAAGAAAGTCATTTTCTTTTTTTAAAGATTTCATTTTTAAGTAATCTCAGCACCCAACGTGGGGCTCAAAGTCACAACCCCAAGATCAAGAGTCGCATGCTCTACCAACTGAGCCAGCCAGGTGCCCCCAAATTCATTTTCCTTTAGAACTTAGAAGGCAATTGTCCAATATTGTCTCATCTGTGTGATTCCTGATAAAAGAAGACCAATGTCAATATCATTCTCATTTCTATGTAGGTTACCTATTTTCCTTTCTGGAAGCGTTGAGGATGTCTTCTATACTTTGTATTCTGAAACTCCACAAAAATACACTCTGAAAAATTCTCTTGTATTGTTTCTTTGATGATTCTATTATGTTCTCTCTTGAATTCCTATTAGTCAAATGCTGTATTTCCAGGTTTACTCTCTATGGATAATTGTTTTTCTACCTCATTTTCCTTCTTTTATTCTTTTTTGTGTTACTTTATTTGATATTTCCTCAACTCTATCTTCCAACTCTTCCCTTGAATTTTATCTCGGAAATGATATTTTTACTTCAAGAGATCTTTCTTTCCTCTCTTTCCTCTTATTATTTGTTTTCTTTTATTTAATTTTTTAACATTTATTTATTTATTTTTGAGCAACAGAGAGGGACAGAGTGTGAGCAGGGGAGGGGCAGAGAGAGAGGGAGACACAGAATCCGAAGCAGGCTCCAGGCTCTGAGCTGTCAGCACAGAGCCCAGTGCGGGCCTCAAACTCACAAAACATGAGATCATGAGTTGAAGTCAGATCATGATCTAAGTTGAAGTCAGATGCTCAACCGACTGAGCCACCCAGGTGCCCCTCTTATTACTTATTTTCAAATATCCTATTCCTCTTATATAAATGCAATGTTTTCTTGAATCCTTCTGAGTATACTAGAGTGTTTTGCCTGTCTTTTCTTATGTTCCTCTATCAGGGATCCTTTATTATTTTTTGTCTATTTGTTTATCATTCTCTTTCATGTTGAAAGTTTTCCTCAAAGATCTAGTGGTCATTGATTTTTTTTAAGTTTATTTATTTATTTTGAGAGAGAGAGAGAAAACGCAAGTGGGGGAGGGGCAGGGAGCGAGAGAAAGGATCCCAAGCAGGCTCCACACTGTCAGCACAGAGCCCAATGTGGGGCTCGATCCCACAAACCGTGAGATCATGACCTGAGCTGAAATCAAGAGTTGGAGGCTTAACCGACTGAGGCACCCAGGTGCCTCTGGTGGTCATTATTTTTTTTTGCTCACATGGACAAATGAAGCAATAAAAAAGTGATTGGGGCAGCGCCTGGGTGGCTCAGTCGGTTGAGCGTCCAACTTCAGCTCAGGTCATGATCTCACAACTTGTGGGTTCAAGCCCGGCATCGGGCTCTGTGCTGACAGCTCAGAGCCTGGAACCTGCTTCAGATTCTGTGTCCCCCCCTCTCTCTCTGTGCCTCCTCCGCGTGTTCTCTCTCTCTCTCTCTCTCTTAAAAAAAATAATAAACATTAAAAAAATTTTTTTAGTGATTGGGAGCTTCATATAATGAGTAGAGAGCTAGCTATTTTGTTGGGGGGATTCCTAAGGGCAAAAATATTGAAGACTTTTCTCTTGGACCTCTCAGTACCTTTAAAGAATAACACTCCAACTTTTTGGAGCTCATGAAGGATATCACCTGCCTACAGAGCATTCTGTCCACCAGATTGGGGAGGGCACAGGGAGAATCAATTCTATACAAAAATGACTTAATTCATTCTCCCCGCTTCTGCCTCATATCTTATTCATTCTTTGTCAAACCCAGCCTTTATGCAGGGAAGAGTGACTTTCTCTTTCACCGTCTCGCCCCTCTGCAAGTATTCTAAGCTGTGGTTTCTTCCATACTGTTTCATCAGTTACCACTCTTTCAGCTGTTTTCCAGGATTCATCCATGAATGGCCTCCTTTCCCATCCTCTTTATCATCACGAATTTATATCTTTTGTATTCCTCTGCTACTTTGGGATGTACAGGCTATATATGCATGTAATCTTCTATGCAGAAGCTTTCTGGTTTGATGTAGTCTCACTTGTTTATTTCTGCTTTTATTTTATTGCTTGCACATTCTGTGTCATATCCAAAAAGTCTTTGCCAAGACCAATGTGATGGAGCTTTTTCCCTACGTTTTCTTGCAGGAGTTTTTAGGTCTTACATTTAAACGTTTAATCCATTTCGAGTTAATTTTTGTGAATGGTATATTAAAGGGGTCCAGTTTTATTCTTGGGCCTGTGAATATCGCTTTCGCAACAACATTTATTGAAGAGACTATCTTTTCTCCATTGCGTATTTCTTGGCTCCCTTGTCAAATATTAGTTGACCATATACGCACAAATTTATTTCTAGGCTCTTGATTTATTTCTAGGCTTTGGTCTATGTGTCTGTTTTTATGCCAGTACCATACTGCTTTGATTACTACAGTTTTGTAATATAGTTTGAAATCAGGAAGAGTGATGCTATCCACCTTTGTTCTTCTTTCTCAAGACTGCTTGGCTATTCATGGTGTTTTGTGGTTGTATATGAATTTGAGGATATCTTTTCTATTGCTATACAAAATAAGACTTTCTATGCATAGGCCAAGGGTGTCTGATAAAGTTTTTAGTGCAATCAGTTCATTAGGCACCTACCTGTCTTTTCCCCCAAGGCAGTGGTTCTTAATATAAGGAGCTTATTAAAAATACATAATCTCAGTTCTAAGCCCTGCAGGACATCTGGGGTAGAGCCAACATTCTGTATTTTCAAAGAGCTTGCTAGGTAATAAAGCATGGCCCTGGTTAAGAACCACTGACCACGGAAAGGCCAGCAACAGCAAGGCTGAA
Organism: Panthera uncia; assembly: GCF_023721935.1. Classification (NCBI taxonomy): domain Eukaryota; kingdom Metazoa; phylum Chordata; class Mammalia; order Carnivora; family Felidae; genus Panthera; species Panthera uncia. The sequence goes on from NC_064817.1 coordinate 87,228,496, forward strand.
CCACTCTCATTGTCTTTTCTTCCTTGTTCAACTCCTATTATTACTGACTCTAGGGTTACGTGGGAGGCTTTAAGGTGAGTATTTTCAGAGAATAGCTGCTGCATGGCTACCTCAATAAATTTTTTTAATGTTTATTCACTTTTTTGAGAGAGAGAGAGTGTGAATGGGGGAGCAGCAGGGAGAGAGGGAGACACAGAATCTGAAGCAGGCTCCAGGCTCTAAGCTGTCAGCACAGAGCCTGATGCAGGGCTCAAACCCATGACTGTGAGATCATGACCTGAGCCGAAGTTGGATATTTAACTGACTGAGCCATCCAGGAGCCCCTATGGCTACCTCGATAAAAACCCACGAAGCAATTAATAAAACATTGACAGATTTAATCTGTGCTGAGTAAATTCACTTGTCCGAGGTCATCAGTGTGAGTGATGAAGATAGGAACAGTACTTGGACCAATCATCATATGTAGTCCAAGCCAGACGGTACGATCCCTTCTAAATGTCTAAATATATAACAGGAAGGTAAGAAATTATATTATCGCAGTGCTAGTGCTTAGCTACCAGAAAAAAAATATTTCATCCCTGTAAGGATGAAATAAGCAAACTCTGAATTTGAGCAATGTGTACTAGGTTTTACTGGGTGGACAGGTTATTTTTAAAGGGGACTACTAGGGTTCTAATCAAGACAACCTGACATTATTGATTCCCTGTCTTTTTTTTTTTTAATCTTTATTTATTTTTGAGAGAGAGACAGAGACAGAGTGCGAGCAGGGGAGGAACAGAGTGAGGGAGACACAGAATCCGAGGCAGGCTCCAGGCTCCCAGCTGTCAGCCATAGCCTGACGCGGGTCTCGAACTCATGAACCATGAGATCATGACCTGAGCCGAAGTCGGACACTGAACCGACTGAGCCACCCAGGCGCCCCTCACTGTCTTATTTTTAAGGCCTACAAGCCCTTTAGAACTTTGACATTGTCACTCCCACGGGAATCAGAAGTGAGCCAGACAGAGCTGCTGATGTGCAAATGCTAAGAAGGAGATCTTAGACATACCTTCAGTACCAGGGCAGGAGTCTGAGACAGTGGCTAAGAGCACGGGTTTAGAGTCAGACACAGCTGGGCTAAGAGATTAGGCGCCTTCGCTTACTGGTCGTGTGACCTTGAGCCAACAGCCTTGGCAAGGTTCGTTTTTCCCTTCTGTAGTTTCTAAAGCAAACCAAACTCTGTCAGGCTTTGGTGCCTCTTGTATAAGCTGCTCCCTCTGCTTTGAATACAACTCACCTCCTTTCACCCCAACTCCTACTCATCCTTCAGGCTCGAAATCAACACTGCTGCTCTCTGGAAGCCCCGATTCTCCAATCAGAGTTAGGCAACACTCTTCTGTGTCTCCTCCCCAAGTGCCCTAGACACATTTTCAATTAGAATACATTTGCAGTGATTGGTAGTTGGTAAAAATTTGTTCCTTCCATACATTAGGAACCAGCAAACTGGGCCCGTGTGCTACAACTGACCCATGACCTCTTTCTGTGTGGCACTCAAGAATAGTTTTGGCATTTTTATAGAGTTGGTTAAAAAAAAAAAAAAAGAGGAATATGCCATAGAGATCTTGAGTGTCCCACAAAGTCTAAAATATTTACTATCTGGCTTTTTTTTAAGGTTTATTTATTTTTTTTGAGAGAGAGAGAGAGAGAGAGAGCATGCACACAAGCACAAGTTGGGGAGGGGCAGAGAGAGAATCGCCAGCAGGCTCCCTGCTCTCAGCGCGAGAGCGCTAGGAAGGGCTTGATCTCAGGAACCATGAGATCATGACCTGAGCCAAAATCAAGAGCCAGATGCTTAACCAACTGAGCCACCCCACCATCTGGTTCACAGAAAAAGTTTGCTGATCCTTGCCATAGACTGTTAGCAATTTGAGGGTGAGGACTAATTTTCATTTCATTGTATGTCCTACTGCTAACCCAATGCTTGGCACTTAGATGTTTGTTGAATAAAAGAATGAAGTAACTAGTCTAACAGATATTTTTTAAAGTATAATTTATGATACAATCAAAACACAGGTTGGAGCACCTACGTGGCTCAGTTAGTTGAGCGTCCGACTTTGGCTCAGGTCATGATCTCATGGTTCGTGAGTTCAAGTCCCACATCGGGCTCTCTGCTGTAAGCACAGTCTGCTTCGGATCCTCTCTCTGCCCCTCCCCTACTTGCACTCTCCCAAAAATAAATAAATATTTTTTAAAAGTTTAGAACCAAAACACCACTTTATTTTGTCTCCCAGTGTGCAAATAAGACATATTCCATTGGGGTAAATTTTTTCTGACCCTGGATGGAAATTTGGGCAGACCACATGACTTTTTTGTTCATATATATATATATATATATATTTTTTTTTTTTTTTTTGAGAATAAACACTCCTCAGAACACTTGAAGTCACAAAACACACACTTGATTCAGCAATCAGGACATATTCAGTCCAAGATATTAATCAAATTCTTCAGGCTTTACTCAGAGATAACGTCCCCCCTCACACCCCATGCTAAGGCCTATAGACCATGGCTACCTGCTTTTAGAGAAGGAGGGGATGATAGGTTTACTTCTTTCTCTCCCCACTTTCAACCTCCTATTTGGACCCTCACCAGGGCAGAGCAGGAATAGAGAAGAGAGTAAAGGGATTAGTCATTTCTTCCTTGGTAGAATGAATGGCTTCCCATTTTCTGGGTCTCTGGCTCTTTCTTCTTTGGGTTCTTGAAAGTTTTTTTTTTGTTTGTTTGTTTGTTTTTTTTGAGAGAGAGAGAGAGAGAAAGAGAGAGAAACACAAGCAGGGAAGCGTCAGAAAGAGAAGGACACAGAATCTGAAGCAGGCTCCAGGCTCTGAGCTGTCAGCACAGAGCCTGATGTGGGGGCTTGAACCCAGGAACCATGAAGTGATGACCTGAGCAGAAGTTGGACGCTTAACCAACTGAGCCACCCAAGTGCCCCTATTTTAGGGGTTCTTTAAAGGTCCCCATCACTGAGAATCCCTCTCCTACAATTTGGGAGACCTGGGTTGATGCATTTCTATTCAGGTTGGTAGTTTACAACTCCTTCCTCAGTCCCTAAGAATCTAAAAGCTATTTTTAGATTAGTCCCTAAGAATCTCCAGCTATTTTTTGCTGGGGTCTCTCTACCCCTTTAGGTGGCTCTATTAGACAGGGTCCAGGATGAACCCACCTTGGCTTTCGCTATTGCATAACCCCCATTTGGCTCCCAGGAAACACTCAAACATCCTCTGCCCTGACAAATTCTGGGAATGCCAGCCAATCCCAACAAAGTCAACCCTGTCCTCCTGCCAAGGGCCACATTAGCTTTCTCAGAATGGAGTACAGCCCCAATCCTCTGCCTCCACTGTCAGGAACAAAAGTCAAGTTCTCTGAATGGTCTGGTGATACACCCTCTCGCTAGAGTTGAAATGAAGGAGGTAACATATCCCTTAATCCCAGCACGCCTGTGGAAGGTGGTATGGAGTCTTAGCCTGGCATCAGACACCTCTAAAGAAATGTATTCACGAGTTTTCTCTCCCACTCTCCTCCACAATCTGACTTCTTTTTATTTCTTGGAACCTGTTCTGGAGCATTTCCTTCATAAGTTCTGTATATGATAACCTGACTTTGGAATTTCCCATCCATTGTAGGGGCACCTATTATGTCTTCCTGGAAACCTGAATTTTATTTATTTTATTATTACTTTTTTTTAATTTTCAAGAGAGCGTGTGAGCGGGGAAGAGGGGGCACAGCCAGAGATAGAATCTTAAGCAGGCTCCATGCTAGCCTGACATGGGACTCGATCCCACCACCCTGGCATCATGACCTGAGCCGAAATCATGGGTCAGTCACTCAATCGACTGAGCCACCCAGGTGCTCCAGAAACTTGAATTTTATTTTTTTTTATTTTTTTTTTAAATTTTTAACGTTTATTTATTTTTGAGACAGAGAGAGACAGAGCATGAACGGGGGAGGGGCAAAGAGAGAGAGGGAGACACAGAATCGGAAGCAGGCTCCAGGCTCTGAGCCATCAGCCCAGAGCCCGACACGGGGCTCGAACTCACGGACTGCGAGATCGTGACCTGAGCTGAAGTCGGACGCTTAACCGACTGAGCCACCCAGGCGCCCCAAGAAACTTGAATTTTAACATCACGTTATCTAGAGCTTATTTTGTTCTAATTAGGTAAGAAAAAAATGGACTGCCCCTGGTAAAATCTTATATTCAAATAGCCTTATTCTCTTTTGACATCTAAAACTTGAAATGGCAACATTCACGTTTACTCAGCATCTACCATGTAGTACATGCTTTAGAGATATTTTCTCATATAATCCTCGTGATGATAGTCTTTGCCACTTTTACAGATGAGAAAATCCAGTCTCAAAAAATTGACTTTCTCAAGGTAACGCAGAAAATGCAGATCAGATCTGAGGCTGAAACCCATGTCTATCTGACTTCAAAATCGTGGTCCGTTTGTTAACACTATAACCTTCGATCTTGTCCACTGAACTACCCCAAATGGCAGAATAGGAGTGAACGTGTATCCCCAGGGAGCACCGGGCAGCCTGAAGAAGCCCCGCAGAATGTCTCTGAAGTCTCATGCTTGACTAAAAACGCATACAAAATGTGCGTTTTATTCAACGTGTTGTCATATAAACCACATCAAAAATTATCACTCAAATGACCTATGCTCTCCTTGTCTGAATCTTCAAGGAAAATTAATCCTCTAGCAAGATGCATTGTGTTTATCCTGTAGTTTTGTGAATCGTGAGTGTACCACTGCAGTGTGAGTGACCCCAGCATCATCCATAAGGTATTAGACTAGCCGGCAAAGCATTGAGGATTTGCAGCAGAGCCTCTACCCATTGTAACCGCTAGAATTTGGAAAACGAAAAGAGAAGATGCAAGGCTTGTCAGGGAGAATTTGGGGAGAAAGGGAAAGCACCGAAGTAATTTCTTAAAAATTGGCATAACACTATTATTATTATTATATACTATCATTATTATACTACTATTATTGTTATATACAATTATTAATTCCATAACAAAATTTGCTGATGACCATGAGTTATTGGATGAACAGTGCACTAATAATGTTATAATACTGGAAAAGTCAGGAGACCATTCAGCTGTTCTTAACCTGTAGGCCATGGAGCATGGAAATTATATGCCTATTTTTGAGGGAAGGGAAGGTCCACAGCTTTTACTAGGTTCACAACGGAATCCAAGACCCAGAGACAGTTAAGAACCACTGCTTCAGGGAGAAGAGCAGAGAATTGGGGATCGCACTGCCTTGTTTTCAAATACTTGCTCCAAGCTTACTAAATTGCATGATATGCCTTCTCCCTGAGCCTCAGTTTCCTTATTTGTAAAATGAGGATAATAATACCCAAGTCATACGGTTGTTGTGAGGGTTAAATGAAATTCCCTACATTAATTGCTTGAACAGAGTAGGCACTCAAGAAATGTTAATCCCCTTGCTCCTGCCACAATATATATAACACAGTAGGGACATTTAAACTACAGGTGGATAAGGGGCACCTGGGTGGCTCAGTCAGTTAAGCATCCGACTCTTGATCTCGGCTCAGGTGATCTCACGCTTTGGGAGTTCAAGCCCCACTTTGGGCTTTGTGTTGACAGCATGGAACCTGCTTGGGATTCACTGTCTCCCTCTGCCTCCCTCTCTTTCAAAAATAAATAAACACTACAAATAAAATAGAGGCGCCTGAGTGGCTCAGTCGGTTAAGCGTCTGACTTCAGCTCAGGTCATGATCTCCCAGCTCAAGTGGGTTTGAGCCCCTCATCAGGCTCTGTGCTGACAGCTCAGAGCCTGAAGCCTGCTCCGGATTCTGTGTCTCCCTTTCTTTCTGCCCCTCCCCCGCTGGTTCTCTCTCTCTCTCTGTCTCTCTCTCTCTCTCAAAAATAAATGAACATTAAAAAATTTTTTTGGTTGATGGGAGAGGGGAAAGTGGGTGATGGGCACTGAGGAGGGCACCTGTTGGGATGAGCACTGGGCGTTGTATGGAAACCAATTTGACAATAAATTATATTTAATATAAATAAATAAATAAATAAATAATTTTTAAAACTCTGAAAAAAATTTTAATAAAATAAATTACAGGTAGATGTACCATTTATAATGGAACATATACCCTGGATAAATACACTTTCTTCAAAGATATTCTACCTAATGCTCAGACCTGAATTCCAAAACTGATGTTACATTTCCACACACACACACAGATTATTCAGTTGGTGCAAAAAAAAAAAAGTTTCCCAAATCTGGGCACACACATATGCATACATGCTATTCGTAAAGATGAAATTATTCAAATACCACGCTCCGTGCTGGCATGTTCCGTTTCAATTCTGAGCATTGATTACCATAAGACCTCGGCTGAGAAACCTCTTGAATCCAGCAAGGGATCTGACCCGCTTGGGTAACCTATGAAGAAGCTTTTGGCAAGACAGGGAGGCTTCGCTATTCCTACAGCTTCATGAGGAAGCCTCGAAGGGGTTAAAGTGGAAGGCTTACACAAACTTTGCCTCTCCGCTTCTCCCTTATCTCCTCCCTCTCTGGCTCTGCTCTCCGCCCGGCTAAGGCAGAGCAGAGCTGAATCACACTACCTTTCCCCGCATCCTCTAAACTGTTGCCTGCGAAAGAGGGACCGGGGACTGAACTGTTCAGACTGCTTCCATTCAAGGGTTCCGGACGGTATATACGCATCCAAGCAGACACTTCTCTTGGCTCTTTTGGAGTTTAAAAGGCGCAGGCATCCGACACTGCGGCTGTAAGTGGCAACTGGCGTTTCAAGTAACTAATCCAAGGTGCTTTTCTGTGTTGGCGCCGGCAAGGTCGGACTCTTTGGGAGGACGAGAGAGAAAGCATACTTTGCACGCACACTGTCCTGCTTCTCTGGCAAACTGAGGCTTTCGTTCTGTTTTCCAGATTTGCCAGAGATGTTCCTGAACAAGTTGCCTGGCGGTGCAAGCTTCAAAAGGGATACTTAAATGGCCAGCCCCATTTCGTCCCGTAAGCCAGGAAAGGTAAGAGAGATTTGGAAATCTTATGATGTTATTATTTGTTATTCATGGTGAAATGAGCGGCATTATCTTATTTATGGGCAGGTGTGACGAGTAGGCACCGTCTGCAGCAGGAGAGACAGCAACTCTCACTTGAGAAAGCTTATTACCTAATGGCTCTAGCCGTTGAAGCTTTTGCTGCTCGAATTGTTTTTCCATAGGCTGATGTGAAACCAGATACTCTAAGAGCCTCTACCTCCCTTAGTTATCTCTCCCCTACACCGGGCGGATAAATACAAACGGGACGGGTTAACCCCTGCAAGCCATTGCAATGGATAGTTTCGACTTTCTCTGGCCGAAGAAATACCAATCTGATTTGGGTGGTCCAGGCAGAACTTTGTTGCTCCTAATTCGAAACAAGCTTCGCCCCAGGGATCCCTTTCAGGATTGATGGATGGAAAGCCCCACATTCCCTTCATGATCTGGGTGTGTTCATTATTTTACTTCTGTGAAGGTATATGTATTATGCTGATGTCAAACACTATTACCCAGTACTTGGCAGTTTGAGGTTCATCACCAAAACAGAACGAGTGTTTTTTTTTTTTAACTACCGAGGGAGTTCTATTTACCAAGTTGATGACAACACATGCAGTGAGAAAGCCAAAGGTGCATTTGCATCTCTTGTGGGCATTTTGATTTACATTAGAAGTGAAGGAAAGCAGATGTTCAGGCTAATGTTGGACATTGGACCATTATTAAATTAATCCCTTTCCCTCTGCGGTTCCCCCAAACTCCCCTCCCCATTTCTTTTCTTCCTCCCTCCTTTCACAATGTTTTCCTGCTTCCCTATTTTTATCTCTACTTCTTTTTTTAAGTTTTTATTTATTTATTTATTTGGGGGGTTGGGCAGACAGAGAGGGAGGGAGAGAATCCTAAGCAGGCTCTGCACTGTCAGCACGGAGCCCGACGTGGGGCTCGAACCCACAAACCGTGAGATCGTGACCTGAGCAGAAACCAAGTCGGACGCTCAACCGGCTGAGCCACCCAGTTGCCCCTGTCTCTACATCTTACTCACTCATTCTTTCTTTCCTGTTATTCACACAACCCTCATCTTCTTCCTCCTCACATTTCCTTCCTTTCCTCCTCTCACTTTCTCTCTATCCCCCCTTCTTCCCCGCTGCCCCCCGAATTCCTTACCCTTTTCCTATCCCCCACTCTCCTCCTTATCCCTGCATAGCTTTCAACCACTCTTACAAAAACTAGAGACTAATTCTTATTTTATAAGTTTCCCGGAAAGGATTGTGCGATACTCAAATTGTATAAGGGTCTTTCCATGAAAATTGGATCCTTCAGAATCAACAGAATTTCAATATCTTTTAAAATCGCGTGGGGCCTTTTCTTCCCAAATGGTGCAGGGCTTTTAGCAGAGCAATCACATTCTCCGTGCAACTCATTAGTGCGTTAGCAAAGAGAGCTCTGGCAATCCTGTTCAGAAAGCTTTTATGAGAAGTTGTCACAGATGCAGGACCAGAGTAACAAAGAGGATTCCTCAATACCTAACTTTTCCTTTACTCACTTCACAATCCTTAACAGGTTTCAGAAATTTAATCAGTAGACCTCTCTGAATTCACCAGGGTGTTTGGTCTCCTGCAGACTATAGAGGTTTCAGGAATATGTGATTAGTTGGTCTTCCAAACCCTCAAATGGGATGTGTAAAGAAACTGAGAACTGTACATGAGATCACTGTTCTCCACACCTTCTCCAAGCTTCACAGAATTCTAATATTTAATAAATATTCGCACCTAAGGAAGATTCGGGGTCGAAGGGTCGGAGGAGGCAGACAATGTATTATCAATTGTGACTGAAAAGCCTCTATAGACAAAATTAAACTTTCTAAAATTTCAGGCGGCAATCCCACCCCATGTAGTTTTCCTTTCAAATCATGTAACTGATCGTAACTCAAGAGCAAAGTTTCTGACAACGTGATTATTTCTTAATTCCAGATTATAACCGGGAGTCTAGTTTCCTTTGCACAACGAGGTATGGGGAGTGGGGAAGAGGAATGAAAAGAAAAGGGAGTTTCGGACTCGCCCCAAAGTATATTAGCAATGAGAACAAAGAGAAGACTATGCTTCTCTTCCAGCTGTCAGTGCTAAGTGCATTTCCTCCTGTCCATGCATTTATTCACTAATTATCGAACAGCTACTGTGAGCAAGGTTAAGGGATAGAATGTTGAAAAAGATCCTCAAGGGGTTTATAAATTGTGATTTGGGGGGAAACACAGGAAATAGATATTTGTAACATGAGGCGAATGTAACCTCTCTGGGAGAGATACAAAGCATGTGGGAATTAGGATTTGGATGGGGAAATTAAGGTCAGTTTCATGAGCCGAACCATGGAGGATGGTAGCATTTGCCCAAATGGAGAAATGTGAAGATGAAAGGAACTGGTCAAATAAAAACATGGAGGCACGGAAGTAGATGACAGTGAACATTACAGCTTAGTTGGAAAGGAGGGTAGTGGAAGGATGTAGGTCAGCCAGGACCCGGGCATGGCCGCCCTTGAATGCCAAGCTAAGGAGAATGGAGGAAAGTCCCAAAGCAATTAGGATCCTCCAAGGCAATATGCGGGCTTCCAAAACTTTACTCCTTTTTCATTCTATTTGAGTAGGTGTGAATAAATCATATAGCTTGACACTTTTTTACGAAGTTAAAAATAAAACTAAGCAACATATTGCTTAGGCATAGGTGTGTGTGTGTGTGTGTGTGTGTGTGTGTGTGTGTAAATAAAAGCAAGGTAATGACTCACAAAATTCAGAGTATTGATTGTTTGGGAGGATGAGTAGGTAGCAGGATGAGATGGGGTGGAGCATAGGTAGATGTCCAAAGAAATTATTAGTTGTTCTCAATCTTGAAGTGGGTGAGTGTTTTTCACAGGTGTTTGTCCATCAGCTTATTAAATAAGCAAATAAAAGAGGCCCTGGAGGCACCTGGGTGGCTGAGTCGGTTAAGTATCTGACTTCAGCTCAGGTTATGATCTCTTGGTTCATGAGTTCGAGCCCCACATCAGGCTTTCTGCTGTCAGCACAAAGCCTGCTTTGGATCCTCTGTCCCCGTCTCTCTCTGCCCCTCCCCTGCTGGTGCTCTCTCTCTGTCTCTCTCAAAATAAATAAGTAAACTTTTAAAATTTTTCAAAAAAATTGCACCCATGATGGCAACGTGCCATAAACCAAGGAGTATGACTTATCCAAACCTGTACTTGAGTTACTCCAATGTCAAAGAGGCATCTCGCACTTGACTTGCACTAGCAGTGAGTGAGTTATCTTCCTTCCACTTCTCTCTTGGAGGGCAGGTGAAAAAGTGATGCCTCTGTCTGGGCTGCCCGGGACTGTCAGAGTCCTGAACCTGAAGTGCTCTCTCGAGTTTGTAGAGTGGTGTTTCTCAGCCCTGGCTGCGTATCAAAATCACCTGTAGAGCTTTAAGCATTACAGATGTTCATGCCCCCACGCCGACCTACTGAATCAGAGCTTCTGGAGGGAGGACCCAGGTACATACATTTTCAAAAAGCTTTTTATAAGCGATCCTGAGGGCAGCAGGAACTAGAAACCATTCCTTGCAGAGTGTGCTTAGAAATTCTAAGTGGCTAGCTTGTCACAAAGGACAGATTTCAGGGTCCTATCGATACCCAGAGATTCCGATCTAAAAAGCAAGGGAAAGGACCTGGAAGTCTGCATTTGTAGTAAGCATCTCCAGGTGAGTCTGATGAAGGGACTTCCTGGGACCACAGTGAGAAACATTGCCCCAAAGGTTCCAAAACACTAGGGACTCTGGGTGATTACTCTGTGTACTCGTTTCCTAGGGCTGCCATAAACAAACTACCACAAACTAGGTGGCTTCAAACAACAGCAGTGTATTCTCTTAGGTCTGGAGGCTAGAAGTCTGAAATCAGGGCATCAGCAGGGCCACGTTCTCTCTGCAATCTGTAGGGTAAAGTCTTTCCTTGGCTCTTCTAGTTTCTGGGGTCTGCTGGCAATCCCTGGCAATCCTTGGCTTGGAGATGCAGCACTCCAATCTCTGTTTCTGTCTTCCCTTCTTTTCTTTTTTTTTAGTGTTAATTTATTTTTGAGAGAGAGAGAGAGAGAGAGAGCAAGCAGGGGAGTGGCAGAGAGAGAGGGAGACACGGAATCCAAAGTAGGCTCCAGGCTCTGAGCCATCAGCACAGAGCCGACATGAGGCTTGAATTCATGAACGTCGAGATCATGACCTGAGCCGAAGTCAGATGTTTAACCGACTGAGCCACCCAGGTGCCCCTCTCTCTTCCCTTCTGATAAGGACACCAGTCGTATCGGATTAGGGCTAACTTAATGACCTCATTTTAACTGGAGCGCATCTACAAAGACCCTATGTCCAAATGAGGTCACATTCACAGGTACCAGGTGGTAGGACATCAACATATCTTTGGAGGAGACACAGGTCACCCCATAACACTGTTTTAAATAGTTTTTTTCTTTTTTCTTTAAAAAAATGTTTTTAACATTTACTTATTTGTGTGAGAGAGAGAGAGAGAGAGAAGACACAGAATCCGAAGCAGGCTCCAGGATCCAAGCTGTCAGCACAGAGTCTGACGCGGGGCTTGAACTCACACACCATGAGATCATGACCTGAGCCAAAGTTGAATGCTTAACCAATTGATCCACTCAGGTGTCCCTTAAATATATATATATATTTTTAAGTAGGTCCCCAGGGGTGCCTGGGTGGTTCGGTTGATTAAGCATCCGAATTCAGCTCAGGTCATGATCTCACAGTTCTTGAGTTCGAGCCCCGTGTCGGACTCTGTGCTGACAGCTGGGAGCCTGGAGCCTGCTTCAGATCTGTCTCTCCCTCTCTCTTTGCCCCTCCCCTGCTCACACTCTGTCCATGTCTCTGTCTCTCTCTGTCTCTCTCTCAAAAGTAAATACGTGTTAAAAATTTAAAAATAAATAAATAAATAAAGTAGGGCCCAAACCACCAATAAGACTGATTAGCTATGTTCTTTGGCTCGGATATCTGGAGAAAAAGACCTACACTTAGTTACCTTTCAAAGCTCAGTGTACAAAGAATCACTTGAAAAGCTTGGGCCCGGGATTCATATTCCTGGGTCTTGATCCAAGATACCAGAATTCAGGATAAAGGATATGTACTGTGATTGTCTTTTCTACTTATTAGTGGATCAGAAATCAAAAGAAATGTACCTTTACGTTGTGCAAACGTGTCTCCTCGACCACTGCTCCAAAGACAGTAGAAGGATACCCTGTCTCTTTGCTCATGTTTCTTGTGAGCCAGGTGCCTCTGCATGGGTGGTAGGGCAGTGGGTAGGCAGACTGAGACTCATCCAGATTCCAGAAAGTATAGTAATGTGGACTAGTAAATATAAAGTTTAAGTGCTTCCAGGCTGGGGGCAAAATTCAAGACTATTGGAAGGGTAATGTGATTGTTGGAGCCGTTTCTATTTACTCTTCTTTGGTATGTTGACAAGAGACAAAACTAGGCTACACTGTCAGCTCTCTGTTAACAGCACGCAAAGAAGTTTGATGGGTGATGGAGGTTTATTTTGTTTATTTTAGTCACCCAGACTCAGAATTCATGTTCACAACGACAAGCCAAATCATTTTTGGAAGACTTCAACAGTAAATAGTTGACCCCATTTACACACTGGAATGTTTTCGCCAAGAAAGACAAGGTTCTGTCTTTGCCAATAATCAAAGATACAGTTATTTGCTCGGGAGCAGACACGCCCTCTCGATCCCTTCAGATCTACAAATACTGAAAAAAATAGTATATCCTCTATCCACAGACCTAAATGAGAGAGAAAGGCCATAAAAACAAAATTGGGGGAGGCCTGCATTCCTAAAAATTCCATGATTTGTTAAAGCGACCCACGGCACTGGGACCTAGAGTTTGAAAAAATGAATCCTTAGATTTAGGTCTTCGTTATTTTATTTTATTTTTTTTAAGTAGGCTTTGTGCCCAACACGGGGCTTGAACTCATGACCCAGAGATCAAGAGTCGCATGCTTTACCGACTGAGCCAGCCTGGTGCCCCTAGGCCCCGTTTATTTTAATGCTAGGGTTTCTTGGGTAAGCCAGAGCAGCAGTTCTCATCCTGGCTACACTTGACAGCCATTTGTGAGCTTTTAAAAAATACCAGTGTTTGGGGCATCCGGGTGGCTCAGCTGGTTAAGTGTCACACTCTTGATCTCGGCTCGGGTCATGATCTCACGGTTTGCGGGTTTGAGCCCACATCGGGCTCTGTCCTGGCAGGGCAGAGCCTGCTTGGGATTCTCTCTCTCTCTCTGCCCCTCCCCCACTTGCGCTGTCTCTGTCTCTTTCACAATAAATAAATAAACTTAACAAAACATACCAGTGTTTGGACCCCACCTCAGACCGATAAAATCTGACTCTCTAGAGTGCTCTCCAGGCCCCTACTGTGGAGATTATGGTTTAGAAAGTCGATGTTGGGGCCCTTGGTCTATACTTTATTATCTCAGGTAAATCTTATGATCAATTAGTTTGGAAAACACTCTCCTAATCTAGCCTAGTTATTAGTTGCTGTTCAGTGATCCGAATTTTTCTTTTCTTTAATAGCCATGTACCACATAGAAAGAAGCATTCAAATTGAAAACTCAGAATATCCTTTTAAAACGAATTTGCCGTTTCGCAAACGTTTTGCAATATATCTGTTAATTTGTCTTTCAAAAGAAATTGCCATCTGTTTCTCTTAGATACCTGAATCTTTTATTTCTGTTTTTGATTTTCAGGAATATAAATCTGTTGAAGAATCTTAAGAGTCAAATCTTCTGAGCCTAGACATACTGCTGTCAGCATCTCTTGAGACCTCCTCCTTCTGAGAATTCCCAGGTCTGACCACACTTTTCCCTCCAGCCTACAGTGAGGGACGTCAACACACATCCTCTAGACTTCCAGCCCTCGAGCTGTGGCAGCTGGGGCAGGAATCTTACAAGCTCCATCCTTAGGGGAGATTCAGAAAGACAAGAAGGGTGAAAAGTCAGATATGCTGAGTCTGAAACATACAAAAGCCTTTAGAACGGCTCCTCACAGAAGAACCCAAGTAAATCCACATAATTAGTGCACATATTTAGATGAGCTATACATAAAACAGAAAGCCTTTCTCCCTCTATCAAAACAGAGTAAAAAGTCTGATTTAATACTCAGAGATTCTTGTCCCCATGCCAGTATTATAAAGCAGTTTCGCCGCATTTGTTTCAATCTGTGTAAGAGTAGGACTGTGGAAAATAAAAGACTTATTTGTATATTATTTTTTTTAATGATTAAGAATTTCCGATGAAACCTGTGTAAGAGAGGGGTGCTGTGCTGGAGGACAGAGCGTGGCAATTGCCAAATTAGAACATCACCATTTTCTTGCCTGTGCGCTACTGACGGGGTCCGGGTCGTGATTGCTTTGCATGAGATTGTTAGAACACCTCCAGGATACTCAGAGACAGTCTATGTGGCTGTGGAATGCCTCGAGGGCAATAGAAAGCAAATAGAAGCAGGTACCGACTGAAGTCTTGAGTGATGACGGAGGTGCATTTCAAGTACCATGGAAATCTCACTGGCCGCGCCCATTTCCCCACCCTGGCAACAGAGGTTGATAACACTTCCGATAAGTATTCCAACCTCTACATGTATGTGGGCTTATTCCTGAGCCTCCTAGCCATTCTCCTCATCCTGCTCTTCACCATGCTCCTTCGGCTCAAACATGTCATCTCACCCATCACTTCCGAGAGCACAGAAAGCGTTCCTCAATTCACAGATGTAGAGATGCAGAGTCGGATCCCCACTCCTTAAAGCCGGGATGAATATGAGCTTTAGTGGATCTCAGTGAACCCTTCTATGGTGATGTCCAGGAAATTTTCTTTTGTTGCATGTGGCTTCCCATGGAGGGAATCAACAAGTTGTTTATTTATTTAACAAGCTGTTCATGTATTTTGTGTGTGTGTGTGTGTGTGTGTTCTTCTTGATCTTGATTCTGTTTGTGGGCTATCTAAGAGGCTTAAGACTCACTCTTTGCCAGAAATAAAGGAAATGGCAGCTGGTTGGGAGGGCAGGTTTCCATAGTAACCAAAGAGAGCCTGGGCCGTGAGCAAACCTCAGACCACAGAAATTCATATGCAGCTATTGTAAAATTCACAGGATCCCTGGAAGCTCCAAGAACAAGAAAAATCTGCTCTCGAAGGGGCTGATTGTTCAAAGAGGGTTCCCCCCCCAGTAAAGGACAAGTTTTAATTTAGCACTTACCCTAAAGAGTCGCCTCTGCTGACATGAAGGTAGATCATGTCAGAGGTTAATGGAAAGGACCACGAACCCTTTCCCAAAGGAGCCGTGATTTTATCATCTAAGGTCAAAGGGTTTGTCCCAAACGAAAGAAGAAATTTAAAGAAACTGTCTCAGTTTAAAGAGCAAGTGCGCAGAAAGTAGTTTCTAGTCAGCAAATTCACCTAGAGAGGGGAAATGTGCATTTTATATCTGTGTTATTACTATTACTGGACTCTTAAAAACTCAGATAATGGCAGATGTATTACAAAACTTCAGAATGATGAGCTTCTCCCAAACCAAGGGAAGATTGAGTCAAAATGTGCTCATGACAATGAATCTTGCATTATACGTGCAAATTCTTTACCTTTTTCTCCCTCCCCATCACGCTCCTGAAGAGTTGCACACAAACATGACCTTTGTTTAAAGATGGCCTTGGCAAAAAAGACTCAGCTATCCTTTAAAGCAGGAAGGAAATAATCTTGGTATTCTGTCATTGAATGATTGTGGCTTTGGACAAACCATTCAAGCTTCTGGGTGCCAGCTTTTTCTTTCTGAAAAATGATCAGAGAGCTATTTAGTTATCACTGGACTCCTTTTAGATCTGAGGGTAAGAAAAAGACAAGGGAGGAAAGGAGTAAACACCACCCCCCTACAAATCCTTATTAAGATCAATGTCCTCAACTGTCACATTTGTCTTTCCCAGAAAATGTGTTTCCCTTCCTGATCCCTGCCAAAAGATGACGTGGTTCGCTTATTACCTATGAGAGAAATATATTTTTAAAAATCCCATTCTCATAAGTAGCCTGGTATGCCGGGAGTGAGGGAAGAATTTGATTTTTGGCAAAATGAACGTTCCAAAAGGGAACCCGGAGGAGGTGAGTACTGTTCACAAATCACAAATTAGAAGGCTGGTCATATACTTGCCACCCAAAAGCTAATACACGTGTGTTAAATTCTACCTGCTTAAAAACAAACAAACAAAAGTCTACCTGCTTCAAAAAAAATCGGTTCTCACTTGCACCTAAAAGATGGTCACCACATTTCACAGGGTGCTGCCTCGGGAACTGCAGTGGTGGGAAGAGAAATGGTATGGATGTTAGGTTAACGCCACCTCTACCAGGCATGCAGCTGTCACTAATCTGTTACCAATTTAGATTGGCCCCTTTGATCTAAATCTAGCCTGGTGGTGAAATTCCCAAGTGCTTTCTACTTTTATACACAGTCATTTGCCAATACTCCTCTCTCCAAGGGGCTGCAGGGTGTGGAATCCCCACACGCAGAGCTAAACTTGGCGGCAAAGGCTGACTCTGGCGCACCTGATACAACAGCGGATCGTAAGAGACAGCAGGTGCGTTCTGCACCATTCAGAAGAGATGAGCAGGTAGGCTCAGACTCAGGGCGTACACTTCCCTCTGGGCCTTTTATTTTCCAAAACGCATGGTGACTTTTATGTTATTGCGTCTGGTGGTTCGAGTTGTGTCTTTATTCAACACCCGGACTCCATGTCCTCTGTAAGGTTTTGGTTCTTTGGCAGCCTTACACGCACGCACTTCATCGAAGGCTGGCAGCATACCCCACAACTTCTTAAGGACACACATATCCCCTCGCTCCAGGCACCCCCTTTTGTGCTCACAGTATTTGAATGCACTTTACAGTTAAGAAGTCCGTGGCTGGATACATGAAAGAACTGATTATGCTTTCGACAGCGATGAATAGCAAGATTACCCAGTGCCCTGTTGCCAGATTTGATGAACAGACAGACTACACATCTATTCCTGCCCACCTGACCTCCCCAGCCCGCATGTCCAGAGTTTAACACCTCTTCTTTAGTCACTGGCTTGGAGCGAGAGTCCTGATTTATGATTAGGTGACTCACCTGGAAAACAAGCACCCTCTTTCATCACAACTACCCCATGGGATCCAGATCTTTACTGAGCATTAACCAAAGCACACAGCACAGTTGCACTAAAATAGCAGCATGACCCCCCCCCCCCCCACCGCCACAAGTTCCAGTGATGACACAAATGGAGATGCATTTAAGCAGACGTGTTGTTGTGGTGACTCACATGGTATTTAATCTTTAGGAAAATAAACTGAAGGTTTTCATCGTAGCAAACTGACTATAAAGAAAAGAATTTTTCCATTTCTATTAAATTATATTCTCTCCCTCAGTATATTAATTAACGTATATTACTGCTCAAAGAGTCAGCTAGAGCACTCCATGGGCATCATTTGAATTTATCCATCTATCCACAATGCTGACTTGGCAATTCCTTCCCCCTTCCCCACTCTCCAAAAACTGCACGGTAGCCTAAATGTATATAAGCAGGTTATTTCTATGTAGATGTACTCTGTTCTAAGATGAAAGACTGATGCTTCATTTATTATTTATTTATTCATTATTTATTATTATTACTTATTATTATGCTGACCCATATGAAATTGCCATTTCCATATGTCAAAAAGTGTTCGGATATCAGCCATTTCATGTAACTCAACCTAATAAAAAGACTCACGACATGAATTCTCTAAATGGTAACCTCTCCTAATATGTTTAAAAATAATTGGGGCGCCTGGGTGGCTCAGTCCGTTAAGCATCCGACTTCGGCTCAGGTCATGATCTCGCGACCCGTGAGTTCGAGCCCCGCGTCAGGCTCTGTGCTGACAGCTCAGAGCCTGGAGCCTGTTTCAGATTCTGTGTCTCCCTCTCTCTCTCTCTGACCCTCCCGCGTTCATGCTGTCTCTCCCTGTCTCAAAAATAAATAAACGTTAAAAAAATTTTTTTAATAAAAATAAAAATAATTCAATTTCTGGGGTGCCTGGCTCAGCTGGTTAAGCGTCCAACTTTTGATCTCAACTCAGGTCATGATTTCACGGTCGTAAGATTGAGCCCCGTGTAGGGCTCTATGCCCAGCGTGCTTAAGATTCTCTCTTCCTCTCTCTCTGCCCCTCCCCCTCTCGTGCTCTCTCTCTCTCTCTCTCTCTCTCTCTCTCCCTTTCTGTCTCTCTCTCAAAAAATTAAATCAATTTCTAAAAATGTACTTTGCATACATTTCAGAATCGTGGGTTGTATCAAACAAGGCATATTGTAAAAGGCTTCTGTATTATGTATTAGGCAGGGAATCTTAAGGTTAATCAAGTAAAGATGGGCTCATCAAGCCTTATCTTTCCATCCATGCCAAATCTGAAGCTTTGGACTCATAACTGAGTTTCACTGCTGCAGACCCCACCAAACTTACTAAGTAGGTGAAAAGGAGTCCACCTAATGCAATTAAATGGTTATATTTAGTAATACATTTTACTCACCTGCATTTGTGCTAAAGGAACAACTTTTTTTAACAAAATGAAGACTTGTGTGAAAGAAAAAATTGGGTTTCTTCTGTTTGAAGCTGTCAATATTTGAAAGAGATTCATATTGTATAAAAACAGAAGTATAATATTTCAATGACTATTTAGCATGTCATTTTTGATCCCTGGAGAATAAACTGGTTTGCTGATAACAAGTATCTATTGTCTGAAGAATGTAAAAGCACATTAGTCTCTTCATCCCATTATAAATGGTAACAACTGCCAATGTGTGGGATTCATAACTTTGAGGTGTCATTGTTTCTTCCGATTCCCCCATTCCCCAGCCTTTATTTTCTTCCGACTTGCAAAGTGATTGATGCGTTTGTTTCTGTAGTAGTCAGATGTGCAAAATGGACAATGGAGTTTCAGCCGCCGGTGCAGGTGACCTGGGGTAAGTGTGCCATAAGACATCTAAAGTGTCAGTATCTTTCAACATGTCCTGCGCCTCGTAGGGCATTTTTTTAACCTATCTTTCCTTTTGTGCTTTCTTTATTTGATCCTCACAGCAACCCTGTGAGTAACTGAGTGGAGGTATTGTAGTCTGTTGTACGTGGGCACAGAGGTGACGGAGGCATTCGTGGTTACACACAGGCCGAGTCAAGACTACCCTGCCAGTCTTTGGACGCCTGGTTTAGTACTCATCCCGCCGTGCTTTGCTTCCGAGCCCTGAATAGCTGTTTCAAAGCTATCCATTCTCCAATATTCCCAGTTCTGCCAGCAACAGTTGAGCTCTATAGATGATCAACTCCCTATACCCAAATTCAAAACAAATTAAGCAGAATTCTTCATCTCTTCAATTTTAGCGCCACGGCGAGGCATATTCAAAGACTGTAGGAAAGTTTACACAAAGGCAGATCCTGCAGTTTTAATTGACATGAATGAAGGGAGGATGCAGAAATACGGATGAACTATCACCCGCCATGCAAATCCCAATCCTCCGATGGTTTGACTGAATGTTCCCAGTCCATGCCAGACCCTCATATGCATGATTATCTCTCCCCTCACCCCTAGAAATGAGGACACTTCCTCTTAGGTAAAAATCGTGTACTTTGTACAAATTGTATAGTGTTCTAAGTGTACACAGCAGTTCTTTTTGGGCTCTGTAATAAATTCAATGACATTAAAAGGGAGAAAATTACTGGCTAACGAAGCTTCTGCCGGCCACAGAGAACGAATTGCTATGCCCGCAGGAAAAGGAGACAAAACTATGGAACACGTATACAGTAGGAAAAGGAAGTGCACATATTAAACACAGGTGAGATTTTGAAAAATAGCTCGAGCAGTTCCAGGTATTCCAATTCATTTTCACATCAAGTATTTATTGATTACATCATACATAAACATGGAAGAGAATGAAAGAGACCGCACCATACACTGGGCTAGGTTCTGTGGGGATCTAAAGTTTGTAGTCAAGAAGCTCACAATCTGGCAAAGATGCTAAGTACCTAAATTCGTCCATTCATTTACCCATTCAATATTCAACATTTACTCAGCACCTACTGCGTGTACAGAGAACACAAGGCACAGTCTATGCCTTGGTGAAGGTAATAGCCTACTGGGATAGACAACAGCAATCGGATAATTACGAGAATACTGCACTACAAAGGAGAAGTACAGGGTGCTTGGGTACACACAGAGTAGCCGAGATGCCGCCTTGCCAGGCCTAGAGTGTCAAGGAAGACTTTCCTGAGGAGATAACAACCTAAGCTAAAATCTAGCAGATGTGTACAAGGAGAGACTAGGGCAAGCGTTCCACAGAGAGAGCAGCGTGTGCCAAGATTCTGAAATCAAATAAACCTGTCACACTTGAAGAAGTGTCGCGAGTGAGGAGAAGTCTCCTGAAGGCCGGAAAGGTTTGCAGGGACAAGCCCATGCAGGGCCTTGTGGACAATGCTATAGGTTTTTTCCTTTATTTTCAGCATGGAGAAGAAGAGACCTCTGGCAGCATCGTGGAGGAGAGACTGAAGAGTGACAAAAATGGATGCAGGGAGACCGCGTGAGAGGCTATGGCAGTGGTTCAGGAGAAGGGTGGTAATCCCTTAGACTTGCCATCAAGTGGTAGTGGGTAGGGATAAACAGAAGTGAATAGCTTTGAGATATATTTAGAAGATAAAATCAGCATTACTTGGAGAAGAATTGCATAAGCGGTAACTGGGGTAATTAAGAAGGAAGAGTCTAGAATGACCTACTGGTTTGTGGTTTGATCAGGATCTTGTGCCTTCATTCACTGACATACAGAACACTGGAGGATAATCGTATCAAAGGAGATATGAATTTGGTTTAGGACATGTTTAGCTTGATGTACCTTTGAGACATCTATACGCAATATTCAATAAGCAGTTGAATATATGGGTCTGGAGCTCACATGAGGGATTAGGGCTGAAGACAGAAATGTCAGAGGTGTTAATGGATGAGATTTCCCAGGGAGGGGTTGTAGAATAGACCAAAGAAAGAATGACAGTAATGTAACCGAGAATATGCCCAAATATGCTCCTCCCTGCTTTGGGATGATTAACTACTTGTCAGGCAGGTTGGGAAAGAAGATTAGGTTTAAGGGTTTTCAAACTTAGATTTCCCAGAGACACTTGGGAGCAGAAGAAGTAGAGAGAGGGTCAGAGCCAAAGTCCTATGGGGAGAGGGAAGATTTCAGCCTGAGGAGACCAAAGTCAAGCACTAAGTACAAAGGTTAGGAGCAGGACCATCGATAAGAAGGAAATAGAGCCAAGAGTCAGAAGCCAGAAACCAATGGAGCAGTGTAGGTACAGGTATAGAATGGTACAAAGAGTAGTGAAAAAGGGTGGGTTGTCAAATACAAGTATAGGATCGTGTTGGTCATGGTCCTGGCAGGAAGTCAGGAAGCAGGAAGCAGGAAGCAGACAGCATTCTCAAATAAAGAAACTTTAAAGGAGGGACTATCTATACAGGGGAGGGTAGGATCAAGGGCCAACAACAGATGGCAGAGCACCCAAGGACTGACAGAAGCAGAAAGCCACTCCTAGGCTTGCAGGGGGGAAGGGGAGGTCATCGCGATTGGAATCTGGCATGCCATGTAGCCACGAGGAAGAAGCTATCAACCTATGACCCTAGATATAAAGAGGCAAAGCCAGTAGGGGGCTGGAGAATTAAATATCCCACTTTCTCCTTCCCCTTCCATTCTGCTGGTACAGACTGAATCTACCTGGGAGCCAGAGGGCAAGCAAGTCCAGGTGATGCAGTTCATAGAGACCAGCCTCCCAAGCAAAGAGCAAAGAGGAGAAGCCCTGTCCCAATGGATGTGGAGAAGACAGGGAATATCCAGCACAGAAGTAAAGAGGCATGTTGGGATGCCTTAAAGATCTGACTGGGGGGTTACTGAATAGGACTGTACCAAAAAGAGATAAAACACGCTACAGATTTTCAAAGGGGTTGTGTCATTCACTCCAATCAGAAAAGCCAAAGCCGTTCTAGCTTTCAAATGGAGAGAATTTCATACAAGGACTTGATAACACATGTGATGGGCGAAAAATGGGGAGAGCATAACAACCTATGGATTAGCAGAAGCAGAAAGCTACAACCAGTCCTAGGGTTGAAGAAACAATGGGAAGAAGAGATACCACCAGAGCCCAGAAGCTGGGACCCTCTTTGGTCCCTAGAATTCTGGCACCTTATCAGAAAGGGCTCTTTGGCAGGAGCTACAGCCATGGAGGAGAAAGATTTTGAGCCAATTTTGGAAACGCATGTTGTGGTTGATTAATGTCTTTTAAGGTGAAAAGGATAATGGAAGCATGCATGCCACACATATTTCATTGTGGACATATGTATATTTCCTTATACCATGGCTGTGTAGCATGGATATACAAAGCGTTACCGTAAGAGCTGCTGGGAGCAGAATTCTTGTGAAGAAAACTATCTTTATCTGGCAAAACACTTATAATAGGCCATCTTAATTGTGGAAAGACAACCCTCAGAGTATAGCTGGTTTGGGCTAGAAGCAAGAAATAGATGGGTAAACTTTGACGTAAGAAATGAACGTGTATTTGCGCAGTTGTTGGGCATGAAACAGACATGACAGGTAAAAAATACAAAGTCGGGGCACCTGGGTGGCTCAGTCGGTGAAGCATCCTACTCTTGGTTTTGGTGCAGGTCATGATCCTGTGGTTCGTGAGCCCCGAGTCAGGCTCTGTGCTGACAGCGTGGAGCCTGCTTGGGATTCTCTCTCCTTCTCTCTCTCTGCCCCTCCCATGCTCATGCTCGCACTCGTTCTCTCAAAATAAATAAACTTAAAAAGAAAAAACAAAGTAGACAGGGGACTTAGCAACATGGTAGGAGGCTAGGAGCCAAGCAAGAGAGATAACCAATGAAGATTCTTCCCTTAGAAGAACTCTAAGGGAACCATTGCTGTTAATAAGGTTAATGTTCAATTTTAAGGCTTTTGCTCTGATGCCCTAAAATGTAACCCTCCTCCATGCCTCCAAACCTTCTTTAAAGTCTGCAACCCATGCTGCCTGGAAATATCCATACTTTGGTATGTGAAGGGACCATAGTGGTGTCTTACATGGTGCCATGGTACAGAAAATGGACTACAGGCACGGAAGGCAAAAACAAAGAACAAAAATGGTGAATTTGGTAAAAGCAGAAACTTGGATACAAAGGTTAATAAGAGAAATAGAAGACTTTTTTTTTACCCCAAACCTTAGATACTAAAACTCATCAGATGCCAGGAGACAAGCTAATTACACATATAAATCAAGTCCTTCAAAATTTAATATTTCAGACTACTAGACTGTCCAATACTTGTTCACCAGTGTAATAAATATGTAGGCGATGCTGAAATCTGCTAGCTAATTTTAACATATTTATACTCCAGAGTTCTGACTTGTGAGTAGAGAATGTTCTGGAGAATAAGAGACATTGATTTCAAACCTTTGAAGAATCGTCCTATTGAAGTCATAGAGACCTAATGTGTGTTGTTTGAAAGGGCAGAACTAGGACTCACAAATAGAGTTTAAAGGGAGTGGAGTTTAAAAAAGTAAAATACAAAAATAAAGGCAGTAGGGTTCACAGGCAAAGAATATTAGCTTATTGTGTTCCTATAAATGGAGATTCCCCAAAATACAGCAGGGTACTGGTGTGTGTGTATGTGTGTGAGTGTGTGTGTGTGTGTGTGTGTGTGTGTTTTGTAGAGAAGGATATTAATTGAAAGAGTTAAAGAAGGCTGATGACCATATCAGAGATAATGATAACAATCACTAACACATTTTGAAGACTTATTCTATGTTAAGCTATATGCTTAATATTCTACATGCATTCTTATTTAAACAACAAAACCCACAAAGTAGATATCATTATTATCTTCATTTTACCCATAAGAATAGTGAAGTTTACAAAGGATAAATAACTTGCCCCAGGTCGCACAGCTAATAAATAACACAGAACTGAGATTCTAACCCAATGTCAACTGACCCCAGAAGCCATCTGCTACCATTATGCTCTACTGCCTACCTAATGCTACAGAAACAATTCATATATTGGCTAGGAAGACGGCCTGAGGGGCTTCTAATTGTGAGATTCTATATGTGTGCATGTATATAAATAGGTATACACAATATATGAGCTCAGCATGTATGTGCGTGTGTGTACATCTTTACATGGAACACTAGGGAAAGACACTCTTTAATCTATGGAATAGAGGAGTAAAAGACGGCCCTCTCAAAAGAAAAAATCAACATAAATCAACATCGATACGGGGAAGAGGCTTGTAAAATTTTGGTTGACGAGACATGGGAAGTGACCAGGTCCTGTGAAGCTGACCAAGGTTGAGCTAGATAGCCTGGGAACCATGACTGGAATGTAAAGAAACATGAACTACTTCAGTTGTAATGTAACTGGACCATCTGTGAGGTTGAATCACAAAAAGAAAGATCTACATGGCATTTAGAGAAAAAGGACACAAAGAATCGGTCATTGTTTACGACCCAGCACTAGCCATACTATTCTCAACTTGGTATTCACTATTATAATGTATGATTTCATTTGCTTCACTACGTATGTATGTATCCATGTGATATGAATGTTGTTTTGCAATGCCTGCTTTTAAACTTAATATAAATATATCATAGGGGAGCCTGGGTGGCTCAGTCAGTTAGGCACCAGACTCTCACAGTTCGTGGGATCGAGCCCCGTGCTGACAGCGCAGAGCCTGCTTGGGATTTTCTCTCTC
The DNA here is from genome assembly GCF_023721935.1 of Panthera uncia. Lineage (NCBI taxonomy): Eukaryota > Metazoa > Chordata > Mammalia > Carnivora > Felidae > Panthera > Panthera uncia. The sequence goes on from NC_064817.1 coordinate 87,253,390, forward strand.
CCTGTCTTGTGGCCCTCTCCTGCTCATGCTCTTTCTGTATCTTAGAAATAAATAAATAAACTTGAAATATATATGTGTGTGTGTGTGTGTGTGTGTGTGTCTGTGTGTGTCATAATGTACATATCCTTCTGCAACTCATGATGATGATGATGTTTATTAGGTTTGTGATATTATTAATTTTCACTATTGTATTCCATTGTATAAACATATAGTAGTTCCCCCTTATCCACAGTTTTGCTTTCTGCAGTTTCAGTTACCCATGGCCAACTGCGGTCCAGAAGCAGGGGATCCTTTTTTTGATGTATCATCAGAAGTCTAACACTACATCGCAATGCCTATATCATTCACCTCACTTCATCTCATCACATAGGCATTTTATCATCCCGCATTATCACACGAGGAAGGATGAGTACAGTCCAATAATATATTTTGAGAGAGAGAGAGAGACCACATTCACATAGCTTTTATCACAGTGTTACAATTGTTCTGTTTCATTATTATTGTTGTTTATCTCTTACTATGCCTAATTTATACATTAAATTGTGTCATAGGTATGCATGTACAGGAAAAGACATAGTACATATAGGGTTCAGTACTATGCATGGATTCAGGCATCCACTGGGGGTCTTGGCATGTATCCCCCATGGATAAGGGGAAACCACTGTACCACAATTGCTTTCTCCACTTTCCTTGATGAGTGTTTTGTGGGATATTAAAAGAGTTACACCAGCTTTTTGGGGGTTAGTATTTTCCAGGTATATCTTTCACTTCCTTTTACTTCAAGTATGTGTGTCCTAATTTTAGGTATGTATCTTATAAGTGCAATATTAGTTACATTTAACTTTCTTATTGCATTTAAGAGCTGTGTGTTTTAATCGGTGTGTTTAGCTCGTTTATATTTACTAAGATGACCAAGACTATCACTATCATCTTATTATTTCTCTTGGTTTTTATTTGCTTTTCCCCCCTCCTTTCCTACATCTCATTCAGTTGTTTAATCATTTAATTCCCTTTTGTTCCCTCTACTGATTTGAAAATTAGGGTTTCTATTTCTATTTTTTTTTTTTTGGTGATTAACCTTAAAATATTAAGGTATTTTATGATACTTACTATAAAGGGTAAAGTTCATCAGCATGTCTAGTCTCCTCTTTCATAATGCAATGACTGAACAGAAGTTTTTTTCTAAGTTTACTTATTTATTTTGAGAGGGAGATAGAGTGCAGGAGGGACAGAGAGAAGGAAAGGGAGAGAATCCCAAGCAGGCTCCACACTCAGCACAGAGCCGGACACGGGCTGCATCCCACAACCCTGGGATCTTGACCTGAGCCAAAATCAGAAGTCGGATGTTCAACCGACTGAGCCACCCAGGCACCCCAGAAATTGATATTTAAAAACAGTATGAAATTCTTAGGGCTACATATAACCAATGATGTGAAAGCCCTGCACATGAACATTGCTGAAAGAAATTACAGAAAGCCAAAATAAATAGAGGTTTCCTGTTCGTGATTTGGAGAACTCAATATTGTTAAGATGTCAACTCCCCAAAATTGATTTATAAATTCAAAACAATTCCAATCAAAATCCCAGTAGGCTCTTTTTTTATTTTTGGAATTGAGAATGTTCTAAAGTTCATGTTGTTGGAGAGGAAGAATTCTTCCTCTACCCTCAATGTTTTTCAGCTGGACTAAGAATTCAATTGACAGGGGCGCCTGGGTGGCTTGGTCAGGTGAGTGTCTGACTGTTGATTTTGGCTCAAGTCATGATCTCATGATCTCTCATGGGACCAAATCCCGTGCCAGGCTCTGCACTGACAGTAAGGAGTCTGCTCAGGATTCTCTCTTTCCCTCTTTCTCTGCCTCTCTCCCAGCCATGCTCTCTCTCTCTCAAAATAAATAAATAAACTTTAAAAAATGAATTAAATTGATGAGACAGATTAACAGGAGAAAAAAATCAAAGTTTTATTACATAGGCACAGAGGTCTAATAATGAAAATGGAACCCAAAGAAATGACTAAGACGGGCAGCTTGTATACATGTTAGATAAAGAGATGATAGATTTATGAGGAATTTACAGGATAATGAAAACAGGTGTTTGGGAGTTTTAATTACTAAGGAATTCTAAGCAGAATTTGGGCTGAGTAGTAGATCAGTAAAAAGTAACAAAGCTTATTTCTATAACTTTCTCAACTTTAAAGTCCCAATCTCGGGGTGCCTGGGTGGCTCAGTCGGTTAAGCGTCTGACTTTGGCTTGGGTCATGATCTCGCGGTTTGTGTGTTCGAGCCCTGTGTGGGGCTCTGTGCTGACAGCTCGGAGCCTGGAACCTGCTTCAGATTCGGTGTCTCCCTCTCTCTCTGCCCCTCCCCTGCTCACTCTCTGTCTCCCAAAAATAAATAAATGTGAAAAAAAAATTTAAAAAAAGGTCCCTATCTCTGGTGATAAGGATGTCTTTTTCATCTTAGTACAAGGAGGGTATTTTTCATATGGGTGATCTGTTTCCTGTTGTCAGGGAGACAGAGAAGGGTCTGAGCAGACTGCTACTAGCTCATTCCCAAGTAGCTTTAATTCAAAGAAATCTGTATGCCATTGTAGTGCATTTGGGGGTAGCCTGCCCTGGGCCCCTACAATGTGGAAACGCCAAAGACTTAGGATGGCCAAAATAATTCTGAAAACAATGAAGTTGGGGGCTAACATCTGATTCCAAGGCTTATTATAAAATTATGGTAATCAAGACAGTATGTTGTTGGCACAAAGGTAGATACAGAGATAGATGGAACAGAACAGAGAGTCCAGACATAAACCAACACATATACAGACAACTAATTTTTGACAAATGCAAAGTCAAAGCAGTGGATAAAGAAAAGATTTTTGATAAATGATGCTGAATATCCATAGGTAAAAATAAAAATGACCTCTGATCATGGAGGTTCGTATTTTGCACCATATATAAAAATAACTCAAAATGGACCTTGTATCTAAATGTACAAAGCTAAAACTCCTGATGGAAACTATAGGAGACAATCTCTGTGACCTTGGATTAGGCAAAGATTTCCCAGATTTGACAGCAAAAGCACAGTCCATAACTGAAGAAAATGAAACATTGGATTTCATCTAAATTTAAAACTTTGGCTCTTCAAAAGACAATGGGCAGAGAATGAAAAACAAGCCACAACTTTCACTTTCATGATACACCTCAGATCACATTCTGCTCCCTCTACCTGGAAAGCCCCTTCCCGTCTGTACCCTTAATATACTGTCATTCATTCATTCAACTAGCTTGATTTAGCCCTAATATCAAAGTCTATCACTTTTCTTGATCCTCCCCCCAAGAACACAGTTAATTACTATTTCCTCTGTGTGACTCAGTGGATATGTTACTTATATTCTTTTTTTGAATTTTTTAAAAGAGAGACAGAGACAGAGGGTCTCCGGGGTTAGGGGTAGGGGTGGGGGTAGGGGTAGGGTCAGGGTTAAAACCTCTGAAGTTAGGGGCAGGAGCAGACAGAGAGGGAGACCGGGAATCTGAAGCAGGCTCCAGGCTCTGAGCTGTCAGCACAGAGCCCGAGTCGGGGCTTGAACTCGCGAACCGTGAGATCATGACCTGAGCCAAAGTCAGACGCTTAACCGACTCAACCACCCAGGCGCCCATAATTGCTTATATTCCTGCATTTAATCATTGCATTGCAATTTATTCACTTGCAGATATGTGAGCTCTTTGAGGGAAGGAAGACCTTCATCTTTACATCCTCAGTGACTAACACAGAACCTGGCACCTAGTAGGTGTTCAGTAATACGGGACGGCTGACTGCCGGCTAAGTACCATACGGGGACTCTCAACCTCCATTTCCTCTGGTGCCTAGAACTGAATTTGCTCAGGGGGCAGAGCTAACTCCGCAGCCTGGCTCACCTACCCTGTTCCATGCAGATGCAGTTCATCCCACTCACCCCCAACTGGATCCTGAAATATATGAAAGATTTACAAGTACTGTGAACGTTTTAGTTGTCATTGCGGGGAGTGGAAGCTACTTCAACAGTTGCGAGGTTGCTTTTTGTAAACAAGTTGTTCACTTCCACAGCCTAAATATGATAGTAACGCTGTTCCTTAGCACACCTTTCCTCACTATTCACAGGCTGAATTCTGATTTAGTCGAGCTGAAATAAGTGGGATTTTGCTTTACATGAAGAAAATAGGGATAATCATAATAATTTTGGAATTAAACAAACGCTTCCTTCTAGCATATGTCCCTAGTATCACTTTATAATTGTTTTCATTTGCAAGTAGGCATTTAGGTTTGAATGCCTCCATTTATTTTTAATCAGACTTTTTCATTTTGCTTGATCATTAATTAAATGGTAGGTGGGCTAGTGCTATCACAAAGGTTGTGATGGAAATAGAGGTGATGTCATAAATCCAGTCTTGTAGCGCAAATTTGAAGGCAGAAAAAAATGAAGATGTAGATAATAAAGGAAAACTTGCTTCCATTCAAATACATGTGATCATTAGGGAAAGAACCATATGAAATTTTTAAAAAGCCAAGTTTAAATATCCTGATGACTATTTCCTCAGAATTTAATGGAAGGAAACTTTTTCGTGCCAGCTGTGCTCATTTATATTGGATTCATGTATATGATCAATCCAAACAAGGTAGTTACACAGCAATGACTAATGTGATAATGAGATTCTGAAACAGGGGCAATTGAATATGCATCACTTGCTTTTCATATGTAAATCCCATCACTAACAGAGCATTACTGTTCCCTTGTATTTCCATATAACACTGTAGTTAATAGGAGTATCATGATAGAATGAGGGGAGTAAAGGTCCTTATGTTGCATTTGCAAATTTACAGGAAGCAGCAAACTCTAGGTTTAAATTATAGCAGATCTTTCCTACCTGGGTGCCTAACAAATAGCTTAGGATGAGAATGCGATTAACAGATCGCTATCTCATCTACAATTCAGTCATAATCCTCTGGTGGGTATTGACTTCTCTCCTTTTCTCCAGGAGCAAAATGTGCAAAGTAATTTTTTTTAACTCTAGATTCAAATAGAATGTAAATATCTGTATTCATTCAGATCCAGTGATGGCATCTAGATAATTTGCCTAAAATGACATCAATAAGCAGGTCAATTTATCCCCTGAAGGAAAATGTAGATTTGCTAAGTGTTCTGCATTTCTTTTACTCAAGTAGCAAGGAGCGGGAGGGGGGAAGGAATGGAACAGAGGCACCCCAATTAGAATATCTGCCTGGTGGCCTAGCGTCAAAATCTTTTTTTTTTTAAATTTATTTATCAGAATCAGCCAGAAATATCCCCTGAAGTGCCTCCTGGATATATAATCATCTAGGAAGCAGAGTGAAAGGAAAACTTAACTAGGTACCATTCTTATTCCTAAGTAGCATATGTCATCTGCATAAGGAGACAAGATTTAATGAAAGAGCCTAAGGCATTCACAAACATGTTTCTTCTTCTTAGTAATGGCACCACCAATTGCTCAAGTCAAAAACATTGGAGATGTTCTTGATTACTCTCTCCCACCCTACATCCAACCCACCAATGAATCCCATTGGCTCTACCTTCCACCACTTCTCCGTCCGTTATTCTGGTTCAGGCCACTATCCTCCATAGAGGAGGAAAAATTTCTCCTCCATCGTCTTAGAGTCTCCAGCTGGGATTAGGAATTAAACTGACATCAGACAGATCAACAGGAGAAAAGCATACAAGGTTTCATTTTTTTTTCACATGTACATGGAAGTCCTCATGAGGAAAATGAAGACCCAATGAAGCAGTTGAGCATTTAAATATATTGAGTTGGACAAAGAGTAGGAAATTATGAAAATGTGACAAGGCAAAAGGGCTTGGATTAGGGTATTTAACTGGGTGGAGAACTAACTAGGAAGTTGCAGGTTAGTTCAACAAGGTTTGTTTTGTTAGAAGACAAAATGTAACCAAGTAAATGTAAAGTTCCAATTGGCTTTATTAGCGACTTGTATGGAACCACAAAAGACCTCCAGTAGAAAAAGTAATCTTCAGGGGCGCCTGGGTGACTCAGTCAGTTGAGCATCTGACTTCGGCTCAGGTCATGATCTCACCGTTCATGGGTTTGAGCCCCGTGTCAGGCTCTGTGCTGACAGCTCAGAGCCTGCAGCCTGCTTCAGATCTGTGTCTCCTCTCTCTGCCCTCCCCTGCCTGCTCATGCTCTGTCTGTCTGTCTCTCTCTCTCTCAAAAATAAATAAACCTTAAAACAACTTTAAAAAACAGAAAAGGAAAAAGCAATCTTCAGAAAGAAGAACAAAGCTGGAGTTATCACAATCCCAGATTGCAAGATATACTACCAAACTATAGTAATTAAAATACTGTGGTCCTGGCATGAAAATAGACACAGAGATCAACAGAACAGGATAAAGAGCCCAGAAATAAACCCACACCTATATGGTCAATTAATCTATGACAAAGGAGGCAACAAAAAACAATGACGAAAAGACAGTCTCTTCAATCAATGATGTTGGGAAAACCGGACAACTACATGTAAAAGAATGAAAGTGGACCACTTTCTTTCAACATCTAAAAAAATAAACTCAAAATGGGTTAAAAACCTAAATGGGAGACCTGAACCCATAAAACACCTGGGAACTCAGGTGATTCATTCCACAACCCAAAAATATTCATATAAAAATGATTACAATACTGTAATAGAATATAAAATAATAAAGAAAATACAAAATATAAAGAAAAACAAACAAATTAACCTGCACTTACCTTTGAAAACCTTTGTGGCTTGTGTGAGGGAGATGAGAGAGGAGAGTGATTGTGTAGGACGACTTTCACTATCACTAACGGAATCACTGCTATCAATCGGCTTAATGGAACCTTTTTCTGCATGGGGGTCATTATATACACTTGCATGGATGTTGACTTCAGTACAGTATTAATAAACTCTTGTCATAGACTGTATTTAATGTAATTGGCAATAAGGCAGCAGAGGAAAGGGTCTATGTCTGCAGGCAGCCTGACCTAGAATGAAGCGCAGCATGCCTAAGCTTCCTCTTGTATGGAAAAGCAAAGGACTGTCCATAGGTGCTTTGAAGTGACAACAAATACACGAGTGCCAGTTGTAGGCACCTTCCAGTGTGCTGAAAAAATCATTGATTTCTGCCAAATACTGAAGCCTGAGACCGAGCATGTGAGCATGGGAGATGATCACCCATCTGCAGCCAAAGAGAGAGAGAGAGAGATGGAGAAAGAGAGAGAGAGAGAGAGAAGAACCATTGGCTCGGTTGTGATCATGTGACATTCGGCATCACGTACTACTTGTATTGCAAGACATCGCTTGTTTATCAAGTTAAAATTTATTAGAAATGTTTGCTCACATTGTGGAACACTCACAGAACAAGTTACAATCCGAGGTTCTTCTGTACTGCATTTGAGGAGTCGGTGTTTATAACAAGAACTTTCATCAAATCATTTGCAAGTTCAACTTCCTTAGCTTGATATTTCTCACAAGGTCTTTGGTTCTACAACCAGGAATTGCCCTTCCAAAGGTGTTTTTGGTAACTTAAGCTGCACAGTTGGGGACTTTGATTTCATATTGTGGTCAGCTTCTCATACATCTCTCTCACTCACATACATATCTCTATTCATACATCTCTCTCTCACTCACATATATATCATTAGTTATTCATTTGTAGACATGAATCTGAAAGGACCAGTTTGGAACCTATGTCAATAGTCCATGTGAAACATATTGAGGACTCTGACCAACATAGTTGCTATAGAATGGAGGGAGAGAATGTTTAAAAAACATTAAGATACAATCCATAGCATTTTTTAATTAGCTAGATTTAAGAGTAATGGGGAAAAGCCAAGAATTGCACTGTTTCTAATTTTTAACAATGGTAGAATCATGTGTCATTCAAAAGACCAAGAGTACTTTGGTGTGCCTGGCTGGCTCAGTCCGTAGAGCATATGATTCTTGATCTAGAGGCTTTAAGTTCGAGCCCCACGATGGGTACAGAGATTACTTAAAAAAATAAAAACTTTGGGAAAAAAAGATCAAGAATATTTCTATTTTAATTTGGATACTTATTGAGAGTTACTATCTATATGTAGGGCACATGGAAGGAAGAAGAATGTTGGGGTGGGGAAAGTTACATTAAATAGGAGATTCCTGGAAGACACTCAAGGGGATACAATTAATGCGTAGTTGATAATGTGGATCTGAAATGCAAGGAAGATGTTGATATTGGAAAGAAAAAAAGATGTGAGAACCATTAGCATGGATTTTATTACTGAAGCTATGGGACAACATATAAAGTGAGGGAAAAAAACTAAATAAAAATGGTTGGAGAGATAGGAAAAGAACAGGGAAAAAAGCGATGTCACAAAAGTTGGAAAAGTAGAACACTTTTAAAAAGGAGAAATTGGTTAACAAGGACAAATATTGCCTAGAGGTCATCTAGGACTTGCATTTGGCAGATTAGGACATCCTTGGTAGTTTTAGAAGACATAGTTTAGTAGCATAGAGGAGGACAGAATAAATTATGTAGTCCCCATAATTAATCGATTTCAAAGGAAGCCTAATAGATTTCATTGCTTCATGTTACTGGCTGGTAAGTGTTCCTATGAAAGATGAAGGGCATTTTGATTGGAAGCGTTCAAGCAGACTCTCTTTAATGGAATGGATGGTCTTTGAAAATGCATTTATTCAGCTTTGCGCTAACCAGAATCTTGGCCGTAGAATGCATGCAATAAATGTTTGTTAAATTGAAGATAACACTCACTCACTTCCATCTCCCTCTCCCTTTCTCCCTCTCATGTCTCTCTGTTATATGTGTGTGTGTGTGTATACTTTTTATTTTGAATAAAATATATTTTCTATTTTACTATATATACCTTTATTTTAAAATAATTATAGATTCATAGCAGATTGCAAGAGAAGCGCACAGGGGAAGTTCCATGTACCCTTTCCCCAGGCTCCTTCAATGCTAACATCTTATACCACTATAATACATGATCAAAACCAAAAAAAAAAATTGACTTTGGCACAATCCATTGAGCTTATTCAAATTTCAACAGTTACACAGGCACTAATTTGTATATGTGGCAGGGTAGGGTTGGTAGGGAAGCTCTGTGAAATATTATCACATGTGCAGTCTTGTGTAACCAGCACCACAACGGAGATATTCAACTGTATCATCACTACAAGACTCCCTCACGTTACCCCTTTATAGCCCTACATGCCCCCCTCCTCCCCATCCCTAACACCTGGCAACCACTGATAAGTTCTCTACCTCTATAATGATGTTATTTGACGAATGTGAAATAAATGCAATTATGCACTATCTATCTTTTGGGGACTGGCTTTTTTCCACGCAGCATAATTTTGTTCACGTTCATCCAAACTGTGTGCTTCAATAACCCAATTTACTAAATTGCTGAGCAGTATTCCATGGTAGGTATATACCACATTTTGTTTGACTATTCACCCTTGGAAGGACATTTGGGCTGTTTCAAGTTTTTGGCTCTTATAAATAAAGCTGCTATGAGCATTCACATAAAGGTTTTTTTATGAACAGGTCTTCATTTCTCTGGGATAAATGCCCAGGAGTGTAATTACTAGGTTGTAAGTTGCATGTTTAGTTTTGTTAGAAACTGCCAAACCGTTTTCCCGAATGGCTGTACCATTTTCCCTTCCCACTGGCAATGTATATGAGAACCAATTTCTCTGAATTCTCACCAGCCTTTGGTGTAATCACTGTATTTTTTCATTTGGCCATTCGGATAGGTGTGTAGTGATATTTCACTTTAGTTCTAATTTGTATTCTCTGATGGCTAATGTGAAACATCTTTTCCTGTGCTTATTTTCCACTTGTGTATCTTCTTCAGTGAAATGTCTCTTCCTATATTTTGCCCATATTTCAACTGTTGAGTTTTCAAAGTTCTTTATATATTCTAGATACTAGCTCTTTGTCAAATATATGGTTTGCAAATATTTTCTTCCACTCTGTAGTTTATCTTTTCGTCCCTGTTAACAGGGTCTTTGGCAGAGCAAACGTTTTCGACTTTAATGGGCCAATTTATTCGTTGTTTTTTTTTTTAACTTTATGGATTATGCTTTTGGTTTCAAGTCGAAAAACTCTTTGCCTAGTGCTGGTCCCTGGAGGTTTTCTACCATGCTTTTTTCTAAAAGTTTTCTATTTTTACATTTTACATTTAAATCTGTAAGCCGGGGCGCCTGGGTGGCTCAACTGGTTAAGCATCCGACTTTGGCTTAGGTTATGATCTCACGGCTCGTGAGTTTGAGCCCCTCGTCGGGCTCTGTGCTGACAGCTCGGAACCTGGAACCTGCTTCAGATTCTGTGTCTCCCTCTCTGTCTGCCCCTCCCCTGCTTGCACTCTCTTTCTCTCTCTCTCTCAAAAATAAATAAACATTTAAAAATAAAAAAAAAATCTGTAATCCATTTTGACCTGATTTTTGTATGTGGTGTGAAATGTAGATGAAGAATCTTTTATTTTCTTATAGATATCCAATTGCTTTGGCATTATTTGTTAAAAAGGTGATCCTCCCTCCATTGAACTGATTTTGTTCATTTATCAAAAATTAATTGGGTACACTTGCATGGATCCATTTCTGGGTTTTTATTTTGTCCCATTGATTTATATGTCTATCCTCCTGCCAAAACCATACTATCTTAATTACTGCCAATATTTTGTAAAACTTAACATTGGGGTAAGGGATTCCTCCCACTAATATATATAGTTTTACTTTGCTCTTTTATGCTAATTGCTCTGTGGTATGAGTTACAAATTGTGTCTAACATGGGTTATCGATTTGCAAAGAATTAGAATACAATACAGTACATTTTAAACTATAACTGTTTAAGAAATAATTTAATATTGATCCTTGATGAACCAATATAATGGAAAGAGTATTGGACTAGGTAGGAACCAGGATACTTGGGTTTCATATGTACTTTTGACACTGATAAGTTATATTACCTTAAGCATGTCTCTCTTAACCTCTTAGTCTAAGTTCCCTTATCTGTAAAATGTGTAGGAAGTAGATTGTCCCTAAGATCCTTTCCAGAAAAATGAAAAATTCCTGAGTTGACTTAGTCTATATACATTTTATACACTGCATAACTACAGGAGGTACCATTTACACTGTATTCTGTGTCAGGGGTTGGAAATCTACATCCTGAGGACCAAATACAGATTATAGCCAATTTTATAAATAAAGTTTCATTGGAACGCTGCCCTGCTCATTCATTTACATATTGCTTGTGGCTGCTTTCTTTATCCCCTTCGGTTCCAGAGTTGACTAGTTGCAATAGGGAGCCTATAGTCAGGAAAGCCAAAAATATTTACTTTACAAAAAATTTTGCCAACTCTTACTTCATATGAATGCTGCTTCCTGAAATTGTGTGACTATGGTTAACCTAATAATTTAAATGTCTCTCCATGAGGGAGAAAGTGCTGATTTGACAAGAATTAAACTCCTCTTTTGTTGTATGAATTGATCAGTACAGTTAGAAAACAACCAGGGCAGAGAACATTCCTAATTTTCGTGCCGTCATTATCATATTAATATATGGTAACTAAGCCCTTTCAGATCGTTGCAGAAGTTTAGCCTAGGAGAAACAGGCCTGGATATATTAATTTAGATAATTTCTTTTCATTCAAGTGCTTTTCAGTTGAAAAAATATCTGGGCACCAATGAGCATCACGAGATGTAATGTGTGCTGTGAGGTAAAAAATGAGTAAGATAAGAACCTTGTCCTCAAGGAACTCACAACCTCGTTAAGGGGATAGGGGATAAACCAGAGAGAAAGCCAACATAATTAAGACACACTGTGATAAGATACATAAAAGGGCGTAGGTGGGGTTATAGGAAAATAAGGTCTATGTTTTCCTTCATTTCTTCGCTTCAGTGGCTTGCTTATGTGGTGACATTGTAGGGGAGATAAAAGTTTCCTCGACCTGCTTAGGGTCTCTGGCTGGGTCTGAAAATTAAACTGACAGGGAAAGGTTAGGAGGACAAAAGGAAAGATGAACAGAAAAGCATTCAGGTTTTATTAATTTTTACATGTACACGGGAGTCTTTACAAGAGAATGAAGGCCCAAAGAAGTGACTGGAACAGGAAGCTTTTGTAATACCTCTTAGACAAAGAAACAAATTTGTGAAGAGTTGACAAGACAAAGGGGTTTGGACTAGGGTAGTTCACGGTGAAGAAGTAACTAGGAAGATAAGGGTTAGTTAACAAGGTTTGTTTATATAGATTTCTCTGGTGCCAACTCTGGGCTGATTAGAATCTGTCTCCAGTAAGAGGAGAATTTATTTCCTGCCTTTAGGCTGAAAAGGAGGAGCTTTTTCCGTGTTTACTGCTTCTTAATTGCCTTAACTTCAAAAATATTTTTTATGTCAAAGAGGCATATTTCAGGGTGACATATTCTGATTTCCTTCAACATTCTGTCATTCCCTGAGTGTTGTCACTTAGCTTGCACTAGAATGGCTTGTTTAAGGTATGCTTTGTATGAGTTAATAGTATTAATAATAGTTGAGTTAATAGTAATAATAGTTGTATGAGTATTACTTGCATTAATTAATTAATTGTACTAATTAATTAGTTGTATTAATAATAATTATCCATTCTTGACATTTTTGAATTCCAGAGTTTTTAGTTATACTACAATAGAACATCTCGAATGAATAGATAAAGACAATGTGGTGTAGACGCGCACACACACACACACACACACACACATACATATACACATACAGGAATACTATTCAGCCACAAAAAAGAAAGAAATCCTCCCCTTCAGGACAACATGGATGGACATTGAGGGCATTACACTAAGTGAAATAAGTCAGAGAAAGACAAATCCTGCATGGTCCCACTTCTATGTGAAATCTAAAAAAACAAAAACAAACCCATAGATGAACAATGTCAGATTTTGGGTTACCAGAAGTGGGGGTGGGGTGGGAGAATCAGACGGAGGTGGTCAAAAGGTACAGACTTCCAGCTATAAGATACATGTTGAGGAGAAAGTACTGGGGATGTAATGTACGACATGATGACTATAGTTAACACTGCGATATGGCCTATTTGTAAGTTGTTAAGAGAGTAAATACTAACAGTTTTCATCATAAGGAAAAACATTTTTTTTGTAACTTTATGAAGTAATAGATGTTAACTAAACATACGGCGGTAATCATTTCACAACATATGTATGTCAAGTCACGATGCACACCTTAAACTTACATAGTGCTATACATCGATTATATATACAACTGGAAAAATAAAAACGAAAGAAAGAAAAAAAAAGTAGAATGTCTGACCAATACCTATGCATATATATGGTTTTTCTCCTTCCCTCAAATACTTCTGCTGGTTTCTAAATTTCTTTTTTGTTGTTGTTGTTTATTTATTTAGTAATCTCTACACCCTACCCGAGGCTCGAACTCACAACCCTGAGATGAAGAGTCATGTGCTTTTCTGACTGGGTCAGCCAGGTGCCCCTGATTTCTCTATTTCAATTAATGACCTCACCATTCTCCTAATCACAGGGGCTCAAACCCTTGGGGTTATATTTAATTCTTTAAAGCAGTATAGTTGAACAGTTAGGATTTTGTAGCCAGGCTGCCTGAGTTTAAATCCCAATTCTCTGACCTTAGTCTGACCTTAGATTTATATTCTCAGTTTCTTCATCTCCAAACTACCTAACTTGCAGGGTTTCTGTGAGGAATAAATGAGTTAATAATATGCACAAACTACCTAGAATATGCCTGACACATAGTAAGCTCTAAATCCACGTTGTTTAGAAATATCGCCCCTCCTGCCTTCACTCCCTGTGTTTAGTTGTTGAGTCATGCTTATGCTTTCTCCGCCATGTTTCTCCAACCCAACCTCTCTGCTTCGTTCTCACAGTTAACATGCTCCTACTACTTTTTATCTGAAGAGTTCTCTCCCCCATTCAATTCATCCCACATTCCAAAGTCAGATGAATTAATCTTCCTAAAATGAAGCTCCAGGGGCACCTTGCTGGCTCAGTCAGTAGAGCGTGTGAAACTCTCGATCTTGGCGTTGTGCATTCGAGCCCCATGTTAGGTGTAGAGATTACTTAAAAATAAATAGAGGCATCTGGGTGGCTCAGTCGGTTAAGCATCCGACTTCGGCTCAGGTCATGATTTCACGGTTCATGGGTTGGAGCCCCGAGTCAGGTTCTGCGCTGACAGCTCAGAGCCTGGAGGCTGTTTCAGATGTTGTGTCTCCCTCTCTCTCTGCCCCTCCCCTCCCCTGCTCGTGCTCTGTCTCTGTCTCTCTCTCAAAAACGAATAAAAATTAAAAAAAAATTTTTAATAAAATAAAATAACGTTCTAATGATGTGAAACTGCCCTTCCAAGCTGTAGACTATGGATCCCCGGGACCCTGTGAGGTGACTGCAAGTGATTCTGGAATCTATGTGCACATAAACCTTTTCTCAATCCACAAAATCTACAAAAATACAAGATGTAATTATGTTCCAGAGGCAGAATTCTGTTAGCCTGTAGTCTGCATCTGGCAACGAGAAATTCTCGATCCCATTTAGATTTCAGTTCTGCTTTTCCTAATGGTAAAACCCCAGGCCTCACTGGATCTTTTTTTTATCCTACTCCTATAAGAACAAAGTGTGTACTCAAAATATTTTAGCCAATCCACATATTTTATCTATCTTTAATTTCAATGGTGAGAACTCATTTCTAATGTTCATTATGCTAACAAGCCACACAATTCACCAATAAACACCAGCTTCCAACATTTAAAATTGCTAATGAGTGGGGCGCCTGGGTGGCTCAGTCGGTTAAGCAGCGGACTTCGGCTCAGGTCATGATCTCACGGTCCGTGAGTTCGAGCCCTGCATCGGGCTCTGTGCTGACAGCTCAGAGCCTGGAGCCTGTTTCAGATTCTGTGTCTCCCTCTCTCTGACCCTCCCTGTTCATGCTCTGTCTCTCCCTGTCTCAAAAATAAATAAAATGTTAAAAAAAATTTAAAAAAAAATTGCTAATGAGTAAAGCACTTGGTATTGCTAGGGACAGTGTAGCTATAAATAAAGGAAGCACTTTAATAGATGACTCCTCATTAAAATGATTTGATTCGGGATTCCTGGGTGGCTCAGTCAATTGAGCAACCCAACTCTTGATTTTAGCTCAGGTCACAATCTCGAGGTTCGTGGGATTGAGCCCCACATCGGGCTCTGTGCTGGCAACATGGAGCCTGCTTGGGATTCTCTCTCTCTGCCTTCCCCGCCCCATGCTCGTGCTCTCTTTCTTTCTCTCTCTCTCTCAAAATAAGTATTTAAAAAAAAATGAGGTGGCTCTCTGGAATGTGAGCTCCTAACTAGAATACTAGTTACATCTGGGTTGTAACTTGAACTAATACAGACACACAAACATGATCACAGTGTTAAAGTATGTGGCAGTATTTTTTTTTAATTTTTTTTTAACGTTTATTTATTGTTGAGACAGAGAGAGACAGAGCATGAACAGGGGAGGGTCAGAGAGAGAGGGAGACACAGAATCCGAAACAGGCTCCAGGCTCTGCGCGGTCAGCACAGAGCCAGATGCGGGGCTCGAACTCACGGACAGCGAGATCATGACCTGAGCCGAAGTCGGCCGCCCAACCGACTGAGCCACCCAGGCCCCTGTGGCAGTATTTTAAATCACAAATAACCTAACACTTGGGCTCTGATTCCTGCTTGTAATTATCCTTTGCTTCTTCCTAGGCCATCTGAGATGATTCTTCCATAAAGTCTTCCCATAAACCTCTCCCCGGTGAGCTTCCATGGTACTCACAGCAGCTTTTATGATGTGCACCGTATACTCCTGTAGTCCCTTACCTCACACTGATCCTTAGAGGTAGAACATAATAGTTAAAAGCATGAGCTCCGCAAAAGAAAAAAAAAAAAAGCATGCATGCGAGAGAGGCAAAGCAAGAAACAGACCCTTAACTATAGAGAACAAACCTGATGGTTACCAGAGGGGAGAGATGTGGGGGAATGAGTGAAATAGGTAAAGAGGATTAAGAGTACGTTTATCATGGGGTGCCTGGGTGGCTCAGTCGGTTAAGTGTCTGACTTCAGCTCAGGCCATGATCTCATGGTTCATGAGTTGAAGCCCCACATCGGGCTCTGTGCTGATGGCTCAGAGCCTGGATCCTGCTTCGGATTCTGTGTCTCCCTCTCTCTCTGCCTCTCCCCTGCTTGCTCTGTCTCTCTCTCAAAAATAAGTAAACACTAAAAAAAAAAAGAAGAGTACACTTATGATGAGCACTGAGTAATGTATAGAACTGCTGAATCACGATATCATACACTTGCAACTAATATAACACTGTATGTTAACTATACTGGAATTAAAATTTTTAAAAACTTAAGATTAAAACAAAATGAAAACAAAAGTATGAGATCTGGAATCATGCTACCAGAATTGGAACCCTACCTCCACCTGTGACACTGGTAAGTCCCACAACTTAATGCCTCTGTGCAGTTTTCTTATTTGTAAAATGGGGATATTGCAAGCTAATTGTAATATGAATATGTTGTATTGACCGGGAATATTTAATTCTGCCATAGAAAACAAGAAAACAAATGGGAGCGAGGAAATTCATACATAAGTTAAGCTCAGACAAGGAGGTAAGTAGCTCGTGAGACATTTTAGACATAAGGTTGGGTATATGTGTACAGAACATAAATCAGAAGGGATAGAAAAACTAAGTAGGCACTAAATATTCATGAGGTACAGGAGGCACCTAATATTCATGATGCAGTAAATATACATCAAGCCCCCGAGGCACCAAATATTCACAGCACACTAAATATATGAGGCACTCAGTATTCATGAGGACCTGAATCAGCCATTCATGAGTGACATCTATTCTGGGCCTGTGTATCCTCTGGCCAGGAACCAAAAAATAAAAATCTCCAGCTGCTCGTTGGGCTATGGCAAGTTCCAACTGTGGACAGGCTCACCTGCCCCTACAACTGTCCAATAGAGAATGTGTGTCTGATTGGCTTGGGGCTTCTTTCATTCACAAAGCCTCTATGCTCAAACGTCATCGCTGGTCTACCCAATTACACCATCAGTGAGGAAGGCTGAACACATAAACATTGCATAACCCAGGCGTGGTTCAGTTCACTGGCAGCTTGTCCTAAGTGTGTTAACATATTCTATTTCTATCCCCCTTTGTTTTTTGTAAGTTGATTTATTTATTTTGAGAGAGAGAGTGCGAGCACAGGAGGGGCAGAGAGAGAGAGAGGGGGAGAGAGAGAGAACCCTAAGCAGGCTCCACGCTGCCAGCACAGGGCCCCATGCGGGGCTCGAACTCACGAACCGTGAGACGTGACCTGAGCTGAAACCAAGAGTCGGATGCTTAACTGACTGAGCCACCCAGGTGCCCCTGCCCTAACTTCTAACTGTAATGTTAAATTGATTTAATAAAACATGTGATTTGAGTGCTCTGAGACTTATCTGACTTTTTTAGGAGCCCAAACACTCATTATTCCCTCACAATTTAGATTGTTTTTTTTAACAGCCTTATTGAGATACAATTCAAATACCACACAATTCAACCATTTGGTGTGTACAATTCCATATTTATTGCTATGTTCAATATTTATTGGTACTTGTGGTGGGGTGCCTGGGTCTCTCAGCTGGTTGAGCGGCCGACTTCAGCTCAGGTCATGATCTCGTAGTCCATGGGTTCGAGCCCCGCATTGGTCTCTGTGCAAACAGCTCAGAACCTGGAGCCTGTTTCTGATTCTGTGTCTCCCTCTCTCTCTCTGACCCTGCGCTGCACACACTCTGTCTCTCTGTCTCTCTCTCTTAAAAATAAACAAACATTTTTTTAAATGAGATAAAATTTGCCATTTTAACCATTTTAATTGCACAATTCAGTGGTATTACATTCACGTGTTGTGCAGTCATCATCACCGTTTCCAAAAATTATTTTTTTAAGTTTTATTGAAATTCCATTTAGTTAACATACAGGGTATTATTAGTTTCACGTGTACAACACTTCCATCCAACACTCGGTGCTCATCACAAATGCTCTCCTTGATCCCCATCACCTATTTAACCCATTCACCACCCACCTCCCCTCTGGTAACCATCAGTTTCTTCTCTGTAGTTAAGAGTATGTTTTTGGTGCCTATTTTTTAAATTTTTTTTTATGTTTATTTATTTTTGAGACAGAGAGAGACAGAGCATGAGCGGAGGAGGGGAGAGAGAGAGAGGGAGACACAGAATCCGAAGCAGGCTCCAGGCTCCGAGCTGTCAGCACAGAGCCCGACACGGGGCTCGAACTCACAAGCTGTGAGATCGTGACCTGAGCTAAAGTCGGACACCCAACCGACTGAGCCACCCAGGTGCCCCGGTGCCTATTTTTTTTTTAATTAGCCCCAGAAGAAACTCTATAACCATTCATCAATAACTCCTCAATCTCCCTTCACCACAGCCACCAGAATTTCTAATCTACTTTCAGTTTCTAGGAATTTGCCTAATCTAGATATTTCATATAAGTGGAACCACTTTTGCCTTTTTGTGTCTGACTTCTCTCACTTGGCATAATGTGTTCATGATTTATCAATCGTAGCATGAGTCAGAACGTTTTTTTTTTCCTTTATGGATGACTGATCTTCCACATTTTGTTTACTCATTCCTTTGTTGATGGGCACTCGGGTTATATGTAAAGGAAAAACCTCCGTCTTCCATCTCCTGTTGTTTCTCTCCCGTGTGTCTCCTTTACTACTGACACAGAATACTTCCCTTTGGACACTTCCGGTCACCCAACGTGTGTGGGTTTTTTCACCCACGCCAGCTGGGTTTCCTAAGCCAGTTGGGTGTCCTACAATTAAACTCAATGCTGACACTATCTACCTGGAGATAGCATCAGATCCCAAAGGTTAAGGGCTCCGTCTCACAAGACCGCTCCCACCCCTACTTCAGATGCCAGTCACAAGTAGTAGGCTCCCAGGTTAACCACAACTTCTGTCCAGATTTGGCTACAGATGACAGGTTCTCAGAACTCCCTCCACGGGTTTGAATAATTTGCTACGGCAGCTCACAGAACTCAGAGAAACACTCGTGTTTGCCCATTTTTTAGAGGGTGTGATAAAGAATACAGATGAACAGCCAGATGGAAGGGATGTGTAGGGCAGGGGAAAAGGGGCATGGAGCGTCCATGCCCTCTCCTGGCGTTGCACTCGACCAACCACCACCTCCCTGAATTCAGCAGCCTCGGAATGAATGAAGCTCTCTAAATCCTGTCAGTTCGTAGGCACGCCTGATTACATCAATGGCCAATAACAATTGATTCAACCTCCAGTCCCTCTGCCCCTCCCACAGGTCAGGGAGGGTTGGGACTGAAAGTTCTTGCATTTGATTCTCCTAGCAACCAGACCCTAACGTTAGGCTGTGGTCCAAAAGTCACAGCATTAACATCACAAAAGATACCCTTGTTATTCTCATCACTTAGGAAATTCTAAGGATTTTAGGAGCTCTGTGCCTCTAGAAACCGGGAGGAAGACCAAATCTGTTTCTTCTTACAAACTGCAACATCATAGGTTGTTTCCACCTTTTGTCTATTGTAAACAATGCCGCATGCCAATATCTGAGGTCCCTGCTTTCAATTCCTTTGGGTATATACCTCTAAATGGAATTGCTAGGTTATATGGCAATCCTGTGTTTTGTTTATCAAGGAACCACAAAACTGTTTTGCACAGCACTTGTACCTTTATGCATTCCTACCAGCAACATACTCGGGTTCGATCTCTCCACATTCCAGCCAACATTGTTTCTTTTCAGTTTTGTGGGTTTTTTTAATGTTTATTTATTTTTGAGATAGAGAGAGAGAGAGAAAGAGAGAGAGAGAGAGAGAGAGAGAGAGAGCACTGGGAGGGGAGGGGCAGGCAGAGAGAGTGAGATACAGACTCTGAAGCAGGTTCCAGGCTCTGAGCTGTCAGCAGAGCCCAATGAGGGGCTTGAACTCACAGACCGGGGGATCATGACCTGAGCTGAAGTGGGACGTTCAACCAACTGAGCCACCCAGGTGCCCATATTTTCAGTTTTTAAAGAAATTACAGCCATCCTAGATGTTGTAGCATGACATCTCACTATAGTATTGATTTCCATTCCCTGAATGTTCCCTTTTAGTTTTGCCTAAACACACTCCCTACGGCAAATTTGAAAAACTCTGTGAAGGACAGAGAGTAAATAAATATTTTAGACTTTGTGGGCCACATAGTCTCTTTCAGAACTACTCAACTCTGCTACTGTAGCATGAAAGCAGCCACAGACAAATGAGCAAGCCTATGTTGTAACAGAACTTTATTTACAGAAACCGGTAGTGGGCCAAATTTTTAACCCATGGTCCATAGTTTCTAGACCCTTTTATTTAGAGCCATTGATTGAATCATTGTGACTAAATATGGTCCACATGCAAAAACTTAAATCTGAGGGGGGGGGGGGTCACACCTTTCTGTTTATTTAAAAAGACTCAAACTATTTACTGAGCACCTACTATATTCCCCCCACATGATGGTGTTACAGAACCAGGCTGGAACGCTGGCAGAAAACCCAAGCGGCACTTGGAGATCTTGGTGGATTGGAGATTTATTTAACACTGGCGGGCTCAGAGGAGACCATGTCTCCAAGGATCTGAGCCCCGAATGCGAGTGGGGAGGGTAATTTATAGTCGTCAGCTTCCATATCTGTGGGGGTTTTCGCCCGTGCAGCAAATCAAGGAAGAAGAACCTGGAAGAGGGGGTCTCTAAGCTAGAGACCAGAGTTTGTTTTAGCCCCACCGGCCATCTTTGTCGTACTTTATTCACTTCTCCAACAATAGGCGATGGGTATACAATAGTGAACAAGATGCAGTATCTCAAGGAGCACTTTGGGAAATCTGAGACACTTTGAAATGGCATTTTTTTAAAATTAATGTTGATTTATTTTTAAGAGAGAGAGAGACAGAGACAGAGCACGAGTAGGGGAGGGACAGAGAGACAGGGAGACACAGAATCCCAAGCAGGCTCCAGGCTCTCAGCTGTCAGCACAGAGCCTGACACGGGGCTCGAACCCATGAGTGTGAGATCATGACCTGAGCTGAAGTCAGACACTCAACCGACTGAACCACCCAGGCGCCCCAAGTGTCCAACTCTTGATTTCAGCTCAGGTCATGATCTCTCGGGTTTGTGGGTTCAAGCACCACATTGGGCTCCTCGTGCTGACAGTGCGGAGCCTGCTTGGGATTCTCTCTCTCCCTCTCTCTCTCTCTGCCCCTCCCTCCGCCCCCTCTCTCATAGTAAATAAATAAATAAATAAATAAAATTTAAAAACACACTATTTAAGGGAGCGAAAGATGTTCTAAGCCCATCCAATTTCCATGACTACTTTTACACTTAAATTTTAAGTTCAATGTGTTAAAAATCATAAGTATGTTTTAGGAAGTGTAGTTGATAATCTTTGAAGGTTTTCCGTGTTTAATCCTCTCTGTTGTACCTTTCACAGTCAGTGGTATCACTGAGGTCAATAAGAACTGACTGTACAAAAGAGAATTGAAAGGGTGAAAAGGACAAAGATCAAGTCAAATACGAGTCGAGATAATCCTGTTTTAAATCTTATAATTAATTTAACATGGACAGTCCACAAAGAGCTGCTGGCAGCAATAGAACCTTCCTGGATTAAATCAAGAGAGTCTGGGGATTAGAGATGACATTTAATAGAATTATTGTGAGCATATCTTCTCAAGATGAATGAAATTCATGTTTTATCTGAGTTTCTGAACACATACTGAGCAATTACAAGAATGCTTAAATAAATAAATCATCAGAAGCTTCTAGCCAGGTTAATCCCCTTTAATTAGACAAGAGCTTAATAGAAAAGATCAGTCTTTACAGAGCTATCAGTATTTGAAAACTAAATTCAGTTTGACAAAGGAAAGAGATTAACTTCAAGGCAGAGCATAGGGCAAGGGTCTAGCAATCAGGAGGTCTATTTGTACATCTTATCCCTTGCATAAGCCTGTGAAAAGTACTCTAAATCCTCTGTTCCAGATTGATGGATGGATATAGAGACGGATGGATAGGTGGGGGAATATGCAATAAAGCAAGTAAAATAAAATGTTAATTATAGAATATAGGTGGTGGGAATATGGGTGTTCACTGTAAAATTCATCTACCTCTCCTGGATCTGGGAACATTTTCATAACAAAATATTGGATACAAGAAAACCCCTCAGTTCTGTATAATGAGTGACAACAGCATCACAGTCCCCATTTGAGCATAAAATATAGTTGTGTGTATGTGAGTGTGTGTGTGTGTGTGTGTATGTGTGTGTGTATTTCACCTGACCTGCTAACCAACTTGCAGTGCCCGCAGTAGTACATTTTCCGCATCTTCTAGTATTTTAACTCTAGTTTAGCATGTCAGACTGGAAAGACTAGAGGAGATGGTACTCCCTCATCATCTTCATTTATCCTCACTTACCCGGAGTTAGGAGAGCAGCCACAGAACAATCAAAAGAGAGAGTGCTGGAAGCTCTATGTCACCAACCTTTATAAAAATTCAGAGTTGTCAGTCCATCAAAGCAGAGCAATGGCGAGAGTTCACCATCACTATGTGGATGAGAGATGGGCTGTATTTCTTAGAAGGGAGTGGATAATGGAGAACGAAAAGGTTGCTTAAACAAATGCTTATACCTTAGAATTTTTTTGAGAGAGCAAATGTGTGCATCCATGCACATGCGTATGCACACGTGTGCATGCACAAGCAGGGGAAGGGCAAAAATCGGGAGAGAGAATCTTAAGCAGGCTCCATGCCCAGTGCAGAGCCAATGAGGGGCTTGGTCTCCTGATGGTGAGATCATGATCTGAGCCAAGATCGAGTCAGATGCTTAACCAACTAAGCCACCCAGACACCCCTACTCCTTACTATTTCATTGACAAATTATCCAATTCTTTATTGACATCATGAAGAGAAAAAGGGGTCCTCTTTTCTCATGGGCTATTACCAGTTCCTGATCGTCAAAGGGATTAATATTCAGGGCCCTACTTGGAAGCAGGCTGGCCAGAGATGGAGAAAAAAAATTTCGGTGTGGGTTAGGTGGAGGAAGCAAACCATGAAAAGCAGCTAGGTATGAAAGATCTGTGAGGCAGAGACTTTTGGCTGTTTGTGTTTGCTGCTATATCCCCAGATCCTCGAACAGAGCCTAACATCTAGTAGGTTCTCAATAAATTCTGAAAGAAGGGATTCTCTCCAAGTGACTGGATTGTAAACCCATTTAGGGCATAGATCATGGCTTATCTCTGATCATATTAAAAAAAAAACAAAAACAAAAACAGGTAGCCTAACCCAAAACTAAATCACCATGGATTCAAATTATAATCCCAATGGGATTCAGCCTTTCTTATCATATATGTGCTAAGATCTCTCTCTCTCTCTCTCAGCATCCTAGTTGTTCATTTAGTAACTTTAACAGTTTAACACTTTGTACCATATGTGTTGTGTGCATTTTGAAAAATGAGGAGAGAAAGGAAACTTCTACTTTCAGATGTTTACGGGGTGATATTTTCTATTTGTAATTTTATTTTTTTATTTTTGTTAATATTTATTTATTTTTGAGAGACAGAGAAAGAGAGAGACAGAGTACTAGTGGGGAAGGGGCCCGGGGAGAGGGAGACACAGAATCCCAAGCAGGCTCCAGGCTCTGAGCCGTCAGCACAGAGCCCGACATGGGGCTAGAACTCTTGAACCGTGAGATTATGACCTGAGCCGAAGTCAGATGTTCAACCAACTGAGCCACCCAGGTGCCCCTTTCTATTTGTAATTCTAAGGCATTTAGGCAGCTTCATGTATATTCCAATTGACTATTTTCTGCAAAAATTGCCCACCTTTATGTTGCTCTGACTTTTGGATGCCTGGCAGAGCTTTTTTGAATCAGGAAGTATCAGTGATTGCTACTCCTAAAAAAGAAAAGAGAGCTGATAAATTTGCACATTTTTCACGGACTGTTTGAGATAGAGCTTATAATTCATCACTTATTCATTGGATCGTTCAACAGATGTTTCATGAATTGCTATGATGCTTCAGGCACTAACTTAGACCCTAATGGTACGAAAATAATAAGACTCGATTCATCCCCTAAAGGAAGTTCACCGCCTAGTACCAGAGGGATAAGAATATGGATTATCGCAGTGCAGTGTGATAGAAATTCCCTGGAAAGAAGAATGGAGGAATGGTAAACTTGGCCATTTTGCTGGCTCACTTGATTAACAACTATAACTAAAGGAAAATCATTTCAACCAAAACCGGAATCATTTCCATATGGAAACAGGTTTAAAAAGCTATGAAAGAACTACAGTACTTCTTTTTTTAAAAAAAGAAGATACATTTTACATTATTATCTGGTTAGTTTATTGGTGCACCTGGTTTTTAAAGCAAAAATGATAAGTAAATTGTTATAATGGAAGTACGAGCTGAAATAAGTGGCATAATTTTTTAAACAACTTTCTTGAGATATAATTCATATACCATAAAGTTCACCTTTTCAGGTGTATAATTCAGTGTTTTTTTAGTGCATTCACAGGATTATGCAACCATCTAATTCCAGAATACTCATTAGTAGCTACTCCCCTTTCTCTTCAAAACCTCCCTCCCAACTCTAAGCAACTACTAATCTGCTTTTTGTCTCTATGGATTTGCCTATTGAGGACATTTCATATTAACGGGGTCACACACATGGTCTTTTGTGTCTGGCTTCTTTCACTTAGGATAGTGTTTTCAAGGTTCATCAGTGTCACAGAATATGTCAGTACTTTATTCTTTTTCGCAGCTAAATAATATTCCATCTTACTAGATATACCACAGTTGTCCATTCGTTCGTTTATGGACATTTGGATTGTGTCACTTATTGGAAACAATAAGTGGATTGTTCTCATTATTGACAATATATTAACTTACTTGCTCAATCCCAGGATACATATAAAGGAGTTGCAGAATTGCTAACCCATACCCCTGTGAAAATCAAACGTACCAACAAGAGTACAATATTTGTTTCCAACTCTACCTTTATCCTTGTTATAGTAACCTCACTGTGTCGTGGGAAAGCTCCCTCCCAAGGTTAGGTTCAAATGTTGAAACTACCGATGGAAGACTTTTGGTGTGACTAAAACAAATGTATTATTAAAAAAGGTAAGGAAGCCCCAAGGCAAAAAGTGGGGTGGATGGCCCTTTGGGAGAAAATCCAGAACTGAGAGAGAATGAATAGCACTGCACAGGCATTTTATAGAAAGCAAGTCCCACCAGCACAAGATTTAAAAGAGGCTCTTGTACAATGCAAGATTTTAAGAAGTCAGACGATGCATGGTCTTATGGGATGTGGGGGGTGGGGGTAAGGGGCAAGCCTTGTCAAAATGTTGCAGGAGGTTACAGACACAGGTAGGAAATGAAGTTTAGAGGTTGCTGGCTCAAAATCATGCATCATTGGGTGTCCAATTTTTTTCCCGTTGTCTTTATAAAGTATACCATCAAAATAGTATAATTTTAGCTACTTATGTTAAGTCTTAAGGTGCCCCCTTTCCCATATGAACACACAAACACTTTGAAGTGGTTATGTCATCCATTTGAAATAAAGTTGGGGTCATCTGTTTCTGTTTCTATTCTGTTTTTCTTGCCTTGCCCCATCCTTGTTGATTTTATTTATTTTTAAGTATGTGAAACATTAACATGGTTCCTAATGTCATAATCAGACAAAAGTGTATATTCAGAGAAGTATCACTCTTTTATATTTCTTCTACACTTTTTCCATATCCCCTACCAATTCATTAGTTTCTAGTTCCTTTTCATGTTTCTTTTTACACAAATAAGCTGAAACATGTAGATTTTTAAAAAAATTTTTTAATGTTTATTTATTTTTGAGAGAGACAAAATGCGAGTGGGTTGGGGAAGAGAGAGAGGGAGGCACAGAATCCGAAGCAGGCTCCAGGCTCTGAGCTGTCAGCACAGAGCCTGACGCGAGGTTTGAACTCACGAGCTGTGAGATCATGACCTGAGCCGAAGTCGGACGCTCAACCGACTGAGCCACCCAGGCACCCTTGAAACATGTAGATTTTCTTATTCCACCTTTTGTGCTTGTGTGAAAGGTAGCATACTGTTTTACACTTTGCTTTTTTCACTTAACATTATCTTCTAGAAATCATAAAGGTCTTTCTTACTCTTTTTTGCATCTGCATAGTATTCCATTGTGTGATGTACTTTACTCAAGCACTCTCTTGCATGAGGATTTAGGTTGTTTCCAGTAATTTGAAATCACAATGCTATAATGAATAACCTTGTGTATATGTATTTTATTTATTTATTTATTTTTAAAATTTTGTTTTTACATTTATTCATTTTTGAGAGACAGAGAGAGACAGAGCACAAGCAGGGGAGGGGCAGAGAGAGAGAGGGAGACACAGAATCGGAAGCAGGCTCCAGGCTCTGAGCCATCAGCCCAGAGCCCCACGCGGGGCTCGAACTCACGGACCGCGAGACCATGACCTGAGCCGAAGTCGGACGCTCAACCAACTGAGCCACCCAGGCACCCCGTTTGTATGTATTTTATATTGTTGTAGGTCTGTTTTCAGGATAAACTCCTGGAGACAGGATTGTTTTGTTGGAAGACAAATGCATGTGTAGTTTTGTCAGAGATTTCCAAACATCCCTCCGAAAGGATTGTACTATTTTGCAGTCCCACCAGCAGTGTATGAATAGTGACTCTTTCCCTGCAGCCTTACTGATAGAATGTGATGGCATACTTTTGATTTGCACCATCAGATTGGAGATTTTCATCCATCTATACACTTATTTTTTGTTTACAAGAGACCACTGAAATAAAATAAAAATTAAAAATCAAAAAAGTTATACTAGACACATGCTAAGAAAATAGAGCAGGTGTATCAATATTAATGTCATATAAAATAGAATTCAAGGTGAATAAACTTAACGGGACAAAGAGGGAAACATCATGGTTTTATCCACCAAGAAGAGAACATAGTCCTGAGCCCTTAGGCATCTAGTAAGAGAGCTTTAAAATAAATAAGGAAAATCTAATAGAAACGTAAGGAGAAATCACTATCATGCTAGGAGACTTTAGCATATGTATCTTAATGATCAAAAAATCAAGTAGACAAAAACAAAGTCTCTTAATTTGGGTTACCCATAAAACAGACGTTGAAGCAAGGGCTTGAGGTAGGCAGTTTATTTAGGAAATGGTCCCAAGAATCACCTCCAAAGAAAGAGTGCAACTGCTGTGGGCCACAGGAGCCCAATCCTGCTAGGAATTCCCTGAGCAGCTGTATAGAACAGGCCTCAGATGGTCTCACCACAGAACAAAGAAGCTAGCACATTTATCCATTGACTTTTGTCCTCCTTTGCTTGAGAGTTGTCCCCTATCCCTGGGACATTAACTCCACATACTTTCAGGTTGCACCTGTATGGTTTAGAAGCCTTCTGCAGCTTCCAAGAAAGCAATAGCAGAGAGATGCTATGACTCACACGTAGTGCAGGAAATTGGCAATGACACATTGAGCTTCTCCAATGCTGAGCTAAAATCAGATGGATTCAGCAATCTGGCATGGTAGACCATACCCATCTGCCACAGTAGGGTTGCTGAAGATTTGAATGGTGCCTTGTACACCAGACTTAAAAAATAAACTTTATCACTTTGCAATGGGGAGCCGTTCAAATGTTAAGCCAGAGAATGGCACAGATTGTATTTTCAGTACATAACTCTTATAAAATACAGGATGGTTTGGAGGAGGGCAAGAATGAGGGCAGGCTGGCCAGTTTATTACAGCTGTTCAGAAAACGGAGATGAATTGAATTTGACCTAGTATAATGAGAATGGAATAAAGAAGAAAGACCTGTGAGACAATTAGGAGCGTAAAAGACAAAATTTGGGAAGGAGAGTTGGGAGAAGAGATGGTGGATGTAATCAGTTCATCTTAGAACATGGTGGGTTTGGGGTACCTGGGTGGCTCAGTCGGTTGAGTGCCGGACTTCAGCTCAGGTCATGATCTGGCAGTTGGTGAGTTCGAGCCCCACGTGGGGCTCGGTGCTGACAGCTGAGAGCCTGAAGCCTGCTTCAGATTCTGTGTCTCCCTCTCTCTCTGACCCTCCCCTACTCATCCTCTGTCTCTATCTCTGTCTCCCTCTCAAAAATGAACATTAAGGGGCGCCTGGGTGGCTCAGTCGGTTAAGCGTCCAACTTCAGCTCAGGTCACGATCTCACAGTCCGTGAGTTCGAGCCCTGCGTCGGGCTCTGGGCCGATGGCTCAGAGCCTGGAGCCTGCTTCCGATTCTGTGTCTCCCTCTCTCTCTGCCCCTCCCCCGTTCATGCTCTGTCTCTCTCTGTCTCAAAAATAAATAAACGTTAAAAAAAAATTAAAAAAAAAAAGAACATTAAAAAAATTAAAAAAAAAAAAGAATATGTCGACTTCGTCTTTACAGCATCTTGATGAGGTAGATAGGGAAGATATCATGATGTGACAAACTAAGAAAACTGTGGTCCCTGTATCACGGTGTGACGTACTCAAAAATATTATTTAGTTTAAGCCTGAGGACTAGAACCCAGGTTTCCAACACACTTCTAGTCTTTTGTTCCCTCATTCAAGTAATTGACACAGGGTATGAATAGTACTAAACTATTCTTCTCACTATCCATTTGTAAAGAATATTTTCCCTGTTGCAACACATGACTGCTTCATTAAAAACTGGTTTTTTTTTCATCTGAATGTAAAAAAGTTTATATCCTTTTATACTCTAAAAGTCGCAAAGGTAAGGTGCCTGAGTGGCTCAGTTGGTTAAGCATCCAACTCTTGGTTTTGGCTCAGGTCATGGTCACACTTTATGAGTTCGAGCTCCATGTTGGCTTTGCACTGACAGCACATAACCTGTTTGAGATTCCCTCTCTCCTTCTTTATCTACCTCCCCCCTGACATCTCTCTCTCTCTCTCTCTCTCTCTCTCAATGAATAAATAAACTTTAAAAAAATGAGGAGTCTAATAGCAATGTGAAAACGGAGAATATTCATTGTGAGCAGTATACCGAGACCATTTTAACAAATAGGAATGTACCTATCTGCCTATTCTCCTCAGGAAAAAAAAAAAAGACCACTTATTCCATGGATTGCCATATCACTTGCGAACCTTCTACTCCCGTTTGAAATTGTTTCTAAGCCAGTTTATGAGTCATAGAAGGAAAATTAAAAAGAAAATTTATAGTCATACCTCATATACAACTGATGGGAAATTTTTAATTAGTATGCAGCTAGTACTTACAAAAGCTACAGACATGGGAACTGATTCAAAGAAAATGATTAAAGTGCACAATTAATTCTGAGTGAATTAGCAAACACCTAGTCTGGGTCAATGATAAATTGTGTTATAAGAAGTTGGCATAGAACCCAGCTGAGTAATGTGCTTTACCAAAACTTCATGGTATGATGGCGGGTAAAAAGGGCAACCGAGCTATAAAAACCCTGCAGGTTGACCTTATGTGAGATGAAAAATTCTGAAAGTGACCATAAAGCAAGTCTACTAGGAATTATACCTCTATTTTGCTGAATTTCCCAAGCTCTGGTGATCAGACCAGAGATCAGAAAACAATGAATGGAGTGTTGTACTTAACCTCAGATTGTGATCTTAATGTTCTCATTGTGATGAATGTGCCTTACCGCCAAGGGTTCAAAGCATTTTTGAGCTCTACAGGAGTTACCCCTCCGGATCTCCTTTGGCCACCATGAAAATGTTTTGGAACTGCAAAAAAGGAGATTGTTGCAAAACACTGTGAATGTACTAAAAACGTCACTGCATTGTACACTTTAAAATGGTTAATTTTATGTCAACTTTACCTGAATTGAAAAAAAAGGGTAGGTACCAATTCCTGAACATTTATGTTTCAGGCACTTTGCTTGACCTTATCACACAGCACCTCACTCTCTTTTAATAGCCCTGTGAGTCAGACAGTAGGATTTCTGTTTTCAGGAGAAGGAAACTGAGGCTGAGCATTTTGCCCAAGGTACTTTATTTTAAAAAAAAAAAATTTTTTTTAACGTTTATTTATTTTTGAGACAGAGAGAGACTGAGCATGAACGGGGGAGGGTCAGAGAGAGGGAGACACAGAATCTGAAACAGGCTCCAGGCTCTGAGCTGTCAGCACAGAGCCCAACGTGGGGCTTGAACTCACGGACCGAGAGATCATGACCTGAGCCAAAGTCGGCCGCTTAACCGACTGAGCCACCCAGGCGCCCCGCCCAAGGTACTTTAGTAGAAGAGCAGGGATTCAAACCAAGTCCATCGGATTCCAATTCTCAGGTTTGAACATTAATAGAAGTCCATAAAGGGAGTGGTCAGTCACTTAGATGTCAATCCTTGAAGCAATTTAGCTCCATAAGAAAAGAGGAATATGCCTGTTGAAATTTCCTTTCTTCACCCAGTGTCATGGAAAAAGAGGATTACTTGTGAGGACTCCTCTCAAGGAGGATTTGGTTACTGGAACTGGAAAAGAAAGTAGAAACATATTCATAAGGAGCGAAGTAAGAGCCCATTTGTTAGACTAAACTATTACGAAAGGGACTGGTAGAAAGACAGACTTTATGCTGAGTGACTGAGCTTCGAGTACAGGGTTCTTTCTAGTTCCCCTGCCTGACAGCCAGGTGGCTCCCAGAGACTGGGACAAGGCTGAGTCTGCAGTTCTGGACCAAGTGACAGAAGCTGTAAACTGGAACCTAGAAGCTTACTTCTAGAAACCACTTTTCCTTCGATGGCCAGCTCCTAAATTACTCCTATGATGGAAAATCCATACATGCAGCTTTCGATACTTTAGTTCTTTGTGCTTTGTCCCTGTACCCCCTACCCCGGGTATTTGCAGTGTCTGGTGGAACAGGACTATAATATCAGGTGCTTCTGGTGCGCCTGAGTGGCTCTGTCGGTTAAGCATCCTGACTCTTGATTTCGGCTCGGCCATGATCCCATTGTTCATGGGTTCGAGCCTTGTGTCAGGCTCCGTACTGACAGCACAGAGCCTGCTTGGGATTCTCACCTTCTGCCTCTCCCCTGCTCTCTCTCTCTCTCTTAAAATAAATATAAAACTATATATATATATATCCTGCCATCTGACATAATCTAATCTAAAAATAGTCAATAAAACTGTGAATTCAAGGAATTACTACTTCTTCATCTTTCAATTTGGAATATAGTATTTTTCTTTTTTTAATATGTTTTTAAACCTTTTAAATGTTTATTTATTTTTGAGAGAGAGACAGAGCATGAAAGGAGGAGGGGCAGAGAGAGAGGGAGACACAGAATCCGAAGCAGGCTCCAGGCTCTCAGCTGTCAGCACAGACCCCGACAAGGGGCTCAAACCCACGGACCATGAGGTCATGACCTGAGCTAAATAAAGTCCGGCACTCAACCGACTGAACCACCCGGTTGCCCCTGAGATGTTTTTAAACTTTTTAAGTAACCTCTACACCTAATGCAGGGCTTGAACTCACAACTCCAAGATCAAGATTAGCACACTCCACCTACTCTACTGAGCCAGCCAGCCGCCCCAATATATTTCTTAAATAAACAGCACAGACATAAAGAACAGGTTGTATCCTAAAACTCCTTCAAAGCAATGGTAGCGCAGAAAGCACATAAAGCTATGGAGACGGGTCTGGATTCAAAATCAGATTCCATTTACAAGCTGTGTAACTTTGAGCAAGTTACCTATCTTGTCTGAGCTGGTTTCTTCCTCTTTAAAACGCAGGTGCTGATCTGCCCAATTGTTGCTACTATGTTGAAACGCGATGTGTCATTATATATACAACAGTGCCTAATATATAAGTGCTCACTAAATGTTAGTTTCTCTTCCCTCCCCTTTTATAACAATAATCTTAGAAAACCGCTGATTTTGCAGCAAGAACTCAGCCAGAAAACAGAGAAAATGGGGTAAGACCTGATAATGCATCTAACTGAGAAAGAGAGAAGCAAGCCCTGACACCCAGGTGCCTGGCTATCAGGCACAACTAGATCTTGGTGTTCTCCTGTTGAACATGAATAATCTTATCGAGCATGAACATCAAGAAAAGCCACTCTGTGGCTACAATCTATCAAGGCAAAAAAAAAAAAAAAAAAAAAAAAAAAAAAAAAAAACCGCTGTGTAATCATGTTTGAACCTAGACAAAATAAGAGAACTGTCCAAGCTACACAAATGACTAAACATTCCCTTATCCTAGCTGATATCGGTGACTGATGCTTCTGTGCCAATTACAGCTTTACCCTCGGCCTAGTCTTCCCTTCTTCTAAGTAAGATTTATTAAAATTACTAATCATGAGGTTACTCCCACCTCCTGAGAGCATCGAGTATGGATCCAGAGAAAAGACTGCATCTTTCAACACTTCCCCAACTCACCTAATGTGGACCCAAATCCTGTATACTGTCTTTTCTTTAAAAAAATTTTTTTAATGTTTATTTATTTTTGAGAGAGAAAGCACAAGCGGAGGAGGGGCAGAGAGAGGAGACCCAGAATCCGAAGCAGGCTCCAGGCTCTGAGCTGTCAGCACAGACCCCAATGCAGGGCTCGAACTCACAAACTGTGAGATCATGACCAGAGCCGAAGTCCAACGCTTAACTGACTAAGCCACCCGGGTGCCCCCAAAGTCCTTTCTAAACTCTCTTAATAAGATGTCCCACGGATCCCCATGGTGTGCATTCTCCCTCCCTGTAACAAGCAATAAACCCAACTTACATGATTACAGGTATGCATCCAGTAGCCTTCGTCTGGAGGGCATTGACATAACTCCAAGGTCTGAACAATCCAAAAACACCTCTTTTTCAGTCTTTCAATACTAGTTCCTCTCCCCGCTTCCCTCAGCACATACTTGTAAAATTACTTACTGCATTTAATCTAAATATTATGAAGGTATATCAGTTAATTTAATCTGTACAGAAGATACTCAGAAGCTTCCTTGAGCTCTGCTGTAGCTTCCCGAACCTTTGCTTATGTAACAGATTAATGTCTGGACTAGCTATTAAGAGAAGGCCCAAGATGGGCAACCCTATCTTAACAATTAAATTTAAAGTCATAGCTACTGTTTTCTCAATTACAATAGTACTTTCTGATCAGTAGCTCATTTCCATTGTGTATCTAATACACAAACCCCCTTTTTCATAGTAGTCAAGAAATTTTTGTGAATGTTTTATGTAAATTTCAGTGTTGGCTAGTGTAAAACTGTCATGATATCCACTATGTACTCATATTTAGAGGAAATGATATAGTCAACATAGATCAGGGAAGGGATAAAAGTGAATAAAATGAAAGAAATTGTGAGGGCCAAACGGGAAGTAAAAACTAGAAGCCCGGTAAGATCCCCATAAGTTTAAGAGTTAGCAGTGTCTTTGGGCTCATGTAAGGTGGAGAATTAGGGCATATAGACCATTTTGCCTGAACTGTGACACAACAGAAGGCTACTGAGAAACAGGCGAAAAAAACTAATGTTAATTGAAAATCTACCATGTACCAAGCTCTGGGCTAGACACTTCATATAACTTCATCCTGTTTAGTTCTTACAACAACACCTTGGACTACATTATGATTCCCACTATACTGGTAAGTAACTGAGGTTCAGAGAAGTTAAGGTCACACAGCTGATTAACTGACAGTGGTCAAATTTTGCTGGTGTCTTCCTTTCCCCAGGTTAATTTTTTTTTTAACATTTACTTATTTTGAGAGAGAGAAAGAGTAGACAGGGTAGGGACAGAGAGACAGGGAGAGAGAGAATCTCAAGCAGACCCTGTGCTATCAGCTCGGAGTCAAAGGCAGGGCTTGATTTCACAAACCATGAGATTGTGACCTGAGCCAAAATCAAGAGTCTGGTGCTTCGGGGCACCTGGGTGGCTCAGTCGGTTAAGTGTCTGACTTTGGCTCAGGTCATCATCTCACAGTTTGTGGGTTTGAGCCCCACATCAGGCTCTGTGCTGAACGCTTGCTCAGAGCCTGGAGCTGTTATGCCCAGAATTCGTGTTCCCCAAAGACCACTAGGGAGCCGAGTCCGATGCAAAAGCAAAGAGCCTTTATTCGAGCTAGCTCGAGCTCAATCCCCTACCTGCACCGACGCAGCGGTGAGATAC